>NW_022681456.1:15353954-15903954 GCF_009764315.1 Trachypithecus francoisi | reverse complement strand
GGGGATCCTGGAGGCGCCACGCTGGGCCGATGGAGGGAACTTGCACGGCCCAGAAAAACTGGGCCGAGGAGGATGCAGGGACCGCGGAGGGTTCTGGGGGGCGAGGCACACACAAGTTGGTGCCCACCAAACCTTTTCTCTTCCTTTCGGGCCCACAGGAAACCATTTGGCACCTCCTCTGGAAAGAGGGCATGGCCGGGCCCTTGAGATCTGGCTGTTGAGGCAGAGCTAGCGACGTGACCCACGCGGTGAGGTCTGCTCCCTGCTTCTGCAGCCATCTCCGGTGGAGACTGAGTGTACACAGGCAGTGCCACCTGAAGGGAACTCCGCTGCCTCTATGTGCTACTGAGGCAGGGGCAACTGAGCCGGAGACTGGAGAAATGTGTCCGTTGCCACAGACAGCCTGGCTTAACTGTCCGTGGCTGTCTCCTGCCATGGAGGAGCACACTGGAGTGGCCTGTGTGGTGGACCAGAGCTTCTATCCACACTATGTTCTGTCTCCTTTCCTAGAACACAACTGGACGACGTTTCCCGCCTCCATGCAAAATGAAAGTGGACATAAGGGGTGCCACTTCCACACCCGGCTCATGGAAGCTCCCAGATGGTCACGGCCCTCCATGCTGCCCCCGATTTCAGGCTGGATGGAGACAGACGGCTCAGGGTGCTCTGTCTCTGATGCCTGCACTGGGGCTGCCCTGCCAGCCCATTCCCCTGCCCAGTATTATGGAAGCAAAAAAGTTCTATGGTGTTTGAGCCATTGTCGCTTTTCGGGTCTATTTATTACAGAACTAGCATAGCCCTAATACAGTCATTGCTACGTGACCATAACACATGTATTCTATAATTGCACATAATTTTATTCACCGAAGGGATGTCCTTTACCTTCAAGATTCTAAATTTTCAGAAATGCAACATTCAAGGTTAAAGTTGCAGCTAGACCAAGGCTAAACCATGGCGAGGTAGTTGCTTGCGCCCGAGAGTGTGGGTGTGAACAGCTGGAGCTCAGTGGTTCCTGGCGACTCAGGGACCACCTGTATTCCACATCCGGCTTCCCACCCACGCACACGCAGTATGACCTGGGTTTCCCCTTTATACAGTGGAATGCTAAGTGCCTACACCCTAGCCCGGGTCAGCCAACTATGGCCTGTGGGCACCATCTCGTCTGCAGCCTGTTTTTGTACAGCCCTTGAGCTAAGAATGTTGTTGACACTTTTAAAAACAGAGAACATGCGACAGTCTGTACGCGGCCTGCAAAGCCTAAAACTTTACTAATCTGCGTCTGCCTCAACTGATTGCTGGGAGGATTACAAAGACTATTAGGCCAGCGCCCAGCTCGAAGTTAGCATGCCACACAAAATAATCACGTCTCCAAAAAGCAATTGTCCCACATCCAAATTCTACATTTTGTCCAGCTGATGTCTCTCCTTCCCTCCAAAAAAAAAAAGAAAAGACAAAATAAAAACACGAAGAGCTGCATCTTGATCATCATGGTCACAGACACTCTTCCGTTAAAAAGTTGCTGGTAGTCTGAGTTCACTTACTTGGGAGTATGGACTAAGGAGGGGAAAGCAAAGATACCTGACAGCAGCAGCAGAAAGCCTGCAACACGGCAGCTCTGCTCAGTGTTCTCCGTGGAGAAAGACTGAAACATTGAAAAATGAGAACGAGACTTTAAGTAGATAGTACGCAATGGAAAACTGAGCCGGCAACAGTACTTAATGCTGGTTTTCTCAATAAAATCATTCTGCTGTGTAAATGCGCTTCTAATGGGGATCTGTGATAGGTCTCAGGCAGGCAACATGAAAGCTGGCCTTTCAAAATCTGATTAGGTGGATAATGTTTGCAAACATGACACCTGGCAAAACCAGTCTGATTCTAAGGTAAACTCATTTTGGACATAACTGATGTCTCGCTGAGACAGCTTTTCAAAGCATGTCTGCAAACACCGGACCCCCGGGGATGGTGCATGCGTGTAGGGGAGGGAAATTCCAGGGTTTAATATATCAAGATGACATACACGCTGCACACTTCTCTTAGAAAGTCACGACGCACAGTACTGTGCGTTACAGGTATGGAGAAACACCACCATAGAGTCGACTGACTTTGTTTAACCTATAACCTTTTTTCCTCCCACATAATAGGTAGTAACATTACACAGAATCAGTGCTCTGGAGACATTTTGGACACATCGTATACAGCGCAGCCATTCAAATCAACGGCAACAGAATGCACGAAGAACCTGGTTTTCTTTCAAAGCATGAGCAGTTCTCATTTTACAACATGTGTAACTTAACATAATTCAAAAAGTGCAATCTTTGCATGACAACCAGATAATTCTCAGAGGTTACTAGTGAGCTGATAAAATTAACGTTTGGCAAGGAGGTCATGGTTTACAGGTAGGCTGTCCGCTCACCAATGCTCAGAAAAATTCAGCAGAACATACTTTTCATATTTAGATCCGCAGAGAGGTGAGAGACATTCTACTCAAGTCATGGCTGGGCTTTCTGTCCTGAAACGAAATTGGGCAGGCCATTTGCGTGGTTTCTCTGGATAAGTTCCATTTATTAATCATTGTACAAAAAAATCCTGGCATTCATTTGAAGAGAAAAGAAGTTGCTATATCCAAATATTTAACATTTTAACATAGTGAAAGTTCGACTTTTATAACAGGGCTTTTTAAAATGGAGAAAAGTTTTGGAAAATTTTTAAAAAGAAACTTATGATTTATTAGAGTACAGGATCCAAAACACGTTTTTTAGAAAAATATAAAGTGCCCAAATACCAACTTACACAGGTGATACAGGCTTCCTGGAGCCCCGTGAAGCATTCATGAAGAAAGACATTTAAAAACAGTCTAGGTACATATTTACAGCTGGGTCAGTAAAGGTAAAACCATCTTTCTTGGCTTTGATGTTTCTAAGAAAAAAGGAAATCAATCAAACCAGAAAACCAACCATTGCAACTCTCAGCATGCTCAGTTTCTTATTAATGCATCTCATTCATATTAATTCCATATTACTGAACTTTCCCCTTTAAATCAGAGTAGTGTACAATCCTCCCAACCTCGGCGGGTCAGGTGCTGTGGGTGCTCACATTTTCAGATGCAGGTTCAAATCCTTCGACTTTGGATTTGACTGATGAGGAACGTGGACAGTGGATAATAGCTAATTCAGGCTGGAGGACCCAGGGGCCAAATCCCCATCTCTTTCCAGTAACTGCTTAAAGCCTTCCCTTGCTATGAAGTGGTCTCAGGTGGCTTTCCAAACCTCAGTCACCCCAGGGTTTCCAAAGGGTAAACAAGCAGCAGGCATTCAATGTGGGTGAGAATACTGCATGCAGAGGGAAAGACAGGTGCACAGACAGGCGCACAGACAGGCCCCTAACGCCCCATACATTAGAGCAACTGCATCATTTTAAAGGCTGAGAGCAAAGTAACTAGGTCCTAACTTCAGAAGTTAGCTTCTATTGATTAATGACGAGATTAGCTCACTTGAGAACCGGCAGGCCGAGAGTTGGGGGAGCTTTGGAGCTGCACAAAGGCGTGCAGTTACTCTGGGCTCAGTTACTAAGAACTTCGGAAAGGAGCCAGTGACACCTGAACACACAGTCAGGCTTTCCCAAAAGATGCCATAACAGGTTTCATCCTGCTGCTTTCAGGACCCTGGCGGCTTGGAAAAGCAGATTCCAACACGCACCTCTCCTTTCACGCAAGTCCAACACTCTTCAAATCAAAGACATTCTCTCTCTTTCTAACCTGCCACATTCCAACAGGCCTTGAAGTGACTCTAAGGAATAGCAAGAGGTGTGAAACCACTTTTTTTCCCTTCAAAACCTTTTTTTTTTTTTTAAGGTTCATGATTTTTTTTTTTTTTTCTGATTACAAAAGCAAAACTTCATTTTTTGGTCTTTGGAGACCATGGAGTATGACTTCTAAGAGCAAACATTTAACATCAGATTTGTATGTCTCACTACAAAAAGAATCCATCACTGATGTAAGACCTACTCATGATATTGAAGTAGATTTTTAAAATTAAAAAATAAAAGTAGTCATTTAAAAGGAAGGAATTGTAGATGAGTATGGAAAAATCCATTCACAAAGTTTACTATTTGCATTTTCTCAAAGAATTTTATGTAATAAAATAGAAAACTAATGATTTATAGCGATGTGCATAAACTCAAGAGAGGAATATGGAAGGGAAAACTGTGTTATATTCCCATTTAAATTTAAAAAAAAAAGATAAAACACTTGAAATCTGTGTTTCACATATTAGAAAAAAATAAATTCAAATGATTCTAATTACCATTAGCTTGTTAATGTCTCCATCTCTAAGATGCTGCCAAGAGAGCACACAACTTTACCTCTGAATATGCAACTAAATTCAGGGTAAAAAGACACACAGTCCTCACTCGGGACCGAACATGTTCCACAGAGAAATCAGAAGGAAATTATTGCAAATGCATAACCCCATCTGTCTAGCCAAGGAAATGTTCTGAGACAAATGCAGACAGGCGGGGGAATGGAGTGAATACAAAGAATGATTACAGGAGCGTCGACTGTGAGACCTCATGAAGACAGAATGTCACAAACTGTCACCACAGGACAAGCATACAAGCCATGCCACTGACACAGTGCCTTTCAGATTAATTCACTAGTGTAGGCGGAGAGCAACATTGTCTTTGCAGCTGGGGAAGAGCACACGGTATTTAAACTTAGTAGGAGGCAACCAGCACTACTGGTGAAGTGGCTTTCCTGGTGCAGCAGGTCCCGAGGGCTCCGTGGAGACGTCTTCTTCCGGAGTCCCGTTCTCTTGGAAGATAGCAGCAGCAGCAGCAAAGGTGCAATGTCCTCTCTAGACTTTACTCATCTATGTTCTCTTTCTTTGCACTGTAAATATTTTGCACCGTTTCATAGACGAACTCCAGATCTTCTGGATACCGGATCTCCAGCTCTGCGTTCGGGATGTAGTGAGTGCCAGTAAACTCTGAGAAATAGCGTCCCACATCAGGGTGTGAGATTTCTTGAGGCTCCACGTTGTATTCCAAGTTTTCTGTTGGTAAAGAGGCACATGGGCATTCTCATTACAATGTCCACTGCTGCCACGCCTTTCCTCCAGAGAACCTCCCATCACCCCTTCCACGTGGCATTTTTGAGGTAGAGAAGGGAAGACTGAAGACGTTTATGGAGTCAAGAGAGGGTAATGGGACAAGGGCAGCGAGTGGCAATCAGGAGAAGGTGGGTGGTGGCACAGCTACCCCAAGAGCTCCCCCACGGAACAGCAGGATTTTCCTAATCTCTAAGCAGGATGTCTGGCTCCAGCAAAACTCCAAAGGTCTCTTGGGCAGTGGCAAACTGGAGACTCAACAGGTCTCTCTGACTGGACAATGGGACAAGATTATCCCTGCCTGCTCTTTTTTTGGCAGTGGCTAAGTTTCTGAAGGTGTGATATCACATGGTGACAAGCCTCGTACCTGCCTCCCCTCTCCTCGATTCACAGGAGCCCCTCACGCAGACCACACTTTCCACCCGAGCTCTTTCCAACACTGGCTTTCAACAGCGAGCAGCCTCTTTCCAGGGCTGCTGTGAGACTGCGGGATGAATGGAAGATGGTTTGCGCCTCCAGACCCCATGTGGATATCAGACATTATCATCTGTACCATCTCTTGGGAAAACCATGCTACCTCTTCTCCCTGTTCTCTATTTCGCCACTAGAGAAATAGAAAATAAAGCTGGGGCAGTGGCTTACACCTGTAATCCTAGCACTTTGGGAGACCAAGGCGGGAGGATCACCTGAGGTCAGGAGTTCGAGACCAGCCTGACTAACATGGTGAAACCCTGTCTCTACTAAAAATACAAAAACTAGCCAGGCATGGTGGTGTACTCCTGTAGTCTCAGGTACTCAGAAGGCTGAGGCAGGAAAATCCATCGAACCTGGGAGGTGGAGGTTGCACTGAGATTATGCCATTGCACTCCAGCCTGGATGACAAGAACAAAACTCCATTTCAAAAAAAAAAATGAAAGAAAAGAAAAGAAAGAAAGAAAGAGAAAGAAAGGAGGGAGGGAGGGAGGGAAGGAAGGGAAGAAGGAAGAAAGAGAGAGAGAAAGAAAGAGAAAATAAGACCGTAAAAATGGGAAAAAAAAAAAAAAAAGGGCCAGGCGTGGCGGCTCATGCCTGTAATCCCAGCACTTTGGGAGGCTGAGGCAGGGGGTCATGAGGTCAGGAGTTTAAGACCAGCCTGGCCAAGATGGTAAAACTCCATCTCTACCAAAAATACAAAAATTAGCCAGGCCCGGTGGCAGGTGCCTGTAATCCCAGTTACTTGGGAGGCTGAGACAGAGAATTGCTTGAACCCGGGAGGCAGAGGTTGCAGTGAGCCAAGATCACACCACTGCACTCCAGCCTGGGCAACAGAGCGAGACTCCATCTCCCCCCCGCCGCCAAAAAAAAAGAGAGAAACAATACAGGCAAGGTATTCGAAAGGCTTGGTTTCCCACCTCCCAAGAATAACTGGAACAAGGCTCCTCTACAGGGCCAGTTAAAGGACAGTGCTTTGTGCACCCTTCTTTGCTGTCCACGGAGGCCTGGCCCAAGACTGGGTGTGGCCCCTGATTCAGAAGAAGCCCAGCCATGCCCTCTATGACTTAGCATCGGAAGGGAGCTGGGCTGGGCAGATCCTCCTATTGTGACTGTGTCCCCAGGGCACCCCAGTTCCAATCACTCCGAAGCCATTCTTGGCACTGCCCATCACCCGAATGAACGCAAGTGGGTCTATGAATGAATACCGGTAAAGCCAACCGATGAGCTTACCGACACAAACAGTGTGGCCTATTATGTCTTAAACAGCTGGGTTAAACGCTCTGAAAAACAAAGCCAGGGCATCAGAGGCCCTGCATCCCCAAAGTACACAGGAAGCACGCAGGCATCTTTCTGCAGCACTGACTTTAACTGGTATTTGTCTTTGGGGGGGGGAAGAGTTGTAGGACTCAACTTGCAGGGTTTTTTTAACCACAAAACAGGAGGAGCTGAAGAAATGTGCTAATATGTTGTTTTAGGCTGTTTCTGCAGACTGTGACCAGGGACAGAACTGTCTGAACAAATCAGTACCACTGAGGAAGTCAGACACGTCATGTGCAGAGATGAATGTATGGAGGCTGTTTACCTGAACAGTACTTATGCTAGAAAAATGGAAGAGCCATGTAAACGTCCGAGTGTGGGCCACTGTGTGAATAAATGATGGCACACTAATTCAGCAAAGCAGGAGGCGGCCATGAAAATGAGCAACCTGTTTGTAAGATCCTCCAAGAAACGCGGAGGTAGAAAGGCTGTACCACTTAGAAAGGGCCTGGAAGGCCACGGATCAGGGGTTGTTCCATGATGTGGCACAGTGACAGAGTTTAAACTGGGTACTTACAATGTGCCAGACCCCACAGTGGCATGACAGGCACCCTTGCCAAGTAACCCTGGAAGGAGCCCCCTTCTGCTTTTGAGTGGGCTGCCCAAGGATTTAACCCCAGACTCAAACCAGACAGTCCCTTTCCAGAGCTGAAGGGAACCAGACATAAGAAAAACCCAACAGTCAGGAGACAGCAGGCAGGGAGGGGCTGGGTAGACTTAGAGAACGCCGCTGCCCCCAAAAGGACGCTCCAGCCCACGTTACACACAAGAGCTTGTGGTTTCAGGACCTCCCACTTTTTCCAGAAGGAAACTGAGTCATCCACTAACTCTGATCTCTCTACTGTCACCAGTAGGTCTCTAGAGATGATTTTCTCTTGGGAAAAATCAATAAATGTTAAAAAAAAAAAAAAAAGCTGCAAACGTTTCAAAATACCACTGGCTAAGATGCCCTTTCCTGTCCACCCACTGCTGCCACCTCCCTCTTCACATCCAGTGACAGAAGGAATCAACTAGCAAAGCGTATCTTCCTTGAGGAGGCTTGTGGTGACATGACCACGACCCAGTATCTTAACCAGGCCAGCTGTCAGGGCCCTGGCCTTTGGATTTCCTATTCTTTTTTGTAGAGACAGGGTCTCGCTACGTTGCCCAGGCTGGTTTCAAACTCCTGGGCTCAAATGATCCTCCTGTCGTGGCCTCCCAAAGTGTTGGGATTCCAAGTGTGAGCCACCACGCCTGGCCATGTTTGGATCGTCTGGCAGAGCTGCACAGAAATAGCAGAGGGAGAGTCGAGATTCTTGGAATACCATCGAGACAAAATCCACTTTGCTCTAAGGGAACCACTGTTATCTGTCATTGGTAAGCAGGACATAGATATCTGAAGTACAGAGAATTCAAGCAGGTAGTTTAGAACAACTGCTTTGTTGCCAGTTCGTCTGGAGCAATAGTTCTCATCTGGGGGCTCTTTTGCTACCAAAGGGACATCTGGTAAGGTCTGCAGACATTTTTGGTTGTTGTCATTGAGAGCTGCTGCCAGCTTGTAGTGGGTGGAGGCCAGGGATGCTGCTAAGTACCCTACAACGCATAGGACGGCTCCCCACAAATGGCTATCTTGACCAAAATGTTCCCAGTGCTGGGCTGAGAAGCCCTGCTCCAGAGCCGCAGCCCTGGGCGCATTTCAGCACTGTGCCCTTCTCCTCCACATTTTCCTTTCTACGGATTATAGAGGAACAGCCTGGTGTTAGTAACATTCAGCTTCTGTTGGGAGGAGGAAGGAAGGGGAAACTCAGGCTATCATCCACAGATCTGCCAGGGCAACGCGACCCAACAGCTACTGCACAGAATTCTGAACATGGGCCCAGAACGAGGTGCATGCAAAGTCCAGGCAGGGACAGTGGGAAACCAGGTGACAGGTAAATGACAGTCCACGAGGGCGCTCCCAGCCCCACTCCTGGCTGTTAGAGAGAAAGAAGGACTGGATTTGGTGCATTGACTGGCCGGGGCTCCTAGCTTGCTAAGAAGCAGAACAGGAAAAAAGTAACAACATAATGAAGTTGGCGACTACGTATTATGAAAGAAAAATAAATGCCAATCCACTAAGAAGATTTTCACAAAGTTTACTTTTAAGAAAAATGATAAATCTAAGTAACACAAAACTTAATTGAGTAAAACATGAACCAGGCACTAATTAGAAGTTCTGAAAAATCTTGAGGAATCTTCCTGGATTCTCTTCAAGTTTTCAGAAAAATCTGTCTGCTTATTTTAAATTTTCAGCTACCCCAAAATATACGAATAAATACTATGGAAACAGCACCCAAGTCCTGTGTGGGCACCTGTCCTGTCCTGATCCGGTCCTCCCCTCCAAGAGAAAAGCACCATTGGTGTGAGTGTGTCTTTTCAGTCCTTCTCCTATGAGCACACACATATGCAGCTATTCGGTATTGCTTTATGTGCTTTATACTTAGAATACTTACACAAAACGTATTCTAAGCACTCGCCCGCAACTGGCTTATTCAATTGCAGCTTAGTATTCATTCCAGTCTGCATAGACCCCAGGCTACTAGAAGAGTTCTTATGAGTGACAACTGTCTTTGCTATTTTAACGAGGGGGCCACAGGCCTCCTTGTACACGTGTGGAGGAATCGAGGTGGAACTGCTAGGCTGGAAGAGAATGCGTGCTTGAGATTTTTACAATTTGAAAGCCAGGGTCAAAGCATCTTCTGACGTATTTGTGCCTCTTAACACAACCCCGCCCCCATGCCCCACACTTGCCAGCAGGTACAGCTGGCCATGCACCGTGTGTGTGTGTGTGTGTGTGTGTGTGTGTGTGTGTCGGGCAGGGAGGCCTGTCTGGGTGGAAAGCTGAGTTTGGAAGTATCAAATAAGTTACGGAAAAGGGAACCAACGTTTGTCGAGGACATGCCATGTACCAAGCATCGTACGAGGTGCTTTATCATACAGACAAAACTTAAGAACGAGATTTTCACATGGTAGTTGAATTGCTGGCTTTCCAATACAGCTGCTGACCTAGACTCGGGTAGTTGAATTCCTGGCCTTCCAATACGGCAGCTGACCTCGGCTCGGAGCTTCTGAGAAGCCCGGAAGGAGGCGGGACAGCAGCGGCATTCTCCCACCCAGGGCCATCAAAGTATCACAGCACGCCCCCTAGTGGGAACACAACATCACACACATGTAAGATGCCGGACATCCCATTAGGGTTTAAGGTGAACACACTGGGGGAAGAATCCTCTTCATTGTACAAACTAAAACTATTTGAAGATGTCATATATGTATGTGATTTCTAATTCACTCTTCACCTTTCTGTGCAGAGCTAGTAATTAGAAAAGCATTATGAATGGGTTCTACCTGGGCTAATAGGATCACTGGAGTCAATGGCTGAAAATTTAGATCAAGAAAAATTTTTTAAAAATATATTTCATAAAAACACATTAATCCAGAAATGTTCAAAAACATATTTAATATGTGTTTTTAAAATTTGGCCTTTCACTGGCTAAAAATGGGCAAATGTGAGCATAAAATTGTCCCACATGATTATAACACATTGAATAAATAAAAATCCAGGAATCTATGGCAGAGACAAGGGCAGGGGAGGAGAGAGAGGGAGAGGGAAGGGAGAGGCAGGGAGGAAGAAGAAAGCTCTTGTTCATTGAAGTAGAGAGAACAACAGTGGTGGCAAAATCACGACTTGGCAATTCTCATATAAAGATTTAGGCAAGTATATTCAAAAAGTGCTAGAACCACAATGTTCAAAGTCAGTGGGGAACAGGATCTTCACAGGATGCCACAGAGTGCCCACGTGGATTTCTTCATTGAAATAGTGAGTTACTATCTTAGCCAAGTGACCAAACTCAGCATCACTCACACAGGGCTCCTGATGAGACCCAGTGGGAAGCACGCGGCGAGGGATGTGAAGTATCCTCCCCAAGAATTCTTATCCTCATCTAATCAGGACTCAGACTTCACTTCCAGCTGGCAGACATCATACAGTTAAGGAACCAATGAGGGAAATCCAAAATGTCATACAATTTACAAGACAATGGCCAGGCACAGTGGCTCACACCTGTAATCTCAACACTTTAAGAGGCCGAAGCGGGCAGAATGCTTGAATCCAGGAGTTTGAGACCAGTCTGGGCCACATGGTGAACCCCGTTTCTACAAAAACACAAAAAATAGCCAGGTGTGGTGGCACATGCCTGTAGTCCCAGCTACTTGGGAGGCTGAGGTGGGAGGATCACTTGAGCCCAGGAGGTTAAGGCTGCAGTGACTTAGGTTTGCACCACTGCACTGGATTCTTCAAAAAGTCAAAGTCATATGAAGAAGGGGAAAAAAGATGAAGAATGAGGAACTGTCTTTAATAAGACAGACTAAAGAGAAAAAAACAACCAAATGCAGCGAATGAAATCTGGTTGGATCCTGATTTTTAAAAACCAGCAAAAAATAGGCATAAGGTTATTTTGTGACAATTGAGAAATTTGAAAACTATTAGATATTATAAAATAATTATTTGTTAGGTATGATACCGTAATTGCGGTTATGCAGAGGAATCTTCTTATACTTAGACATAATTCAGTATTTAGGTCATGTCTGCAATATTCTTTCAAATGGTGCAGGAAAAAAGTCAAGTCTCTATAGATAAAGCAAATATGGGAATCATTCACTGTTGAATTGACTGGAGGGTAAACGGGGGTATCTGATGTATTAACTGTTCCACGTGTTTGAAAATGCTCTTCATCCAAACTTCCTATATATATAAAAAAAAGCCTCTCATTCATGACACACTTTCCCCTCATCTCACAGCTGTGTGTCTGTTTACTGCTGTCTCTCTCCGGGATGGATTCCCTCCCCTAGCTGAATGCGAGCCTCTCCCAGGGGTGTGGCATGGGAGCTGGGACACATCGTGGGCGAGCAGGAACTTCACATTCACCGAGCTCCCCAAGCTCACACTGGGCGAGGGGGGCAGAGCATTCAATAGGAAACAGCGGATGTGAAAGACAGGGAAGGACAGGGTGTCACGAAGTGCAGAGTGGGAACAAATGACCTGACCTCAAGGGGCAGGGAAGGGGCAGGGGTGAGAAGAGCTTCTGGAAGGAAGTGACAGGAAACCAGCAGGTGAGGCAGGGAAACCTACAGTCAGGGGCAGCCAACTGTGTGAAGACGTGCGAGCAAGAATGATGACTTCAAGGAAGATGAGCGGAAGTGGGCGGGAGTATGCCGGGGGTGGGAACCGTACTGGGGCTGTAAGGGGAAGGCCAGTCCCTAGGGCCTGGTAAAGCATTCCGGACTGCCTGCCGATGAGAAACTCCTAACGGTCAGTCAATTCAAGCAGCAAGTGGCCGGGGACACGCTAGGAAGATCCTCTTGCTGTTGCTAAGGAAAATGCTTGGTTGAGGACAGGCCTGGAGGCAGGTGCCAGTTAGGAAGTAGGCAAGCAGAGACCACCGGAATGGAAATGCGAGACACGAGGAGACAGCCGTGGGTGTGTAGACAGATGTGCGGCGAGGGCGAGGGGAGAGGAGCGAGACTCAGCCTCCATGTGGTGTCCCTCAGTGAGATGGGCAGGCACAGTGAGATGGGCAGGCACAGTGAGATGGGCAGGCACAGTGAGATGGGCAGGCACAGTGAGATGAGCAGGCACAGTGAGATGGGCAGGCAGGAGCAGCGGGGATATGGGGGCAGCACAAAGCGTTCATGCTTTTTCTTTCTTTGCAGAGATAATCGAGTTACAACAATGGGTTCAGTGAGTCGGGGGTAAGAACAGTGGCGAGAAGACCCCCGAGAGACCTCCAAGCGCACATGGGGGCTGTTACAGAGGTGGGCACAGAGCTCAGAGAAGACCTCGGGACGGAAACACGGCTTTGGAAGTCACCAGCATATCCACAGACACCCCAAGGGGGAAAGAGATGAGGGCCTAGAGGAGAGTCCCCTGGAGAGGGAGGACCCTGCAGACAGCCACATATCAGACATGTTGGGGGGCACCTGCCCCTCAGCCGAGGACTCAGAGTCCCTCAGGAAACGCTTGCTGACGGAGTGCTGATGGAACTGCCAGCAGAAGACGGGAACTAGCATAGTGTAGAAACAGCTTTGAAGTTCTAAGAATTTTCTAAGTCTCTACATTTTAAATTCCAGAAGGCAATCTGCTAACATTACCCATAATCATTTAGTTCTATCTCAATTTAAGAGATGATAAAACTGACAACCAGATATTTTTTCAGTAATGACAATTTTATGACTAAACCTTACATTGCATGTTCACCTAGATATGATAAGAGATCAACTTCTGAAGTGAACAAATCACAACCCCTAAAACCAAATACTTAAGATCAACCCTAAACAGTGGATAATGATGCCATGTGGTAAAGCCATAGACACTGGCCCACAGTGTTGTTGAAAAGAAAATGCTCCTTTATTCTTGTGAACGCCATATGTTGTAGGGTATCAAGCACTTACCAGGTGACTTGTGCTGGTATCAATGGCCCAGGGAATCAGTCAATAATTTCCAAATCATGTGTTGATTTTTAGAGATTGTTTATATTCAACACAGCTTCAAAAGTTTAATAATATCCCCGTTGGTGCCTCCATCTGCCACAGGGAGCATATAAACCCCTTACACCGTCCCGATCACACTGAGGCAGGGCAAGCAACCTGCAGTCTCAACAAACATTTCTCTTGATGCTGCCGTTCCAGGGGATCCTTTCAGTTTCTGATGAATTGACAATAATCATTATTTTCCAGCCTTTTTGAGATGAGATCTCACTCTGTCGCCCAGAATGGAGTGCAGCAACACTATGATTATAGCACACTGCAGCCTTCACTTCCCAGGCCCGAGTGATCCTCCTAACCCAACTTCCTGAATAGCTGGGACCACAGGTGTACACTATTCTGCCTAATTCTTAATTTTTGTGTAGAGATGGGGTCTTGTTGTGTTGTAGCTGGGAACACAGGTGCACATGACTCTGCCTGGCTAATTTTTAAATTTTTTGCAGATATGGGGTCTTGCTGTGTTGCCCAATCTGATCTCAAACTCCTGAGCTCAAGCAATAATCCTGCCTCACTCTCCCTAAGTGCTGGAATTACAGGTGTGAGCCAGGTGTGAGCAACCTCACCTGGCAATTTCCAGCCTTTTAGAAACTTCTGAGATTTTTATACATCCCATATTTTGATTATTGGATTTATCAGAACATAATATTGAGTTAGGTCAAACCTCATGTTTTAGGCCAGACACGAGCAGGTACAGCATGATGGATAAGGAGGAGGCTCTCTGTTAAGCTGCCTGGCTTCAAGTTGTGTTCTGTAAGTTAAAATTTCAATGGCTTTCCTGTGCCTCAGTTTCCTCATCTAGAAAATGATGACGTTTCTCAAATGGAGTTAATATACATTAGAATGATGCCCGTCACAGAATGGCACTACGTTAGCATTCACGTTCATTTTTATTAATAAATGTGAACTATTAATTAATCAATGTGAATGCTTTGATAGACACTACAATGAATTCATCCTATTAAGTGGAGGTTAAATTCAACAGGAACAAAGAGAAGGGAGACGCACACTGAAGGCATTCTTGTCTCTCACCGGCTTCCATAGGCTCTGTCAGTCTCCACCTCAGTCTTGCCCTGGGCTGGCACCTACCGGGGCGGCAGTGGCCCAGACGCCTACCCAAACTTACCGCACACTTGCGGGCGCTCAGGTGTTCCCAGGGCCGGCACTGTGGGCTGCAGTCCCCACAGGTGGCCACACGAGGGCGTCTCCGGCGTCAACCAGCAGCCAAAGCCTCGGGAGACCAGGGGTCAGTAGGGGGCCCCCCAAGTGTTCACCAGGTTCCCTCCTTGTATGGAAGGAGCCGAGAGCAGGGTCCAGGAGGCAGAACTTACAGGAATTTGGCATCGACAATGGCCAATCAGATGAGAGCTGGCAACAGCGCTGGCATAGGGTTCCGGCTGTGGGAGCGGAGGCCCTGGGGGAGGGCGGGAGTGACTACTGACCCCTCACCAGGGCTGCACCTGTGCAGACCCAGCCACATTTAGCTGACTGTGGGCCCGAAGGAGGCTGGCGATGGGGCGTCAGCCGCCTCTGAAGGCACCGATGGCCCACGCCCACAGTACCTACCCGAGGGCTCAGACGTATGCTGAAAATAGGCCCACGGGGCCACTGGTGCAAGCGGAACCCGCCACTTACCTTGGGCTGCGTATCGACAGGAGCCGTCCTCCACCAGCACGTTATAGAAAGGCTGGTGGTGGCCGTGCGGTAGGCTGTGGACGTTCATGTTCCGGATCCACTCGTGTCCCATCATGCAGGTGGGGTCCCAGCCGTAGATCACACAGTTATAGCCATACCTAGTTAACACAGGAGGCACAGTCAGTCCCTGTGGACCGGGCCCAACAACCTACAGACAACCACGTGGCTTCTCTCAGCTCACATCCTCAGTTACCTGCTTTACTCCACATGAATCTTTTCTCAGGACAGCCCTGACCCCTTTTATAAACACTTACTATCATCAACATAGCACTTTATCTGGAAAAGAATAAACTTTTCAACAAAAAGTGATTAGATGACAACTGGTCACCCAAAAGAAAAAGGTATGGGGACCTGGCCTAACGACAGCACACCAAATTCGATTCTCAGTACAATGAAGACTCAGGTGATAAATGCAGAACTTCTAAAACAGAAAGTATCTTCATGCTCAGGATAGGGAAGATTTGTTAAAACAAGGCACTAAAAATACAGCCCGTAAAGGAAACGACTAACCAATTTGACATCACTAAAACCAGGAGACTAACAAATCCTGATTCAAACATTTAAAAATATGAGACAACTGGGGATACAGGAACCCTCACTAGATACTGCATGAAGTTAAGGAACTGGGGTTTTTTAGATGTGATAACAAGATGTTAAATATTAAAAGACCGAGAGAGAAGGAGAGAGCGCCCCTGCCTTTTAGAGGTACATACTGAAATCGCTATAGGTGAAATGGCATCTGGCACTTACGTCAATTAACCCAGAAAGGTAGGTCTGGAGGGTGCAGGGGAGAGTAAGATCCACCCCGTATGGAAGCTGTTAAGGCTGGATGACAGGAACACCACCTGGTTCCTTATAGTCCTTTCTCTCTTATAAATCTTTGCAAATTTTCATTTAAAAGTCAAAAAAAAAAAAAAAAAAATGCAATAAAGAATGAAAGCCACCTGCCAAAAACTGGGAAAAGACATTTGCAACTTATCCTCATGTAGCAACTGATACACAGAACAACAACTACGTATCAACAGGGAGGACTAATAATTCAATTGAAAAAAATACACGAAATGGGCCGGGTGCCATGGCTCATGCCTGTAATCCTAGCACTTTAGGAGGCCAAGACGGCAGATCACTTTAGTCAGGAGTTAGTGACGAGCCTGGTCAACATGGTGAAACCCTGTCTTTACTAAAACACAAAAAATTAGCCAGGCGTGGTGGTGCGTGCCTGTAGTCCCAGCTACTTGGGAGGCTGAGGCAGGAGAATTGCTTGAACCCAGGAGGCAGAGGCTGCAGGTGAGGTGAGATCGCACCACTGCACTCCAGCCTGGGCAACAGACCCAGACTCCACCTCCAAAGGAGAAAAAACAAAAAAAACAAAAAACAAAACAAAACAAAAAAACCCCGAAATGTTTGAAGAGGCACTTAATAAAAGGAAACTTGGAACTTGGGTAGCCAGTAAATATATGAAAAGAACCTCAACGTGCTTAGTAACCCAGGAAACAGAAATTAAAACCACAGTGAAACACTATTTGCCATTTCTCACGTAAGTACACTTTTAAAGGTCTGGCAATAGCACCAGGAGAGAATAAGAACTCCAGGCTCCTAGCGTGCTGGTGGGATGTAAACTGCTCCAATCATTTTGGATACAGTTTAATTTTGCCTGGTAAATAGACTATGCGCCTATCAGATTTGAAGAGCCTGAGATTAAGTGACAAGACATAAGAACAATGAGGAAATGAGAGAAAAAACTTGTGGCTTACAAAGTGACTTCCATGTTCCCAAAGAGAGAAGGGCCAAACATCTAAAGGCCGCTAAAAACACCAGAAGCTCTCTCAGGAAAGTAAGCTGCTGCTTAAACAAACACAAAGCTCAAAGACATGGTTCAAAAACAAAAAAAAGAGGTTCAGCGTTCTGTCTTCCCCAAGGTGCACACTCGGGGGATAAGTGATCCAGTCAGCTCCTCCTCCACTGTGCCCTGGGGTCTCACCAGGTGCGTGTGTGTCTCCGCAGCCCCTGTGGAAGGGACACCACAGGAGAGACAATCCCGGGCACTCACCTCTTATGCTTCATAATGAGCCCGATGGAGTAGCAGACATCTCTGTGCTTCTCATCGGAGCGCAGCTTCACCTCCACACCCACCTCCTCTTTTTTGCGCTCAATGTGCTCTAGAGTGTGCTGCACCAGGTAGCCCACCGCCCCGTGCTGCCCCGGGTCTAGGGTTTGGATGTGCTGGAGGATGTCAAGCACCTTCAAGACAAGACAGAAAGACTAAAAGATAATATTTTCAGCTAGGCCTTTTCTTTTTTGCGGCGAGGGATTTAGACCTACCTACGTAACCTAACAAAAGACCACAAGGGGTGGCTGTGCCTTGATGGCCCCAGTCCAGGTCTCTGGGCCATTCCCTGATGGACCGCCACCAAATTGGCACTGCATATGCCCAGGGTTGGGCTCGACTGTAACACCGGCAGCTGGCCCAGGACACCCCAATTCAACCCGTGTGCACCTGAGGAGTTCTTTGGAAACCAGTGTGCTGGGGTAAGCGCTGGGGACACAGGCGAGGGCCCATCACCTAGGGCACTCTGGATGAGGCGGGCTCTAACAGCACCTAGCATGCTTGGTTGGCATGGGAAATGGGAGAATCCATGGTTTTCCAATACACAGGAACAATTTTCACTTGCCACTCATGAATTCAGAGGGGGAAAAATGCCAAATTGCTTTAATCGAGACCAAGAGGATGTTTGACACAACTGCCTCAGTGCTGGAAAAGATGGAAAAGTCACGAAGCGGGCACCAAAGGGATGCGTTCGTTGAGTTTATGAAGCTATACTAGAAGGAGGGAGCCACGTATATCAACAGAGTTCTAAAATCCCGCTGGTCACTTCAGTGGTCTTAACTCATATGGTATTTCGTATTCAGCAGGCAGCAGGAGAAACTACATCTATGCAGAGAGGTTAAACTAGTAGCAAAGAGTAGCAGGCCTGTCTGACTCCACTATTACCGCCCGTACTGCACACAGTACCTCTGTGGAAAAAACTCCAAGCTTAAAAAGACACAGACATACAATTATTTCACACCCATTATGTTTACAGCCCTTAGCATAGTGTTTCTGACAAGGTTCTCCTTCCAATTTACTGAGTCCTGGATTACAGTCACTTAGTGCATAAAGCAACCTGGACTCTAGGCCCAGACCTGTCAGACTAGCTGGTGTTTTTCCCTCTGAATTCCTTTCTCAGCTTGTCAAATCATGAATAATCACTGTCCTATTTGCTGAGGCACTGTGAGCCTGTCAAAGTATTGTGAACACTCCAGTTTTATGCACCATGTTATCCTGCCTTTCAGACTGAGACGTGCTGGACCTCAACATTTACTGAACACTATTCTCTGCTGGTCACTGTGCTAAGGCCATCACGTTTTTTGTTTCACTTAATCCTTCCCATTTGACGGTCAGTAATTTCTTGACCTTAAATTGGGAGGATTAAGTGGAAAAAAAAAAAAAGCTTTTAATCCCTGCCACTTCCAGAAGAGGACTCAGACTTAGTGAAGTGCCTGGCCCGGGGTCACAGGGCGGTGGGGAGGTGGAGTGAAGCTGTGGCCCTGGGTGTGAAGATCAACTCTTGGTCTCAACCAGTGTCATACCCTAGCAAGAGTAGGAGCATTTTTAATTAACTACTACAAAAAGTTCCAAACACATAAAAATGGACGGAACGATATAATCCCAAGTACCCCAAACCCAGTTTTGACAAGAATCAACAGCCAGCCAATCCCCCTGTGCCTCCACTTCCAGCCGGGCACTTTTAATTCTGGGACACTCGCCGCATTCACCCTCTACTTCAACAGGAAGCGCCTACTGACAGTGCCTGCATAATGGCTGTCCTTGTGGCCTGCCCGAGTTCCAGCAAGCTGCTTTCTCTGCCCCTCCGCTGTGTTCCACACACACAGCTCCCCTTCTCTCCTAGCAGCCACCTCCCCACCAGATAAGTAAAACGGTCAGAACTTGGTATCATTAGAGAACAGAGGAAGTCTAGATAAGATCAAGGATAATTAACCTCACTTTCGCTGGGTGTGTGGCTGAGGGCGAAGGGAGAGGGCAGAAACGAAGACACTGCACCTCGGGGCCTGGCGTATTTGCAGACAGTGTTGACCCAGGCACCATGCCGTCCCCACCAAATACTCTAGGCCTAGAATGCCACAGGATCACCACTTCTGGGGCGGAGATCCTGGATTGGGGTCTATTACCCATGATGCATTTCCCTATATTGCTCTTCTCCCTCTAGCCTAGGGGTTGGCAAACTTTTTCTGTAAAGGGCTGGAGAAGTGACAGCAGGCTTTGGGGGCCACACAGTCCCTGATTTAACTACTCAACTCTGCCACTGTAGCTTGAAAAAAGCTACAGATAATAAGTAAACAAACACGACTTATTCACAAAAACAGGCTTTGTTAATCTGGCCCACAAGCCGTAGTTTGCTGGCCCCTGCTCTGTCCCTGAATTCCAGGTTCCCCTCGTTCTCTCTGAAGTTCTTGGCTCTGCTTTCTTGATATCCATTGTCTGTGGGATCTGCCACTTCTGGGGCTTCAGTTACCAGATACTAATGCTGGGAGCTCCTGCTAAAGGCTACTGGGCATCTGCACTTGATGGCTTCAGGTTAGGACGAATGCAACATACCCCATAGAAAATACTCTCCTAGCACCAAAACAGGCCTGTTCTCCAAATACCTACTTTCAGAGTGGCATAAACTGCCCCCATGTTGAAAAATCTGGACATCCCCTTTGGATCTTCTTTATTCATATCTAATGAAGTTCTGCCACTTTTTTTTTTTTGAGACAGGGTCTCACTCTGTCACCCAGGCTGGAGTACAGCCTTGGCCTTGACCTCCCAGGCTCAGGCGATCCTCCCACTTCAGCCTCCCGAGTAGCTGGGACTACAGGCATGTGCTACCACACACAGCTACTTTTTGTATTTTATTTAGGTAGAGACTGGGTTTTGTCACGTTGCTCAGGTTGGTCTCAAACTCCTGGCCTCAAGTGATCCACCTGCCTCTGCCATCCCAAGTGCTGGGATGACAGGCGTGAGCCACCACACCTGGCAGTCATTTCTTAATTATTCATTAAAAAAAATGTTTGAGTTCCTATCATGGGCCATGAATTGTGTTGAGAGCATGGGGAAGGCGACAGTTAGGAACAAGACCTGGTCCTTGTCCTTAAAGAACTTGTTCTAATGGAGACAGATGACGGAGCAGCAGTTACCAGAGACTGGATGAAGCTCTAGGAAGGGCAAGCACAGGAACGACGGGAAAACGTGACCTGGCCACGCACAGGAACCAAGGAAGGGGTTTCGGAGGAGGCAGAAGTCTAAGCTGACAGCTGGGCAGAAGTAAGCCAGCCAATGGAGTTGAGGATGAGCAGAGGCCCTGGGCAGAGAGGCAGCACATGCAAAAGACTGAAGCAAGACAGCGCAGGAACACAAAGTAGTGGGTGCTGCAGAGGACCAAGGAGCTCCACGGGAGGCAGGGAGCATCAGGCAAGCAGGGCCAGACCACCGAGAACCTAAAAGCCACACGGAGGAGAGCGAGTCTGGTCTTCAAGGCAATAGGGGAGCCACCCTGAGTGGTTTAAGCAGTGAAGGGACCTAACTGATATTGTGTTTTTTTGGGGTTTTTTTTGTTTGGTTTTTTTTTTTTTTTTGAAACGGAGTATCGCTCTGTCGCCCAGGCTGGAGTGCAGTGGCCCGATCTCTGCTCACTGCAAGCTCCGCCTCCCGGGTTCACGCCATTCTCCTGCCTCAGCCTTCCGAGTAGCTGGAACTACAGGCGCCTGGCACTGCACCAGGCTAATTTTTTGTATTTTTAGTAGAGACGGGGTTTCACCGTGTTAGCCAGGATGATCTCAATCTCCTGACCTCGTGATCCGCCCACCTCGGCCTCCCGAAGTGCTGGGATTACAGGCGTGAGCCACCGCGCCCAGCCCTAACTGATATTTTGTTAAGATTCCTCGGGCCTGTATACAGAGCGGGTTCACAGGGGCTCAGAGTGGAGAGAGGGAGGACAAGCAGGAGGCCAGGGCGCTGCTTCAAGCTGCAGAAGTGCTGGCCTCAGCGGACCGACTTTCACCCGTCTGGGAGACAGAGTCACGTGCAGGGGTGTAGCAGGCGTGTGGATATGCTGGTCTGGAGCCCAGGGTCCAGTGCTCTAGCAGCCTCAGGAGACAGGCAGAAACTGACACAAGAAGAGGGGAACTGTCCTAGGGCACAGGTGCAGGGTAGAAGACGTCTAGAAACCATCCTTCAGCCTTGAAGGGAGGAACTGGCAAGAGCCTGAGAGCCAGAGACAACAGAGCAAAAGGAACCGAGTGTTCCCAGAAGGCAGTAGCCTGCAGTGACAGGGCAAGATACAGAAAGAAAAAGTATCTATTGCATTTATCAACCAGGAGAATGGTTTCAGCCAAAGAGGGTCACTGGCTTCCTGGGCAAGAAAAGTGCCTGTGGAGGAGGCATGGAAACGGGTCCTGATGTTCTGGGGAGTGAGTGGGAGGCAGACGAAGAGCTTCAGCTGTGGGGGAGGAGGAACGGTGGCGACCCAGGGAAATGCCTGCAGGGCGGAAAGGGAGTACTTTTTGTTTTTCTTCTCATAGAAGAGAGAGGTGTTTGCCTTGGAAAATTGGAAGGATACCTTTTCCACTGAAAGGCAGAGAAAGAGGGAAAGGAGAACTATGGATCATGATGAGGACGTAGGTCTGGCAGCAGGAAGGAGAAGGTGCCTGTGTGCTGGCTTCTTCAGAAGTGCTCTGGCCTCGGTCCATTGTACCACGGGATGCCACGTGGGGTGGGCTCAGGCATCACCTTGCCCGCACTGAACTCCTGGTGCTGTCACGGCATGTGCAGAAGACCTGGCTAAGTTATTTAACTTCTCACTGCCTCTGTTTCATTATTTGCAACATGGCAAAAATAAAAATAGTATCTACCCTATAGGGCTGCTGAGAAGATGAAGGAGGCATTCAGTCAGTACTCCAGACTTAAAATCTCACCATCCTGCCCCTCTCTATGTCCATCACAGCCATCATAACCTTGGATTATTGCGACAGTGACCAAGAGGGCTTGTGTTTCTTAGCTCTTCCTGATTTAATTCAATTAACAACAAGGCCATCTTCAGGCCTTCCCAGCTCAGGAATGTCTCCCTTTCACCTGATAAAGTCAAAGCCTTTCACAAACTGGTCTCACACGCCATAACAATTATACACACATATGTAAAAATACACCTCAAACTGCACACTCATCAGCATATAAATCCGTGCTAGGCTGACATGTGCAGGCGCCACACCCTCCCACCCCTGGGCCACGTGCAGGTTGTTCCCACTGACTGGAGTCACCTACTTTTCTACCCTCTGAAGTTGTTTTTCATTTTTCAAGGTCACACCTCAAACCCCTCCTCTGGAGAGGAACCTTGTCTGATTTCTTCAGCACCCCCTGGATTCTTCTGCACTGCGAGTCCCACAGTTTTCCTTGGCTGTCTCAGGGGCTCTAGCTGGATTATGCATTTATTAAGGGTAGGCAGTCACGAGTGCACTGGGAATGAGTCACTTTTCTCCCCTAATCTCTGAATGAGGGGTCACCCAGGAGATGGACCCCAGCAGCAAATGTCATGAGGGAAAATGCTCTGCGTGTGGCAATTTTGGAACTAGGGAGGACACCAAGGTTAGTGCCCAATAAGTCTGCAAAGCCCAAGTACTGAAATGAGTCCAGTCTGGAAGGTAAGGACACCTCAGCTTCTGCAGATTTCCCCCTAAAACGGGATGTTAATAGCATCACTTCTCCAATGACCCAAAATTTAACTACAAAATTTACATTTAAAGAAACTGCAGGCCGGGGACGGTGGCTCACGCAGGTAATTCCAGCACTTTGGGAGGCCGAGGCAGGCGGATCACTTGAGGTCAGGAGTTCGAGACCAGACTGGCCAACAGGGTGAAACCCCGTTTCTACTAAAAATACAAAAATTAGCCAGGTGTGGTGGCATGTGCCAGTAATCCCAGCCACTTGGGAGGCTGAGGCAGGAAGATCACTTGAACCCGGTACGCAGAGGTTGCAGTGAGCCAAGATTGCGCCACTGCATTCCAGCCTGGGCAAGAGAGTGAGACTCTGTCTCAAAAAAAAAAAAAGAAAAAAGAAAAAGAAAAAAAGAAACGTGCTTTGCTCTGCATCTCGTAAAAACTCCTTAACAAGTCTAAAGCAAAAAGTATACATATATCCTGGTATCAAAAATAAATAGGCAGGGGCTGAGTGTGGTATCTCACACCTGCAATCCCAATACTTTGGGAGGCCGAGGAACACAGATAGCTTGAGGTCAGGAGTTCGAGAACAGCCTGGCCAACATGGTGAAATCCTGTCTCTACTAAAAAAAATACAAAAATTAGTCCGGCGTGGTGGTGTACCTATAGTCCCAGCTACTTGGTAGGCTGAGGCAGGGGAATTGCTTGAACCTGGAAGGGAGAGGCTACAGTGAGCTGAGATCATGCCACTGCACTCCAGCCTGGGCAACAGAGCAAGACTCCATCTCAAACAAACAAACAAACAAAAACCCCAAATAAATAAATAAATAGGCAGGGTGTGGTGGCACACATCTGTAATCCCAGCACTTTGGGAGGCCAAGATGGGCTTAAGCCCAGCCTGGGCAACACGGTGAAACTCAGTCTCTATTTAAAAATAAATAAATAAATAAAACACATAAATAAAATGAAAATAAATGATTACATCTTGGACAAGTAGTTGGTAACTTTCGTGGAGAGTTTTCTTTTCCAATAATTCCTCTACCACATTATACAGATATTCTGGGAGGACATTTGCTATGTGGGCTACAGATGACATCTTTTCTTTTCTTTTCTTTTTTTTTTGAGACAGAGTCTTGCTCTGTTGCCCTGGCTGGAGTGCAGTGGCATGGTATCGGCTCACTGCAACCTCCGCCTCCTGGGTTCAAGCAATTCTCTTGCTTCCTGAGTAGCTGGAACTACAGGTGCCCACCACCACATCCAGCTAATTTTTGTACTTTTAGTAGAGATGGGATTTCACTACATTGGCCAGGCTGGTCTCTAACTCCTGACCTCAACTGATCCACCTGCTTCAACCTCCCAAAGTGCTGGGATTACAGGCAGGAGCCACCATGCCCGGCTGACATCTTTTCTTAAAACAGGAGCCTTGGGGTTTTCCTACTGAAGCATCGTTTCTTAGAACTATTTTAGATCTTCGAAGTTGTGAATCAGTGAGACTTTAAATTTAAGCAATGTAGAGTCACTTAGAATATTTACTTTTTCAAGAAAGAATTTATCCCTCTCTAATGACACAGGGAGATGAGTTTATGCTAATGGCTTGTGAGACCTCAGAATTAAATTCTGCTCTAAACAAACAAAAAGGACTATTCACATATTTCTAGAGAAGAGTCAAGGCACGGTGGGAATGTGCGGCTGGCTCCTGCACCGTTATACACAGCGGGCCTCTCTACGTGCCGCATCCACACAGCTCGCAAGGTCAACACCACAGCCTTCTGAAAGTGCATGCTGCTGCCCAAAGAGGGCCAGTAAAAAACGGAGAAAATTCAAGTGAAGCAGTGTCAAAATCCACTGGTTTCCAAACAGTCCTTCTCTACTCCAGTGGCTCGACTTGAACATATCTAAGATCCAATTTTCCTGTGTCAAACAGGAGTATTTATTCATGGCCAATGTAGTTGTTAACAGTACAGCTGGAGGTTGGCCATTTACAGCTTTGCTTTCCGTTGCTGAGTGAGGGTGACTCGGGGAAAACGATCTTAGGGCCCCCATGGGTGAGCAGCGGGGACAGAGGCTTTGTGGTTCTAGGGTTTAAGGAGCTGACCACAAAGAGAACAGGCAATTCCTAGCAATAGAACCAATTTTCCTTAGAATAAGAGAGGTAAAAAAAATCTACTGATGGGTTATGATTGGGAGACTGAATAAATTTGTGTTTATTCCCCATGTTAACACAAAGAGAAGCTTGTCACGGGCACCCTTCAATCTAGGACTTCCCTTTCTAAGGCAAGTGCAAAGCATCAAGGTAAAATAATTACCTTCTCTGGCCAGATGCCCAGGTGGAAGTAAAGCCTGGCTTGGAGGAGGAGAAGCTGCACCTGGTCCGGGTACATTGCCAGATAGAGATCCAGCGAGTCTCTCAGGAGCTGGTATGACTGGTCGATGCCTTCCCTAGCAGAGGAAAAACAATCTTTGTCTTATCCTGCTTGTTTTTTCAGCAAAGACTCTCTTTTTCCAGGCCCAGGTTTTAAATAGAATTGACACAAATCCCAAACGTTTTCTGATTCTGGTATTTCTCCTCTGTTCAACAGAGATACAATACTCTTAAGAAAAAAAAAATACAATAAATATAAATCTTGTACCCTACTTTGGTGATGGGTACTAAATGAAAATCAGAAGCATTTTTACTAAGCAATCACAGCAATAACACTGTACATAATTAAAAATGAATTCTGAAGGCCAGGCACAGTGGCTCATGCCTGTAATCCCAGCACTTTGGGAGGCCAAGGCAGGCGGGTCACCTGACCAAAATGGAGCAACCCTGTCTCTACTAAAAATACAAAAATTAGCCGAGCGTGGTGGCACATGCCTGTAATCGCAGCTACTCGGGAAGCTGAGGCAGGAGAATCACTTGAACCCAGGAGGCAGAGGTTGCGGTGAGCTGAGATCATGCCATTGCACTCCAGCCTGGGCAACAAGAGCGAAACACTGTCTCAAAAAAAAAAAAAAAGAATTATGAGTAGGCAGTGCAGAGAGGATATTTTTGGCCAGTGAAACTACTCTGTGTGATACTATAAAGGGGGATACATGTCATTATGTGTTTGTGCAAACACACAGAATATATGACACCAAGAGTGAATCCTCATGGAAACTGGACTTTTCCATGAGGATGATAATGATGTGTCAGTGCAGGTTCACTGGCTGCAACAAATGCACCGCTCTGGTGCAGATGCTGACGGTGACGGAGGCTGTGTATGTGTAGGGCAGGGAGGATATGGGAACTCTCTGTACTTTCTGCTCCATTTTGCAGTTGGCCTAAAACTGCTCTAAAAAAGTCTATTAAAAAAAGAATCATGTCATTAGACAGAAAACTATTACTATAATATACAGCCTACAACTTTCTACTTTCCCTATAGGACAAATTTCTTTGGACTTAGAAACAAGACAGTTTCATATTTTTGTTTTCTTATCTAATGATAGGAAGGTATAAATTAAAAGACAGCAAAGCATTTGGATACAAGAAGATCTTGCCCTTGAAAAATAATATTTCCCAGTCTAAGATATTCTTGTTACTGAAGAATGCTTTCAGTACTCGCAAAGAGAACTTGTCAGTGCCTACTGCAAAGATCTCAAAGAAAAGTCACTTGGCACATCTCAAACACAATTCAAGCTTCTAAAGACATGTGCTCTGCAGAAGTACTAGCAAACCAAGAAAACCTTACCGCTTCCCCAGGCTTAACAGGTTTCCCACCATTCTCTGTAACACCTTCTTGACATTGACCACACCATACAGTGCCGCAGTCACGTGCTGGCCGATCAAGTACTCGCATTCTTTCACTGTCAGCTGCTTGCCTTTCCCAAAAGCATCTATGTAGATGTAGTCAAAGATGTCCAGGGTTGCCCTATCCAAAGAGCCAAATATCAGATGAGAGCTGAACAACTCATTATTTTAAGTCTCCACAATAAATAGCTCAAATCATGGGCTGAAGGTTGAGACCATAACATTTCTACTTAAAATATGAATGTCTTGTCCGAGTTTAAAATCTGACCCCTTTGTGCAAGCTCTGCTCTGTCAAGACCACAGCACACTGACATTTAAGAAACAGCACCAATGTATGTCATCTAATAGCAACTCACTGCCAGGAGTATCTACAAGTTCGGCTAAGATAATGATTCATGGAATGCCTGAGGCAGTCTGTTAATTCCATAGATTAGCAGCAGGTAACAATCTGTGGATCCTGGGCCCTGGATGATCTGATGAAAGTTACAGCACCTCAGCCGGGCGCGGTGGCTCACGCCTGTAATCCCAGCACTTTGGGAGGCTGAGGCGGGCAGATCAAACGGTCAGGAGATCGTGATTAACATCCTGGCTAACACAGTGAAACCCCGTCTCTACTAAAAATACAAAAAAATTAGCCAGGTGTGGTGGCATGCGCTTGTAGTCCCAGCTATTCGGGAGGCTGAGGGGCAGGAGAATGGCTGAGATCACGCCACTGCACTCCAGCCTGGGCAACAGAGCAAGACTCTGTCTCAAAAAAAAGAAAGTTACAGCACCTCACACCAGAAGGATTCGGCCATCAGTTCTGCTGATACGCTGAGGTGGTCAGAGACCTGCTGAGCCCATCACAGCCTTGGGCTGGGAACCCTGCGCTAGAGCACAGAGAGCTGCGCCCCTCGCCTCGATCACACAGCTCCTCTTGCAGGTCTGCCTTCTGCGACCTGCACTAGCACACTGGGGTTGGCCCTTGCTGAGCACAATGCTGAGCAGTGGTCACATGATGCAAGCTCTCACCGCACTGCCAGGCCCACTCTCTGCGAGGACTCATGGACAGGATTCATTCAGGTGGCTCTGTTTCAGGGATACTTGTGTTTCTTATGAGCTATTGTTTCATCTTGTATTTCAAGCCCACTACAAATTTCTTCCTTGAGTCATATTTATAACCTACCCTTAGCAATGATATAAGAATTATATGGCTGGGTGCGGTGGCTCACGCCTGTAATCCCAGCACTTTGGGAGGCTGAGGCAGGCAGATCACGAGGTCAAGAGATCGAGACCATCCTGGCCAACATGGTGAAACCCCATCTCTACTAAAAATACAAAAATTAGCCGGGCGTGGTGCTATGTGCCTGAAATCTCAGCTACTTGGGAGGCTGAGGCAGGAGAATCACTTGAACCCAGGAGGCAGAGGTTACAGTGAACTGAGATCGCACCACTGCACTCCAGCCTGGGCGACAGAGTGAGACTCCATCTCAAAAAAATAAAAAACAAAAACAAAATAAATAAACCTATGAGGAAAGTACAAAAACAAAATAAGAATTACATAAATGTTCTAGAAACAAGGAACTCTTCAACTGTTTTTATGAGGCTAGAACTTCCTAAGGACAAATGTACAAAAATTTCTAGGCCAAGATAATTTATGAGCTACCATAAATGCAAAAATGCTGGATAAAATATGAGTAAATCAAATGCAGCAATGTATTTTACAAATAAGTGATTAAGTTAGATGTGCTGCAACAATGGAAAGAGAGTTAAACATGCAAAAATCTATTTTGTAACAGATGCTGGGAAGGTTGTGGAGAAAAAGGAATGCTTATACACTGTTAGTGGGAGTGTAAATCAGTTCAACCATTGTGGAAGAGAGTGTGATGATTCCTCAAAGGTCTGAAGACAGCTAAACCATTTGATCCAGCAATCCCATTACTGCGTATATACCCAAAGGAATATAAGTCATTCTATTATAAAGTCACATGCACACATATGTTCATTGAAGCACTATTCACAATAGCAAAGACATGGAATCAACCTAAATGCCCATCAGCGATAGAGTGGATAAAGAAAATATGATACATATATACTACGGAATATTATGCAGCCACAAAAAAGAACAAGATCATGTCCTTTGCAGGGATGTGGATGGAGCTAGAGCCATCATCCTTAGCAAACTAACACAGGAACAGAAAACCAAATACTGCATGCTCTCACTTATAAGTGGGAACTAAGTGATGAGAACACACGGATTCAGAGTGGAACAACACACATTGGGGCCTATCGGAGGGTGGGCGGTGGGAGAGGATCAGGAAAAATAACTAATGGGAACTAGGCTTAATACCTGCATGAAATAATCTGCACAACAAACCCCCATAACACAAGTTTACCTATGTAACAAACTTGCCCATGGACACCAGAACTCAAAAGTTAAAAAAGAGAAATTCTGGCCGGGTGCGGTGGCTCAAGCCTGTAATCCCAGCACTTTGGGAGGCCAAGACGGGCGGATCACGAGGTCAGGAGATCGAGACCATCCTGGCTAACACGGTGAAACCCCGTCTCTACTAAAAATACAAAAACTAGCCGGGCGAGGTGGCGGGCGCCTGTAGTCCCAGCTACTCGGGAGGCTGAGGCAGGAGAATGGCGTAAACCCGGGAGGCGGAGCTTGCAGTGAGCTGAGATCTGGCCACTGCACTCCAGTCTGGGTGACAGAGCGAGACTCCGCCTCAAAAAAAAAAAAAAAGAGAGAAATTCTATTACGACAACAAAAAAATCTATTTCTAAACATATAAACTAAAAGAGAAAAACCTTATATGTGTAGACACAGAAAAAGAATTCTGAAAATACAAAAAAAACTAATGCCTAGCTATTAAGAAAACTTAGCAAAGTAGGAATGTAGATGGTAGCTTTCATAATCCCTAACTGCTCCCAACAGCATGACTGAGGGTGAATTTTTGTTTTCTTTTTCTGATACAGGGTCTTGCTATGTTGCCCAAGCTGGCCTTGAACTACTGGGCTCAATCAATCCTCCCACCTCACCCTTCCAAGCAGCTGGGACTACAGGCGTGCGTCACCGTGCCTGGCTTTGAAATTTTAAAAGCATTCCATTTAAAGTCATACCCAAGGCAAGAGTCCCTGCTATCTTTGTTTTTATTCAACTTTGTACAAAAAGATCTAGCTAGCAGAGTAATGCAAGAAAAAGAAACAAATATATAGGAGTTATAAAAAGAAGAAACCAAACTGTCACTATTCACAGATACTATGATTATCCACAGAGAAAAGCCAGGAATGGACAAATTATTAGCACTAATGATTTATTCAGCCAAGGCACTGAAAATCAAAACTGTATCTAGATAGCAAGCACATCTCTGCATACCATTAATACTTAAAAAACGTAATCTTAAAGATTACCATTTACAACTGCAAAAAAAAAAAAAAAAAAAAAAAGAAAAAAAATGGAAGGTACCTAACAATAAATCTAACAAGATGTTAGCTTGATGAAGAAAAAGATAAAATCTTTTTAAGGCCAGTAATGACAACCTAAACAAACAGAGTGGTCCATGTTCATAATAAGACTGATAGTGAGACACTGGCAATGTCCTTCTGTTAATCTAGAACTCCAATTCAAAGTAATCCCTGGCTCCAATCAACAGACACAAAGGGGTTCCAAAAAACCTGACAAAATTGATTCTAAATCTATAGAGAGCAAAAGCTAGAAACAGCCAAGGCAATTTTGAAGAACTAGCTGGAGTCTCATCCTTCCAGACATCAGGGATAATTATAAAGTTGCAGTGCTTAAGAAAATATGGGGCCGGGCGCGGTGGCTCAAGCCTGTAATCCCAGCACTTTGGGAGGCCGAGACGGGCGGATCACGAGGTCAGGAGATCGAGACCATCCTGGCTAACACGGTGAAACCCCGTCTCTACTAAAAATACAAAAAAACTAGCCGGGCGAGGTGGCGGGCGCCTGTAGTCCCAGCTACTCGGGAGGCTGAGGCAGGAGAATGGCGTAAACCGGGAGGCGGAGCTTGCAGTGAGCTGAGATCTGGCCACTGCACTCCAGTCCGGGAGACAGAGCGAGACTCCGCCTCAAAAAAAAAAAAAAAAAAAAAAAAAAAAAAGAAAATATGGTCCTGGTACAGGGACAGAGCAAAGTGGCCAAAGGCAAAGAGCAGAGAAAAAGAGAGAAAGGGCCGTATAGCCCAGCAGCTCCTGCCATGTCCCTGAGGGCTGAGTCCCTTATGGGGCTCAGTGCTAGTTTCTGTCACATGTCTGGGGGGTATTAAATTATTTCCTTGTTCATTTGCATTACAGTATATGTCCACTGTAGCCCAAGAAGGAAAAATGTTGTTACCTGCATACAATCCTACCCTGTAGTAAGTTATCGTGGCAAATGACATGGTAATTGGTGTTTTAAATGTTTTATATTGTACAGAAATCTTTGGTGGATTATTACATAGGCATTTAAGAATATTTTGGAGATACTTGGGAAGATCGGTTGGGTTATTTGGGGAAAGGGAATGGGACGAAAAATCATTTTTTTCCACTTAAAATAATGGAAATTGGGTCCCCACTATCCAAAAATTAAACCATTCAGTACATCCTCAGAAACACATTATCTGGAACACAAGGGAAGCCTGCACAGTTATTTAATGCAACATACAGAAGTAATGAACCATAAACATTTTCATGGAAATAAACATGGCCAGGCACGGTGGCTCATGCCTATAATCTCAACACTTTGGGAGGCTGACGCAGGCCGATCACTTGAGCTCAGGAGTTCAAGACTAGCCTGGGCAACATGGCGAGACCCCGTCTCTACAAAAAAATTAGCCAGGTTGTGGTGGTGCATGCCTGTGGTCCCAGCTACTAGGGAGGCTGAGGTGGGAGGATGGCTTGAGTCCAGGAGATGGAAGGTGCAGTAAGCCAAGATTGTGCCAATGCACCCCAGCCTGGACGGCACAGCCAGACCCTGTCTCAAAAAAAAAAAAAGAAAAAAGAAATAATAAACACTTTCAAACTGGTGGTTAGCTCTGGAGAGGAGAAAGGGATGAGGAAGAGTACCTGGGAGGCTTCAACTAAATATGTAATGTTTTATTTCTTAAACTAAGAAGTAGGAACAGAGATCAACTGTACCGTTTTGCTATGCCACATCAGAAACTCTCCTGGGTATATAATATACTGGATGATCTCATTTAATCTTCGAAGCTGCTTTATAAAAAACATTAATCCATTTTACCAAGGAAGAAACTGAGGCCTCCTCAGAGGAAGGCAAAGTTTGAACCCAGTTTGACTTCAAAGCTCTGGTACTTTCTATCACACAATTCATCACTAAAGGGTATCAGAGTTAATCATTAAGACAGAGTTTCAAAGATCAGGACATAGGTAAATAACTTTTTTCTTTTCCCCTAAATTGTAGACTTAATAAGAATATATTTCCATCTGTTGAACTATTTCTTTCAGAAAAGCTAGACTATAACTGAAAAGGAGCTTTTTGCCCTACAGAGCACTAGGTTTAAAAAAGAACAAAACAGAACTCAGTAACCAGGTCTCTAAAATTCTCATCAGTCACCAACCTTGCCTGAAGGGGAACACGGCCACCCTGTTCAATCTCCCCGGCTTTCTTTCCCTCCCTTCCTCTCTTCCTCTCCCACTCATGTGGGACAAAGGGGGAGATTTTACAGAAGAATAAAAAGAAATAATTTCTTTAACAACTCTTTGATCTGATCTGCTTTGAAACAAAGGGACTCTGAGAACCACATAAGACCCTGAAGTCAGAGTCTTATTTTTTAAAACTACACTTTTTGAGATAACTGTAGATTCACACATGCAGTTTTAATAAATACAGAAAGATCCAGAGTACCCTTTTCCCAGTCTCCCCTGATGGTACCATCCTAACTGTTATAGTATAAATAACACAACCAGAATACTGACACTGATACAGCCAGGAAACTAAACAGTTCCATCACCACCCTAGTCCCATTTTTAACCTGTGTGGTAACACCCAACTTGATGTTGAAAATCAGACTGCCTCTCAGCACAGAGGGATCGAATCTTCAGGACCACAGATAATGAGTCACGGATGCTCACCCTTCTGCGCCTTGGCACCACCTTAGTAAGAAGTGACTTGGGAAGTTGACAGGCTCCAGCGGGACTCCCAACTGCCGAGCAATTGTCAAATAGAGCAGAGACATGCTGATTGGGATTCCTGTTCTGCGAATCAAAACCTAAAGCAGAAAAAATGCTTTTACTTCACTGCGATGAAGTATACATTCTCATTCTTTCAATACACATTCTCATTAGGCACCTATTTTGCATTGGGCATAAGGCTCATTTGTGAGGCTTAAGTGAGTATTTCACTTATTTAGGTCAGGGGTCGGTAAACTATAGTCCATGGCAATTCCGGTCCACCGGCTATTTTTGTATAGCTTGTGTGAGAAAAAGTTTTGTTTTTCAATGTTTGAAAAAATAGTTAATACTATTCAAAGACATATGAAAGTAACACGAAATTCGAATTTCAATGACCATATATACAGTTTTGTTGGACACAGCCACACTCAGTTGTTTTTACATTATCTGTGCCTCCTTTTACACCACAGTGGCAGAACTTGGTGGTTAACAACAGAGACCACATGGCCCTCAAAGCTGAAATAATTTTTTTTGTTGTTTTTTTGAGATGGAATCCCGCTCTGTTGCCCAGACTGGAGTGCAATGGCGCAGTCTCGGCTCACTGCAACCTGCCATGTTCAAGCGATTCTCTTGCCTCTGCCTCCCAAGTAGCTGGGATTACAGGCGACCACCACCATGCCTGGCTAATTTTTTTGTATTTTTAGTAGAAACGGGGTTTCATGTTGGCCAGGCTGGTCTCGAACTCCTGACCTCAGGTGATCCGGCCACCTTGGCCTCCCACACTGCTGGGATTGCAGCGTGAGCCACCACACCTGGCCAAAGCTGAAATACATTACTGCCGGCCTTTTATAGGAAAAGATGGAATCAGAGCCCTGATTTAGGCCCTCCTTCTTCCAGAAAGAATTTAAAACTGTTTCAAGGAAAAGCGTGTACAATATAGCAAAATAAAAGTAGCAGATAGGGCAACAAAATAAATATGAAAATAGAACTAGGCAGAAAGCAAATAAAAAATAAATATAACAGATGCAAACTTGACACAGCTGGGCCACAAGTTTCCCCAAATGGCTAGAGGCCAGTGCAAAAAGAGGGCCCTGAGTAGTTCCACAGTTTAGTGTTCATGAGCTACAAACTGACCAAACAGAGTCAGAGAATATCTACTTTTAGTCAAAAATCTATCTCAAGGGTTTGCATATGGAGGATACTCCATGAGAAAACAGATAAACTCCACAACAATATCCTTATAGCAGAAGGAAAAATAAGTTTCATTGAGCACTCAGAGATGGAAGGCATGGTACTGGCCTTCAAGAATGTACGGTCTATCAGACAGAAGCTTAAAAAAATACATATAGGATGGGCACAGTGGCTCACACCTATAATCCCAGCGCTTTGGGAGGCTAAGGTGGGAGGATCACTTGAGACCATGGTTTGAGACCAGTCTGGGCAACACAGCAAGACCTCATCTGTACAAAAAATAAAAAATTAGCCGGTATGGTGGCACATAGTCTGAGCTGCTCAGGAGGGTGACGCGGCAGGATCGCTTGAACCCAGGAGCTTAAGGCTGCAGCAAGCTATGACTGCACCACTGCATTCCAGCCTGAGCAACAGAGCAAGACCCTGTCTCTAAAAAAAGAAAATAAAATTACTATACCTATATTACTATAACCATATATTACTATGGTAATATACTATGTACCTATATTTACCTGATGCATATATAAGTTTAGGGCATTATAGTAATCCATTCGATTCCCCTTGAACTTCAGTTGGTCATAAAGGACATAGTTCATGGCATCCAGCACCTGGCTCTGGAGTTCTATTTCCATTATCATGGATGATTCACCTGAAACACAGAGATCTACTCTGGACCCAAGCACAAATAAGGTTGTGACAGGTGCCCCAAACTACCCACAAGATGAAGACATTGGTAATGGCCTAGCAATATTAATCAAGTGTTGCCAATCTAGGAAGCAGAAGGCAGTATGTATTTGAACTGTTTTAGGTTCAACACTTCAACCAAGTAAACAACGTGGTCACATCATTTTATCACTTTTTCGTGACATAATGGGAGCACGCTAACAAATCTCTCAAATTAACCAATTCCTCCAGATTTTCTTTCATAAATACAGCTGGATCCAAAGCAATGCCACACCTGCCTTGAAGGCCAAGCTGGGGTGGCGACTGTTTATGCCCCGAAGAGTTTTACAAACGAGCTCTACGATGCTGTCAATTTGGGCCTGGATGTCTTTGAGGCTGATATCGGAGAGAGGATTGCAGTACTGGTCAATATATACAGCACCTGAAAACGAACAAGAATTACCGAATAAATTCTTATGTTACCCTTTTCTTATTAGTTTGGCATTTTACCGTGGACATCCCGGGACATGGCTCTTTACACCATCCCACTGGATAAGCTTCATGTTTTGGCCGCGGCCCTTGCTGCTAACATACTGAGAAGGAGCAACAAACATTTTCATAACAAAGTAGCTTACACTTTAAAAAAAATAAATACACAAACCAAACTTCTCTCAGAAGTCATGGACTAAAAAACTGCATGGTATGTGGCACAGTCTCATATTCTATTACAAAGAAAAGTAAATGACATCAAGGAGATCTTTTCAAGCTACTTCTCTCTCCCTAGCTCTTATAGGTTCCAAATCCAACAACTCTGAAAACTTAATGGTATAAGGCAGTTCCTTTAGAAAAAAATTCTGGCCGGGCATGGTGGCTCAAGCCTGTAATCCCAGCACTTTGGGAGGCCGAGACGGGCGGATCACGAGGTCAGGAGATCGAGACCATCCTCGCTAACACGGTGAAACCCCGTTTCTACTAAAAAATACAAAAAACTAGCCGGGCGAGGTGGCGGGCGCCTGTAGTCCCAGCTACTCGGGAGGCTGAGGCAGGAGAATGGCGTAAACCCGGGAGGCGGAGCTTGCAGTGAGCTGAGATCCGGCCACTGCACTCCAGCCTGGGCGTCAGAGCGAGACTCCGTCTCAAAAAAAAAAAAAAGAAAAAAATTCTGAAAGCCCTCCATGACAGATGTGCCATTTCAACAAATTACATCTCTCAAGGGCGAACAGTAAATGGACTCTGGAGCTAACCCTACTTTCCAATGAGATAACAAATTATGCTCAGGGAACGTACAGCTGAAAAGCTGTACAGAGCACACTACAGACAGTCTCTTAAGAATCACTCCTCTTCACAGTCTTAGGCAATTTTGGAAGCAGAGACTGAAGGGCTAACAGCATCATTTGGGTAAGGACACCGTTACGTGGGAAGCTCTCGAGTCACGTTAAATTCAAGAGATCCCAGACCAGCTCAGAACCTGGACCCCCTTACCAATGCTCCAGAGCTGAAAGCAGTTGAATGAGTGTCAAGACACCTTGACCCCAGTCCCAGTGTTGCCATCAGCCAGGGACTGGCCCCTGGGCCTCCATGGGCCCCAGCTTCCCTACCTGGAGGCTGAAGCAGTTTATGCTGCACATTCTGAAGTCTGTTCTTTCCTAATGCTATGATTCCCAGACTTCTTTGATGGCATCAGCATTATTCTAGTCACTCACCAAGGATGAGAACCTTGGAAAGTCAACTGTCATTCACTCAACTACTCAACAATTTCCAATGGCTTCCCAATGCTTATGACACTGATGTGGAAGTTCTTCGAAAATTATAACTTTGTATTTAGAAAATGAAAAAGGAGTATTTGTTTTCATACATAAGCTACAAAAAAAAAAAAAAAAATGTATACTACTCTTAACTGTGAAATAAACAGAAAATAGGATGCTTCTCAACTCCAGTATATAAATGAGGGGATTCTAGGGTGGTGAGATGTTTCACTTCCTTTTGGATGATACTAGGTTTTCATATACTTGATAAGCATTTACACTAAGCATTGTGGGGTATACAGTGATCCTAACACAAGGACCACAACACATGAAGCTTAGGGACTAGTTACACAAACAAAATGTACACACAGGAAACAGAAAAAATACAAGACAGTTTACTATTAAATGCTGCTGTAGCTCTGAGGTGAATAAAATCTCCAAGTAGTCAGTGGAAATTTAATGGAAGTGAGGCTTGAGCTGAATTATGGAGGGGAGTAGGATTTTCAAGAGGGATTATGAGGAGGAGGGATATCATGAATGAGGAAGTGAAGTCAGGTGTATTTGTGGGGCACCAGTCTAGACAATGGCCCGGCTGGAGCAAATGGGACATCCTGGAGAGTACGGAGCATAGGTCTGGACCAGATTATGCAGGGCACTGAAAAGCAGGTAGAGGTTTAATATAAAAGGGAAATCAGTTGTCCACACTGCAGGTTTCACACGCAGTGGTGAAAGCTAGGTTGCTAATTGGGCTGGCACTGATATATTGGCTGACTTGGAGGGAAGGGGGGGATAATGTTCATGAAATCAAGTATTACTCAGAAAGTTGTTGCCAGGAGAGGTAGCCATAGACTGCATGAGACTAGTTATAGAAGCCAGCCAGGTGTGGTGGCACTTGAGCACAGGAGTTTGAAACTAGCGTAGGTGACATAGCAAGATCCCGTCTCTAAAAATAAATACAATTTTTTTTTTTTTTTAAATAGTAACAGAATAGGAACATGACTATGAGATACACTGGAATGCAAAAAAATCAACAATCTGGTAAATCACCAGAAGTAGGGAATAAAAGTAAACGACCAGTGATATTTATATTTCATAACCATAATGTATGGGAATGTTTGTGTAATATTTTAGGAATTCAAAATCATTTTTAAAAAATGGAAGTCTCACTTTGTTCCTGTTCAACTTAATAAGAACAAGAAGATTCTCCACTCCTTTCTTCTTGCCTGTCCACTCAACTTCTTCCTTCTCACCTTTCATTATGGACAAGCAGACTCACTGATGCCCAAGAACATTCTGTCCTCAATAAACTCCAACTCGAGAGGTTAAGGGATTTACTGAAGGTCACAGAGAGACAACATTGGATATATTTACTTCTGATTTGGAAATTATGCCTTAAAGCTCAGAAAAATAGGAATTCACTTCATTAGCTAAAGTATCACTCTCACACTTTAAGCCAATGATGCATCTTTAAAAAACACTATTTCTTTAGTGGACTTTGATAAAATCTTAGCTCTAAATTTAATAGTTTGAACTACCTCATTGGTCAGGCCCTATAATCCAATCTGCAGAAGCCCACAAAGCATGATTTACTTTTCCACTTCTTTACCACAAGGAACACAACAATTCCCTCTGCTGGTCTTAAAAAATCAGTTACCTATAGAAATACTGCTGTCCACATATATGGGAAAATACCCACCTTCAAGATATGACTCATAGTCATCTGGCTGCTGAAGAAAGGCCTTAAGATTATTTAAAATTTTCTGCTGCCGCAGGTAGTAAAGAATTTTTTTCGCGTAGTATTTCCAGGTCAAAGCTTTTCTGGAAACAAACAAGTCAGTAAGAATTAAGATTTGAAAATTTTCAGTTATCTATTTTTTACATTACACTAACATACCATGTAGTTTGCTGAATAAGAAAAATATAATTGGTTCATTATCTTATAATAATTATAATGGAAGTAGATAGCAGTCTTTGAATTGTAATATAATACTAAATTAGTTGTACTGAAATTGGAGGAACAGTTATCTGTCTGGCTTCAGACTTACTTGCCTGTATCTTCGGTAAAAGGAAATGGAAGAGCAGCCTGAAAAAGGAATTGAGCTGGGGGAGGTTCAGAAGATGGGGAGGCATCTAGAACCCTTTGCTGGTCCCCCTGCTTGGGCCACTTGGGCCTGGGCACTCACTGCCACGGTGAGTTCCTCATGGTTTCACATATTATGAAAACTCCTATTTTCCGGACCAGAGTTCTCTCTTGAACTCCAGACCTGTATATCAACTATTATCCATGTACTCTACATCCCGCTTAGAGAGCTGAGCACCTTCATCTTTCTTCCCCTCCCAGAGTCACCCTCATCTCAGATCAAGGCATCTCCATCATTCTAGTGAGGCCAAAAACCTGCAAGTCATACTGGATGCCTTGCTTTCTCTCATAAGCCATACTCAAGACCTGTCAGCCAAAGCTATCAGTACTATCTTCAAATTACATCCAAAATGTGCCCACTTCCCAATTACTCCCACACTCCACCATCAGCATTTCTCTGTGTTGCAGCAACATCCTCCTACCTCAGCTTCCCACTTCAGACCTGGCCCCTCCAGTCTATCCTCAATACAGCAGCCAGAGCACTCCAGTAACATGTACAGTCATGTCACCCAATCCTCGACTCCAAGTCTCCAGCGGTTTCCCACCTTGCTCCAAGAAAAAGCCCAGTCCTAATGAGGACCTAAAAGGTCTCTTGAACTCTCGCCCCATTACCTCTCTGACCCCAATTCCTGCCACTCCCCCTCAGTCCAGCCACCCAAGCATTCCAGCTGTTCCTTTACTGTCTGGCGGGTGCTCACCTTAGTGCCCTGTTCCTTCTGCCTGGTACATTCTCCCCGGAGACTGCAGTCTGTTCTCACCTCCTCCCAGGTTTCAACTCAAATGTCCCCTTGAGTAAGGCCCCCTACATTATTTTAAATGGCACCACCTCACCATTCCCCTGCCTTCTTCCCCGATTATATTTCTCTATAGCATTTTTCATTTTCTAATGTAACCAATTTCTTATTTTTCTTTTTCTTTTTTTTTTTTGAGACGGAGTCTCGCTCTGTCACCCAGGCTGGAGTGCAGTGGCGCGATCTCAGCTCACTGCAAGCTCCGCCTCCCGGGTTCCTGCCATTCTCCTGCCTCAGCCTCCCGAGTAGCTGGGACTACAGGCGCCCGCCACCTCGCCCGGCTAGTTTTTTGTATTTTTTAGTAGAGACGGGGTTTCACCGTGTTAGCCAGGATGGTCTCGATCTCCTGACCTCGTGATCCGCCCGTCTCGGTCTCCCAAAGTGCTGGGATTACAGGCTTGAGCCACCGCGCCTGGCCAATTTCTTATTTTTCTTACTGCCTATCTCCCCCACTACAGTACAAGCCCAATGAAGGCAGGGATTTTTTTGTGTGTTGTTCACTGCTGTATCCCTAGTGCCTAGAATAGCGTTTGGCACATAGTAGATGTTCCATAACACTTGTTGAGTGAATAAAATTCTTCACCACATATTCCAAATATATATGGGGATTATAAGAAATAGGAGAGAGACAGTGATGAAACTTATCTGGCTGACATCATGAAGAAACAAACAACTTGCCAATCTTGAGGGAGGTCAATGAAAACCTGCAGAATGATCTATGTTTTATCTACTTTTTAATCTTTGAGTTGTACAACATATCAGTCTAGAAAATTGTGTGAAACGAACAAGTAGCTTAATGAATCATTACAAGACACATTCCTGGATCTACCGCTCTTGCCAAGACAGAAAATTTTGTGGCCAGCACAGTGGCTCACGCCTGTAATCCCAGCATTTTGGGAGGTCGAAGAGGGTGGATCACGAGGTCAGGAGATCGAGACCATCCTGGCTAACACGGTGACACCCCGTCTCTACTAAAAATACAAAAAATTGGCTGGGCGTGGTGGTGGGCACCTGTAGTCCCAGCTACTCGAGAGGCTGAGGCAGGAGAATGGCGTGAACCCGGGAGGCGGAGCTTGCAGTGAGCCAAGATGGTGCCACTGCACTCCGGCCTGGGCGACAGAGGGAGACTTGTCTGAAAAAAAAAAAAAAGAAAAAAGAAAACTTTGCAAACAGCCAAGAAGCCCTCTGGGGCCCCCCTCAACAATAATCACAAACCACACCTCTATGATCATCGCTTTCTTGCTTTTCTCTTTAGTACTACCATGAAATATGCATCCCTAAACAGGCGAGTCTGTTTTGATGCCTTTTAAATCTCTTAATCTACAGGATCCTCCTCCATCTTTTTTCCCCCTTGCATTTTATTTGTTGAAGAATCTGGATTGTTAGGCTTGCAGTTTCCCATCTTCTGGAATTTGCTGAGTGTACCCACATGATGTAGTTTAACATGTTCTTCTGTCTTCTGATCTCCTGTAAATTGGATGTAGAGGCTACATGAGATACAGATTTCATTAATTTAGCAAGACAACTTCATAGAAGGTAGTGCATTCTCCCATCAGGAGGCAATAATGCCTGGGTATCTCTTTTGTGATGTCAGCAGCACTGCTACGCAATGTCTTGATCTGTCAATTCATTTGAGGTTATGAAGTGGTGACATTAGAATTCAACCAACCCTTCTTAATTCATTAGCTGTGGTACTTCTATAAGGAAAAACCTCCATGGAAAAGGCAGGATAAATGCTGATATCTTCTATTTACAATTTTTCAAAATAATGATGTGGGTTTCTATTTATCCTTCAAAGGTGACCAATTGTTTTTAGTATTATTATGAACTCATAGAACTAAGCATATTCGATGCATTTCAATCCATTCCTGTTATTATCCACACTGATGCTCAAACTGTCACATCTTTGGCCACTGGAAGCCTCTTCACATTGGTTCCTCAACACTTCCGACATAAAGTAGCGTCAGTTTTCTTACTATCTGGTTAGGTTTCCAGGATGCTCCAGGCTCATCTTTTAAAATCCTTGCACTGGACACAGAACCAGTCTTTCTCCAAAAACCCTGGCTTCTTTTGTGGAAAATGTTGTATCAAGATGACAATCTGGATACCAGGGAAGATCAGTTCCACTAGGTTGGTTATTGTTTCTAGATCTTTTCAGTGGACAGACCTAGGAAGCCTAGTGTTTATGTGCACGTGTGTGTACATGTACATATGCACATACACTTACATATACCTACATGCATTTAAACATAAAATACCTTTTGAGTTCATACTGACACTTCTAATTCAAAAATATATGGCTCTGACCTTCTATCTTATGTCTTCTTTATTCCAGGAGAATTCTGCTGCTCCAGGATATCACAGGTGATAAAATTAGAATATCACATCGTTATTCATTTACTTCATTCCACAGCTCTCTCTCATACACACACACCAGCCCTCAGAATAACAAGACTAATGTTCTTATCACTTTTGAGACGGAGTCTCGCTCTGTCACCAGGCTGCAGTGCAGTGGTGCGATCTCGGCTCAATGCAATCTTCACCTACCGGGTTCAAGCTATTCTCCTGCCTCAGCCTCCCAAGTAGCTGGGATTACAGGCGGTGTCACCCCACCAAGCTAATTTTTTTTTAAAGTATTTTAGTAGAGATGGGGTTTCACCACGTTGGCCAGGATGGTCTCAATCTCCTGACCTCATGACCTGCCCACCTCAGCCTCCCAAAGTGCTGGGATTACTCATCACTTTTATGATTACTGAAAACAGGTAAATAATTTGCATATGCTCTCCCCCACTGTCCATTCATTTATTTAAACAGCTGCATTGTATTTATACTGACATGTCTTACAGACAGTACACATGCAATACTTTCTTCCCTAGAACCCTCATTTGAATTTAAATCGACAAATACATATTTAGTGCTCACTGCCCGTGTTTTCTGTTTTTTGTTTTTTTTTTTTTGGGGGGGGGGGGGGGAGTGGTTTTTGGTCATTTGAAATTCATTTTCCAGGAGATTTCTCAGGAAGGACTGAAAAGTCACTGAATTCTTGTAAGTTGTTAAGTTTGTGTGTAGTCTTCATATCTGGAAGTCAGTTTGGCTGGATATAAAAATCCTTGGCTGACATTTTCCTTAGATCATTGAGTATCTTAAACAAGTTATTTTTTCCTTTGGCATAAAAAATTCTGTTGAAAAGTCTGATGATATTCTCATTTTCTTTTCCTTATAAATGACTTTATCTTTTTTGCTTGGATGCTCAAAGGACTTTCCTGTCTTTAAAATCCAGCAATTTTACTAAAATATGTCTCAGTATTGGTCATTCTGGGACACTTTTCTCAGGTACAATGTATGCATCCATCTATCTATCTATCTATCTATCTATCTATCTAATCCATCTATCTATTTATTTGAGACTGAGTCTCACTTTGTCACCCAGGGCGGGGTGCAGTGGCACAATCTCAGCTCACTGCAACCTCCGCCTCCCAGGTTCAAGCAATTCTCTTGCTTCAGCCTCTTGAGTAGCTGGGATTACAGGCATGCACCACCATGCCTGGCTAATTTTTTGTATTTTCAGTAGAGACGAGGTTTCTCCACATTGGCCAGGCTGGTCTCCAACTCCTGACCTCAGGTGATCCGCCCGCCTCAGCCTCCCAAAGTGCTGGGACTCCAGGTATGAGCCAGCGCGGCCGGCCCAGTGTATGCCCTTTTACTATGCTGTTTCTAATCTTTATTGTAGGGCATCCTCTTTTTTAAGACCACATAGCACATCATAAACACAAACTGATTTCCAACTGATGCTTTAGTATTTATGGAAACTACACTTTTTCCTTCCCATGCTTCCCATATCCAAACCACAAACATTTGCCAGGAATGAATACAAATAGGGTCTTCCATGAAAACTGATATCCCAAAATATTTTTAAATGTGGGGTATTCTATCATTTACAAACAACCTTATTTGTTTGTTGGCTCGCACTTATAGTCCTAGCACTTTGGAAGGCCAAGGTGGGAGGATCACTTGAAGCCAAGAGTTGAAGACCAGCCTGGGCAACATAGTGAGATACTGTCTCTACCAAATAAAAATTAGCCAGGCATGATGGCACATGCCTATACTCCTAGCTACTCAGGAGGCTGAGGCTGGAGGATCCCTTGAACCCAGGAGTTCAAGGTTACAGTGAGCCATGATTGCACCACTGTACTCCAGCCTGGGCAACAGGATGAAACCCTATCTCAAAAAATAAACAGGGCTGGGCATGGTGGCTCACACCTGTAATCCAGCACATTGGGAGACTAAAGCAAAAGGATCCTTTTTTTTTTTTTTTTTTGAGACAGAGTCTGTCGCCCAGGCTGGAGTGTAGTGGTGCAATCTTGGCTTACTGCAACCTCAGCCTCCCAGGTTCAAGCACTTCTCCTGTCTCAGCCTCCCGAGTAGCCAGGATCACTGACCTCAAGTGATCAACCCGCCTCGGCCTCCCAAAATGCTGTGATTACAGGTGTGAGCCACCATGCCTGGCCGGGAAGATCTCTTGAGGCCAGGAGTTTAATACCTGCCTGGGCAACAAAGCAAGACTCCATCTATACAAAAAATAGAAAAAATTAGCCAGGTGTAATGGCAAGTGCCTGTAGTCCTAACTACTCGGGAGGCTAAGGCAGGAGGATCACTTGAGCCCAAGGGTTTGATTCTACAGTAAGCTATGATTGCGTCATGGCATTCCAGCCTGGGTGACGGAGTGAGACTGTTTCTAAAACAAACAATCATTTTTTAAGGTCAAAATATATGTGTTGGGCCAAGGGGTAACCTATTCGTATTTATTTCTAAAAAGACTATAAAGACTATGTCTTTACTGGCTATGCATTTTCATCATTTTTGGGAATCTGATACGTAAAATGGCAGTACTTCATTGTTGTTTAACACTTTTTTTTTGAGATGGAGTTTCACTCGTCGCCCAGGCTGGAATGCAATGGTGTGATCTCAGCTCACTGCAACCTCCACCTCCCGCACCTCCCGGGTTCAAGCAATTCTCCTGCCTAAGCCTCCCGAGTAGCTGGGATTATTGGTGCCTGCTACCAAGTCTGGCTAATTTTTGTATTTTTCTGTAGAGACAAGGTTTCACCACGTTGGCCAGGCTGGTCTCCAACTCCTGACCTCAGATGCTCCACGGACTCGGCTTCCCAAAGTGCTGGGATTACAGGCGTGAGCCACTGCGCCCGGCCTATGTAATACTTTTTGAATAGGGCATTAAAGGGTTTTTTCCATGATTGTTAGCCATTAGGATTTGTTCTTCTGTGAATACCATCCTCCTAACCTTTGTATGTTTTTCAGTATCTCGAGTTCTACTGACTTCATTCATGGTCTCTTGGCCATATAGAAGTGTCTGCGCTTTCACCGCCTCCGCATTGTCATTCTTGGTTAAGGTGGTCTCCCTAGACTACATGAAGTCCTCTATTTTCTTAGGAATGTTCACTGTGATCACTTAAAAATTTCAGTTGTTTAATCCTTTGGAAAAATGTTTGCGTATGATGCACGTTTTCCTTTCTTCCAGATGGATATTCAGTTATGTCCAGTACCATTTCTTTAAAAATCCATTTTTTTCCCCTCTGAGTTTAAATGTATTAAATTATCTTTTATTCTGGGATGCATTTGTCAATTATGCTCTGCTACTGACGCAGCTATTTTTATTGAATTACTGTGCTGTCTGGATTAGAAGTAGCTTTCTAAGATGGCTTAATATCTAGTGATGCCAGTTTCCCATTATGATTACTAAAAGATTGTTTTTTGGCTCTTCTTGTGAATTTAGTCTTCTGTATATATTTTATGACATCTAAATGAAAGAAAAGAAAAAAGCAAAACAACCCCCCCTGCTCACCACTTCCCAAAAAACGACTTTGTTTGAATCCTACTTGGAATGACACTAGGTTTATATATTAATTTGGGGAGAACTGACCTTTTTTGTGATAGTAAGTCTCCACATTCCAGGACATGCTATCTATTTTATGTCTTTCAATAACAACCTATAGTCTGAACTGGGAAACCCATTCCCAAGACTACTGCCTAGAAACATCACTCCTCACAGTGACACAAAATGGAAAAAAAAAGTGGTTGTCCATCTATAGGAAAATCATGTAGGCCGGGCACAGTGGCTCACGCCCATAATCTTAGCACTTTGAGAGGCCGAGACCGGCAGATCACCTGATATCAGGAGTTTGAGACCAGCCTGACCAACATGGTGAAACACCGTCTCTACTAAAAATACAAAATTAGCCAGGTGTGGTGGCGGACACCTGTAATCCCAGCTACTCAGGAGGCTGAGGCAGGAGAATCTCTTCGACCCAGGAGGCAGAGGTTGCCAAGATCATGCCACTACACTCCAGCCTGGGCAACAAGAGTGAAATTCCATTTCAAAAAAATAAAAATAAAAATAAGTAAATAAATTACGTAACGTACCACAGAAGAGTAAGTAGACATTAACAAAAGTGATTTTGATGTTTTACCCATTGAAGGGGATGGATTTCCATAAGGTACTGTTGAATGAGAAAAAACAATATAGAAAAGTACCTATTATGTGATCCCAATTTTGTGCAATAACGATCCCTTCCCATACTCATCACTGTCTGTCAGCATGAAGAATGCAACCTGGGCTGTTATCAAGAACTACAGAGGTGGGGGCAGGAAAGGCCAATGTAAACAGAGGGAATAGGGAGGAAAAAGGAAACAGCATAAATAAGAAAAAAACCCAGGCTGTACTAAACATCAAACCAAAACAACCAACAAAGTATGTATGAGGTCCCATTTACGTATTTAAAAGTACATATGCACATTAAAAAAACACAAGTCAGCTTTTATTTTTAAGACTGCACAATACTGACTACTAGATCATACTTCAATTCATTTATAGATAAACCAAAATAGAAATGGAAAAATGACCTCTGCATCTGAACTCATCCAAGGCCTAGAATAGTGACACATCTTACCTCTACCCACAGTTGTTCCACTGATAGATATTTCTCTCTCTTAAATCCCCTTTAAAAAACAACAGAAATATTTTATGCCTTGTTTGTGAGATATTTCGCAAAGATTCCTTTTAAGGAAGATGTTAAACTAGCATTCTTATCTTCCATCACTAGAAAGTTTTCAGAACTTTTAGAGCAGAAAGTCTTTTCCACAGGCAAGTTAGGCTGGAAGCCCAGTCATCTTTCAGGTAAAAACTGGAAATTAACCTTCACAGCAGAAAATAAAAGGCATATGAAATTTTAAGCAATAACCAAGAAATAAGGGGTTCTTCTTGATCAAGTGAGTCCCTAAGTACACAGTTTTCTGACTGGAAGATAAAAGAAAGGCTCACCCAAAGACCTACAGTGTTCAAAGACCAAAGTAAGATTATTTTGTACCACAATTCAGAAATTGTAAAAAATCATCCATTAAATTAAGACATGCCTAAGAAATTATCATTTTTAAATTAAAAGATTCAATTCATGATAGGCAAATTTGGTAGTAAGTGGAGAGGTAATAATGAAGGAAGGATGATTTCTATTACCAGAAGGTTTCTTTTTTTTTGAGATGAAGTCTCGCTCTTGTCCCCCAGTCTGGAGTGCAATGACACAATCTCGGCTCACTGCAAACTCCGCCTCCCAGGTTCAAGTGATTCTCCTGCTTCAGCCTCCCGAGTAGCTGGGATTACAGGTGTGTACCACCACACCCAGCTAATTTTTTGTATTTTTTTAAGTAGAGATGAGGTTTCACCATGTTGGCCAGGCTGGTCTTGAACTCCTGACCTCAGACGATCCACCCGCTTCGGCCTCCCAAAGTGCTGGGATTACAGGCGTGAGCCACCGTGCCCGGCCTATTACCAGAAGGTTTCTAAACAACACAACAGATACAAGGGTCCGGAGCACAGTATTTGACCCACAGTAGAGCTAAACGTTAATTCCATTTTCTTTCCAAAAGGATTTTTGTAAGGTTTCTTTATACGTCAATTGTCTTAGTGTATCTACCTAATATACACAGAACTTTTCAAAACTATAACTATGACCAAGCATGAAATATTTGGAATCACATGTTCCAGCATTTAGCCACACAGAAATTACAGCAATTTATTCTGGACTTATTAAAACAAACAAATCCCTGCTAAAGCTATGGCTTACCTTCCTTCCATATTTAGGATACACACCAGTTCATCCTCAAAAAAAATCTCTGGTCCTTCAAGGTTCTCAATGTCACTGAAGCCATTACAAGGAACCTATGAAGAAGACATATACAAGTAGGCCTCAGTTATGAGTATTGATGCAACTGTCACTCTCACAAATTTGAGCTGAAATAAAGATGTCCACTACTAAAGTCAGTGCTAACAGTTATTCTGCACTACCTTGCACTACCAGTCATGGGTAGAAAATAACATAAAGTAACAATAATTTACTGAGCTCTTGTTATTTGCAATCAATTATGTTTTCATAGACTGGAATTTCTGAAACTGACAACTCAGAGTTCTAATGTAAAGAAAACTAGCTCTGGCCAGGCACAGTGGTTCCTGACTGTAATCCCAGAACTTTGGGAGGCCAGGGCAGGCGGATAACCTGAGGTAAGGAGTTTGACACCAGCTTGATCAACATGGTGAAACCCTGTCTCTACTAAAAATACAAAATTAGCCAGGCACGCCTGTAATCCCAGCTACTTGGGAGGCTGAGGCAGAAGAATCACTTGAACCCGGAAGGCAGAGGTTACAGTGAGCCGAGATCGCGCCATTGCACTCCAGCCTGGGCAACAAGAATGAAACTCCGTCTAAAAAAACAAAAAAAGAAGCAGCAGCAGCAGCCGTGTGTGGTGGCTCATGCCTGTAATCCCAGCACTTTGGGAGGGCAAGGCAGGCAGATCACCTGAGATCAGGAGTTCGAGACCAGCCTGACCAACATGGAGGAAACCCTTTCTCTACTAAAAATACAAAATTAGCCAGGCGTGGTGGCGCGTGTCTGTAATCCCAGCCACTTGGGAGGCTGAGGCAGGAGAATCGCTTGAACCCAGGAGGCAGAGGCTGCAGTGAGCTGAGATCGTGCCACTGCTCTCCAGTCTGAACAAGGACTAGAACTACAAAATCTCCTAATGACTACTTCACATAGTCTATGCTGTCACTCAACTAAGAGAAGAGGGCCCAGAAGGTAAGCCTAGTAGATCAGGCAGCTCCTGTAATCCACTGGGCATGTTTCCTCCTCTGTAAATTCAGGTGTAAATGGCTTTAAGGTCTTCTCAGTGAAGGCCTGGCGTGGCGGCTCACGCCTGTAATCCCAGCACTTTGGGAGGCTGAAGTGGGCGGATCACCTGAGGTCGGGAGTTCGAGACCAGCCTGACCAACATGGAGAAACCCCGTCTCTACTAAAAATACAAAATTAGCCAGGCATAGTGGTGCATGCCAGTAATCCCAGCTACTTGGGAGGCTGAGGCAGGAGAATCACTGCCTCTGGGAGGCAGAGGTTGCGGTGAGCCGAGATCACGCCATTGCACTCCAGCCTGGGCAACAAGAGTGAAACTCCGTCTCAAAAAAAAAAAAAAAAAACTTCTCAGTTTAAAATTCTATGGCTTCTCTCAGTTTTCTTTTTGCAAGTAGCCAGAACATTTCAGGTCAACCTGTGTGCGTTCCGAGAACACAGGAACACCAAGATCCTGGGCCAAAGCAATCACCCACCCACAGATTAATGTTAAGTATGCTCCCGCTGTGTTCAAAGTCCTTGACATACTTCTAATTAAGCAGTGGTACAGGGAAAGGGGGAGCTGAGGAAAAAACACAACAATCCATCATTATTACACAGAGGCACAGACTGTTCAAAACATACACAAAACCAGCTGGACTAGAGGAGGCTGCAGGCTCATAGTCCATGACCAATTGCACCAAACATAGCTAGTACCAAAATCTATGTATGTGCAAACACATTCAGATCAGCATTTACAATTTGTGATTACGAATGCTTTTAGCCAGGGCATGGCTTCTCCAAAGTAGAATACAAATTCTGTTTATTCTAACGCTAATAAATATTTATAGAAACCAGTTACACTAAGGAATGTCTATTTGTATTCTCCATAGGGGAAAACATTCAAATTTGTCCAAAGTTCAAATTTTCCCTTTCAAAACTTGAAAAGCCTTGAAAACATTTCAAATTATGAACTCCATTAACTAACAGTAAATAAAATTAGAGAATCCAAAGGAGTCTTTAGTAAAACAAAAAAGAGAAATAAATCAGATTGGCTCTATTTCTAGAACCCCAACCAGAAATAAATATCTAATAGTTTGTTGAACTCAAAACATTAGTGTGGATTATTTTCCAGAGTTACAAAAAGGGATGAGAAGATACAGAAACTTCCGTGAGGCCAGGCATGGTGGCTCAGGCCTGTAATCCCAACACTTTGGTTTGCCGAGGCCGGCAGATCACTTGAGGCCAGGAGTTCAAGACCAGCCTGACCAACATGGTGAAACCCCATCTCTACTAAAAATACAAAAATTATCCAGGTATGGTGGCGCATGCCTGTAGTCCTGGCTACTAGGGAGACTGAGACATGAGAATTGCTTGAGCCCAGGCGCAGGTTGCAGTGAGCTGAGATTGTGCCACTGCACTCCAGCCAGGGAGACAAAGCAAGACTCTGTCTCAAAAAAAGAAAAAAGAAACTTCCATGAGACGTTTTGAAGAAAGAAAAAAACAAAACCAAACCCAAAAAACCCACCATATATTTCAGCAATATTAAAAAAAAACAAACAAAAACTTTTCAGGGATAATGAATGAAAGACAATTTATTTCAGGGAGTAATAACTCTGATTTGTAGGAAGCTTTTAATCCTCTGTTACCTTAACAAATAATGCAGTTCACTACTGGATAGAACCTGCAAAGCCAGAGAGAAGAACCACATTAATTTCGTCAACCCTTCTGGGAAAACAACCGGGAGAAATTTATAGTGTTCAATCATTGATGATTCCCCAAATAACGTAGGGGTTGCAAATAAAATCCATTGAACCCACTTGAGAAATAATGCTGATCTGGACTCCGTCTACATTGTGCTGCGTGGGTCCCTCCCTGCTCCCTCCACCCCCATTCTCTCTCTGGCTTTAGAAAAGTAAAGCTGGCACAGACAAATGGCTTCGCGTTGTTGGATAGGAGGAAAAGGACACAATGACTCTTGCAGCCATCTAAGTGAGTAAGGGATTGTGAGAGCATTGAAAAGGGAGATACAAAAAAGAGCTGGATGAGCTCATGCCTGCAGACCCAGACACATACACCAGCAGGCCAAAGCTTAGAGCCACATCAACAGATCCTTACGTGCTCTGAAAAGAACCTCTTTGAGAACGAGGCTACAATCTTCCGCGCTTCTAACCCAGCTTTTTGCCGAACTTTATACTCTTCCAACCAATTGACGTAGTCGGTGGGGCTGTAGTGTTTCATAAGGGAAGGCCACCTACGAGGAGAGAAACACCCCCTCAGCTTTACAGAGACTCAAAGGCAGGCGGCCACGAATCCAAGGCAGCCTTGGAAACAGGGACAGCAGTGGGGTCCAGTGGTAAGAGGGACCCCGGCGAGGGACCTAGTTCAAAACCCCACCGGCATTCACTCACTCACTCCCGGTGTGACCTTGGCGTAGCGGCATGAATGATGTCTCCACTCCCCATCTCTAAAATGGGGACAGTTGTAATAACAACAATAATAATAATGACAATGACAGTGAGCATTCATTGAGCGCCTCCTAGGAGCCGGGGCCCTGCGTGCGTGCCTCCCGCACATCATCTAATTTAATAACCACGATGAAAGGTCTAATGATCACCACCATTCAAAGTCTATGAACGAGACTCAAAAAAAGGGAAGTCGCTCCCCCAAGGTCACAGAGGGAGTGTGCAGGACCAGATTTCATCCCGGGGCCACGCTGAAATCTGTGCCGTCCACAACCAGCCCGGGGATGCTGCGCCCGCCCGATCGATGCATCACTGGGTCCATGTAAACATTTCAGCCCGGAGTCGGGCACAAAAGAAGCGCGCAAAAGGGACGAGCCGCGCCGCCGCCAGCGTCACCCCTGACCGAGGGCCCGGCTGCGAGGCGCTCACAGATGCGCCATTTGGGGACCCGGGGGGCCGCCTGGCGTGGCCCCGCAGGGTCCGGGGCCTGGAGGCCTTTGTCTGTCTGTCCGCGGGAAGGGGTCCAGGGTGGGGTCCGCGTTCGGGGCGGCCGCGGGGAGCGAGCGGGGCGGCTGCCCGGCCCTGGCGGGCGCGGGGCGGTGGGCGCGCAGCCGGGGCGCGGGGCCGCTGGCTCACCTCACCCGGAACTGCTCCTTCCACACCTTCCCGCTGCTCTGGCACAGCTCGCGCAGCCGCCGGCAGGTGCTGGAGACACGGCCGATGTCGGCGGCCGTCAGCGAGCCGCAGCACAGGATGTACTCCAGCACCTCACCCGGCAGGTTGACCAGGCAGCTGAGGCCCGCTACCTCCGGCGCGGCCTCCTCCGCTAGCGCCGGCACCACCTCCATCGCGCTGTCGACTGCTGCCGCCGCCATCTTGTCCGCGTACCTGGGTCCGCCGCGCGCGCGCGCGCGCGAGGGCCGGGGAGCCCCGCCTGGCCCCGCCTGCTGGTCTTGGGGGCGAGTCCTGTGATCGCTCCGCCCACCCGCGGGCCACACCTCCCCTGCAACAGCCGGGGTCCGCGCGGGTGGCAGCGCCGAAAAAGGGAGGACATAATTGCGCTCTGTGCTTGGAGCCGGCAGCGCAAGCCGCCTCTAGTCTGGGACAACAATAGTAGCATTGCTTCTTTTAAACGTAATTAATGTTTAAAATTAACAAAAATGGTATCTATTCTTACGCGTGCTGAGCACGTTCTGTGCGCATTGGACCTTCTCCCATTTAACCTACGAACTTTCTCTTCATATTACAAACGGGGAAACTGAGGTTCGGAGAGTGAGAGGGCTTGCCCAGGATCCCTTGACTTGGATTTTTTTTTTCCCGCTTTCGGACAGAGTCTCGCTCTCACCCAGGCTGGAAGGCAGTGGTGCTATCTGTAATTAGTGTTTAAAATTAACAAAAATGGTATCTATTCTAACGCGTGCTGAGCGCTTTCTGTGAGCCTTGAACCTTCCTCATTTACCCTAGGAACTATCTTTCTCCCCATATTACAGACGGGGAAACTGAGGTTCGGAGAGTGAGAGGATTTGCTCAGGATCCCTTGTGTTGGAATTTTTTTTTTTTTTTTGAGACGGAGTCTCACTCTGTCGCCCAGGTTGGAGTGCAGTGGCGCTATCTCGGCTCACTACAACCTCTGCCTCCCGGTTTCAAGCGATTCTCCTGCCTCAGCCTCCCGAGTGGATGGGATCACAGGCGCGCGCCGCCACGCCCAGCTAGTTTTTGCATTTTTACTTTTTTTTTTTTTTTTTTTTTTTGAGACGGAGTCTCATGAGCCACCCAGGTTGGAGTGCAGTGGCTGCGATCTCGGCTCACTTCAACCTCCACCTCCCTGGTTCAAGCAATTCTCCTGCCTCAGCCTCCCTAGTAGCTGGGATTACAGGCGCCCGCCACCACGGCAGGCTAGTTTTTGAATTTTTAGTAGAGACAGGGTTTCACCGTGTTGGTCAGGCTGGTCTCGAACTCCTGACCTCAAATGATCCGCCCACCTCAGCCTTCCAAAGTGCTGGGATTACAGGCGTGAGCCACCGCGCCCGGCCCCTTGTCTTGGACTCTATTTCAGATCTGCTTGACTTTTGCTTGTCGGTAATCTTAACCATATGATGTAATAATAACAATATTCTTGAGTGAGTGCTATGGGAAGCCCTCTATGATAGTGTAGGGGAGTAACAATAATCCTCAAATCTGTGCCCTGATTTTAGGCTAATAGAGGGCAGGCAGAGAGCTCTCCTGTACTGGTTTCTTAATTGTTTCCAGCTTAACAGTCTTTCATATTTGGGGGAGCATAGTCTGACCTCCCACAATAGGTACCACAGTTATACCTATTCTACAGAAAAGGTAAAGTTCCTCCAGGTGGCAGTCACTGGTTCAAAGTCACAGAGACAAAAGTGCTAGAGCCTGGATTTGAGTCTTCAACGCAGGAGTTATCACTCAGGATTAGGTGGGTAGTCTCGGGATCTGCACATTAAAAACACACACACACACACACACACACACACACACATACACACACACACACACAGTTCAGTGCCAAAGCCCTGTGTTGTGTGCCCTGGGGATACAGGGGTGAGAAAAATGGAGTCTTTGCTCCAAAACCTCAAAGTCCAATTACAGTTAGAAGGATCTGTTGTCAGTACATGGAGGCTTCAATGAAGTACTCCTGGCAACTTGGAAATCAAGTGGATATGAGTTTTTTTTGTTTGTTTGTTTTTTGAGACAGAGTCTCTCTCTATCGCCCAAGCTGGAGTGCAATGGCACGATCTCGGCGCCCTGCAACTTTGGCCTCCAGGGTTCAAGAGATTCTTCTGCCTCAGCCTCCCAAGTAGCTTACAGGTGCATGCCACCATGCCTGGCTAAGTTTTGTATTTTTGTAGATAGAGTTTCACCATGTTGGCAAGGCTGATCTTGAACTCCTGACCTCACGATCCACCCACCTCAGCCTCCCAAAGTGCTGGGATTACAGGTGTGAGCCACCGTGCCTCGCCTGGATATGGGTTTACTTTGGGGAGATGGAAATGTTTTGGAACTAGATAGAGGTGGTGGTGGTGGTTGCACAGCATTGGGAATATACTAAATGCCACTGAATTGTTCTCTTTAAAATGATTGAATTTTACCAGCATGGTGGCTTAAACCCGTAGTTCCAGTTACTCTGGAGGCTGAGGTGGGAGGATCACTTGAGCCTAGGAGTTCAAGGTTGCAGTGAACTATGACTACACCACTGCACTCCAGCCTGGGCAACAGAGCAAGACAAGACAAGGCCTCTGTGACTCCACTGTCTCCGGTTCTCCTCTCACCTCTGGGGCTGCACCTTCTCCGTCTTCTTTGCAGCCACCCAGATGTTACATGTTGTGGTATCTTGGGCCTCAGCAAGCCCTCTTCTTTCACTGTCTTGCCTCTGTCCACAACTCAAATGATGATCCAAATCCAATTGAAATATCCACATTTCTCTCTTCTGCCCCACCCGCTCCTCTGGGATCTAATCTGGCTTAGCCTACTCACCTGCCATTCCCTTTAGGCCCTTCAAACTCAACTTATCCAGGAGGGAACTCATGATCTTTCTTCTCCACTTTACCTTGTCTTCTCTTAGTAGTTCCTGCCTTAGGAAGGGCTACTCATTCATCCACTCCTGTAAAACATGAACTTGTCACCATCCTTGCTACCTCTGTCTCCCTCACCATCCATAACCAAATGCCCAATAGAGGTTAATTTCTGTAAGCCTCAGTTTCCTAATCTATAAAATGGGGATAACAATCAATCTTCCTATTAAATAAGACATATACATCAGTTAGTATTGCTGTGTAACAAATAAACCCAAATTTAGTGACTGCTCTGTTTTTGGCAGTGTGAGTACAAAGGTGAACAGGATAAAGTCACAAATGCCCTGGTCACAGAGCTAAGATATTAGCGAAGGTAACAGCAGATACTGCTAATACTATCAGGATTCATCAATGCTATCCTTAGGCACTGATAAGCACTGGGAAGAAAGAGATAAAACAGAGGAAGAATATGGATAATGTGTACAGTGGCAGTCTCCTTTTTCTTTTCTTTCTTTTCTTTTCTTTTCTTTCTTTCTTTTTCTTTCTTTCTTCCTTTCTTCTTTCTCTCTTTCTTCTTTCTTTTCCTTCTTTCTTTCCTTTCTTTCTTTTTCTTCTTTCTTTTCTTTCTATCATCTTTCTTTTTCTTTCTCTCTTTCTTTCTTCTCTCTTTCTTTTTTCTTTTCTTTTTCTTTTCTTTTTTTTTTTTTTGAGACAGAGTTTTTCTCTTGTCACCCAGGCTGGAGTGAAGTGGCATGATCTCTGCTCACTGCAACCTCCACCTCCCGGGTTCAAGTGATTTTCCTGCTTCAGCCTCCCAAGTAGCTGGAATTACAGACATGTGCCACCATACCCAGCTAATTTTATATTTTTAGTAGAGATGGGGTTTCACCATGTTGGCCAGGCTGGTCTGGAATTCCTGAGCTCAGGTGATCCACCCACTTCGGCTTCCCAGAATGCTGGGATTACAGACGTAAACCAACACGCCTTGCCTTCTCTCTTTCTCTCTTTCCTTTCTTTTCTTTCTTTCTTTCTTTCTTTCTTTCTTTCTTTCTTTCTTTCTTTCTTTCTTTCTTTTCTTTCTTTCTTTCTTTTCTTCCTTCCTTCCTTCCTTCCTTCTTTTCTCTTTTCTTTCTTCTTTCTTTCTCTCTTGTTTCTTTCTTCTTTCTTTCTTTTTTTTCTTTGAGATGGAGTTTCACTCTTGTTGCCTGGGCTGGAATTCAATGGACGGATCTTGGCTCACCGCAACCTCTGCCTCCCAGGTTCAAGTGATTCTCCTGCCTCAGCCTCCCGAGTAGCTGGGATTACAGGCATGCGCCACCACACCTGGCTAATTTTGGGTTTTTAGTAGAGATAGGGTTTCTCCATGTTGATCAGGCTGGTCTCGAATTCCAGACCTCAGGTGATCCGCCCGCCTTGGCCTCCCAAAGTGCTGGGATTATAGGCATGAGTCACCATGCCCGGCCTCTTTTTTTCTCTTTTTTTTTTTTTTGAGAGAGGGTTTCAGTCTGTCATCCAGGTTGGAGTACAGTGGCGTCATCTCGGCTCACTGCAACCTCTGCCTCCTGGGTTCAAGGCAGCCTCCCACCTTAGGCTCCTGAGTAGCTGGGACTACAGGCGCACACCGCCACATCTGGCTGATTTTTGCAATTTTTTTTGTAGAGACAGGGTTTCACCTTGTTGTCCAGGCTGGTCTCCAACTCCTGAACTCCCACCTCGGCCTCCCAAAGTGCTGGAATTATGGGTGTGAGCCACGGCACCCAGCCTTCTTTTTCTTTCTTTTTAACTTAAATTGTTTTCCTTGATTTATATTTGCAGTTTGACATAGAAGTTTGGTACAAACACACACTCATGGCAGTCTGGGGAGAGAGGGCTAGGGACAAGATCACTTGGCAGCAGGGCTGGTACCCCAGATGCTTAGGATGGCAGGAGGGGGAACCCAAACCCTCACCCAGCCCCTCCCACCCTGGGGTCCATGAAATGTTTAGCAGTGGAAAAGGAAGTATGGGATATTGGTGAGAGTGTCCAGAGCCCGATGGGATTGTATAAAAGAATGGCACACACACACAAGATTTATGTACCTATCAAAGGGACAGAAGATATAATTACAAACACAAAATTTCTCAAGGAAATTCTCCAAGAAAGGAAGAAGGGAATGAGTCTCTTTCCTTTTCGACATAGGGAAAACTGTGTTTTTAAATTTCCCCTAGGATACCCTTTTGCTGAACTGGCCTCATGCCCTGATTATATCCAGCTGGTCCCCCCAACCCTAGTTGAACCTAATTGGGGTCCACTTGCCCTGCACAGCAAAGCCAAACACTGACATTGGGATTGCAGCGAGGGAAAGTGAGGCATTTATTGCAGGACCCCGATCAAGGAGAATTGGGCAGCTCGTGGTTTAAGACCCACACTCCCTGATGGCTTACAGGGAGTTTGTTTTTTTTTGAGACAGAGTCTCGCACTGTTGCTCAGGCTGGAGTGTAATGGTGCTATCTCAGCTCACTGTAACAACCTCTGCCTCCTGGGTTCAAGCAATTCTCCTGCTTCTCAGCCTCCTGAGTAGCTGGGATTACAGGCATGCGCCACCACACCCAGCTAATTTTTGTATTTTTAGTAGAGACGGAGTTTCACCATGTTGGCCAGGCTGGTCTTGAACTCCTGAGCTCAGGTGATCCACCTGCCTCGGCCTCCCAAAGTGCTGGAATTACAGGAGTGAGCCACTGCACCTGGCCACAAGTAAGAGTTTTTAAAGGCAAGGAGGCAGAGTGACAGGGAAAGCCATAAATCAATTACATGCAGGCTATCCATTGGTTTGACCTAAAAAGGCGGGACATCTGGAAGCAGAGGCCCACAGGTCATAGGTGGATTCAAAGTTTTTTTTTTTTTTTGAAATGAAGCCTCATTTTGTCACCAGGCTGGAGTGCAGTGGCACGATTTGAGCTCACTGCAACCTCTGCCTCCTGGGTTCAAGTGATTCTCCTGCCTCAGTCTCCCGAGTAAGTGGGACTACAGGCTCAAGCCACCACACCCAGCTAATTTTTTGTAGTTTTAGTAGAGACGGGTTTTCACCATGTTGTTCAGGATGGTCTTGATCTCTTGACCTTGTGAGCCGCCCACCTCGGCCTCCCAAAGTGCTGGGATTACAGGTGTGAGCCACTACGCCTGGCCCTGGATTCAAAGATTTTTTGAGTTGTGATTGGTTAAGGAGGCGAAGCTTTGTCTAAAAAATTGAGATTAGCAGTAAAGAATGTTAGCTCTGTCTGGTGGCCGTGATCTCCTTTAGACCTCACAGGAAGAAATTTAGAACAAAAAACAGTGGTCAGAGTTCAGTTCTCTGTTTCTCTTTATATGAAGTCTACGGCCAGTGGGTCTGTTTGGTGGGGGTCCGGGATCCTGAAAAACAACCCACAGACATATGTTAAGACATTATCTTTAGTTTCTGTAAGTGAACCAGACATCCCATGATTCTAACTTTCTTGCTAGTGTTTTGAGCTACTATTACCTTCTTGCTTATCAAGTCACTCATTTACTTCTCAGCGAGATGCCTGGATTTACTAGCGAGGTGTCTGGAATTACTAGCGAGGTGCCTGGAATTTCCCTTGAAGGAACTCAAAATTTTTCTTCATTTTCATGCTTGGGAGACCTGCAAGCCCCTAAGAGGAGTTCCTGCTCCATCCCACAGTCCCTGCTAAAATCACCCTGCACAAACTCAAATCCTAGAATAAGCCCCTCTGGGATCCCTCCTCCCTGGTTTCCCAGTGGTCCTCTAGAGTAGACTCTCCCTTGCTGCAGCAAGGTAATACACTTATCTTTGTTGGGCTACAGATGAATTTCTGGTTATTTTTGGCTGGTGAGATCAACACCCCTTTCCAATGAAATCTCCACAATCTAGCTGCAGATACCATTTCAACTCCCTTCAACACCATCCATACCTGTTTTGCCAAGATCCAAGCTCCCATTCTTTCTGTAATCTCAAGATGTTAATAAGTTTCCAAGCTCCATGGCAGCAGGGAGGTGAGTAATCTTTCAGTGGGTCTCTTCCGTGTGCATGTTCATAAATTTGTATGCCCATTCTCTCTTTCTCTCTCTTTTTGTTTTGGAGACAGGGTCTTTCTCTGTTGACCAGACTGGAGTGCAGTGGAGCAGTAATAGCTCACTGCAGCCTTGAACTCCTGGGATCAAGCCATCCTCCTGGCTCAGCCTCCCAAGTAACTGGGACCATACGTGTGTGCCACCATGCCTGGCTATTTTATTTTATTTTTTGAGATGGACTTTCACTCTTGTTGCCCAGGCTGGAGTTCAGTGGCGTGATCTTGGCTCACTGCAACCTCCACCTCCTGGGTTCAAGCAGTTCTCCTGCCTCAGCCTCCTGAGTAGCTGGGATTACAGGCGTCTGCCACCAAGCATAATGTTTTCTTCTTCTTTTTTTGTATTTTTAGTAGAAACTACTATTTGTATTTTTAGTTTCACCGTGTTGGCCAGGCTATCTCGAACTCCTGACCTCAGGTGATCTGCCTGCTTCGGTCTCCCAAAGTGCTGATATTATAGGCGGGAGCCACCGCGCCTGGCCTATGCCTGACTATTAAAAAAAAAAATTTATAGAGATGGGAGCTTGCAATGTTGCCCAGGCTGGTCTTGAATTCCTGGCCTCAAGCAATCCTTCTGCCTTGGCCTCCCAAAGGCCTTTTCTCTTATTAATCTGCCTTTTGTGAGTTGATTTTTCAGTGAAACTTCTGAGGGCAAAGGGGAAGTTTCCCTTACTCCCTACAGTGTTCCTTGTCCTCATAATTAATACATGCATCCTTTCTTTTCTGGTCCACTTCCTTGCCCACCTGAGAGCCTTTGCTGATACGTCCTTTTCCCAGGAGTGCCTCCTCGGCCACACCTACTCATCTTTCAGATTTCTGCTCAAGTGCTCCTCTGTAGGAACACAAGTTCATGAATGCAGGCTAGGCAAGCTCCTTCTGCCTTGTGCCTTCGCAGAACCCAATGCCTTACATTCAGTATATACTGGCAAACTGTAGGAATGCACACATGGCCATGATTACTAGATTCACCCTCCCGCTGGGACATATCTGGGTTTAGTGGAGCTTAGGTTGTTTGGAGGCCCTGTTTGTTTGTTTTTTTTTTTGAGACGGAGTCTCGCTCAGTCGCCCAGGCTGGAGTGCAGTGGCGCGATCTCAGCTCACTGTAAGCTCCGCCTCCCAGGTTCACGCCATTCTCCTGTGGAGGCCCTGTTTTATTTTAAGACGGAGTCTTGCTCTGTTGCCCGGGCTAGACTGCAAGTCTCGCTCTGTAGCCCAGGCTGGAGTGCAATGGCGTGATCTTGGCTTACTGCAAACTCCGCCTCCCGGATTTAAGCGATTCTCTCACCTCAGCCTCCCAAGTGGCTGGGACTATAGCACACATCACCACACCCAACTAATTTTTGTATTTTTGGTAGAGATGGTGTTTCACCATGTTGGCCAGACTGGTCTCAAACTCCTGATCTCAAGTGATGTGCCTGCCTCAGCCTCCCAAAGTGCTGTGATTACAGGTGTGAGCCACCACACCCAGCCTGGAGGCCCTGTTTTAGAAAACAGATACACAGGGATGAATTCACAAGTACACAGGAGAGTATGTAGAGTGAGAAAAGAAGTGGCCTTGGAAGGGAGGGGCTCTTTCCAAGGGAGAGGCCTTAAAGTTAAGCTTCATCATTTCCATCAAATCTCTTTCTACAATATAGCAACCAGCTGGGCACGGTGACTCACACCTGTAATGCTAGCACTCTGAGAGGCCAAGGTGGGTGGATCACCTGAGGTGAGGAGTTCAAGGCCAACCTTGCCAACCTGGTGAAACCCTGTCTCTACTAAAAAAAAAAAAAAAAAAAAAAAAAAAAAAATTAGCCAGGTGTGGTGGTGCATGCCTGTAATCCCAGCTCCTCGGAAAGCTGAGGCAAAGGAGAATTGCTTGAACCTGGGAGATGGATGCTGCAGTGAGTCAAGATCATGCCACTACATGCCAGCCTGGACAACATATTGAGACTCTGTCTCAAAAAAAAACAAAGAAAAGAAAAGGCAACCTCAGCTGGGCAGGGTGGCTCATGCCTACAATCTCAGCACTTTGAGAGGCTAAGGTGGGAGGATCATTTGAGCCTAGGAGGTCGAGGCTGCAGTGAGCTATCATCACACCACTACAAACCAGCCTGGGTGATAGAGCGAGAGCTTGTCTCAAAAAAAAAAAAAAAAAGGGCAACTTCTGTGAAAACATGACTTCTGTCCAGTTTTGCCAAAATAGTTATTGAACGTACATGGAGGACATCTCATGTTGTCCTACAGAGACACTTTCTGACCACCTAATCAACCCCTTCATGTGCAGGGTTTGTTCCCCTACCCTCCTCATTGTCCCCTCAGAGCCACCTTATTGATGAAGACGTCCCTGTTTAAAAACAGTCACTTTTCCCTGTTTATTTCCTCCAAAATTACTTAATCATCACTAACATTCTTCTTCCTACCCCCTCCTCCTCCACTTCTTCCTCTTTCCTCCTCCTCCTCCTCTTCCCGTTCCCCTTCTCCTCCTCCTCCGTCTCCTCCTCCTTCTCCTCCTCCTCTTCCTTCCCTCCTCTTCCTTCTCCTCCTCCTCTTCCTTCTCCTCCCCCTCTTCCTTCACCTCCTCATCTTCCTCCTATTCCTTCTCCTCCTCCTCCTCCTTCTTCTTTCTTCTTCTAGCTTCCTCATGAACCAGGTTCAGTGGCTTACGCCTGTAATTCCAGCACTTTGGGAGGCCGAAATGAGGCCAAGATGGGCTGATTACTTGAGGTCAGGAGTTTGAGACCAGCCTGGACAACATGGTGAAACTCTGTCTTTACTAAAAATACAAAAATTAGGCAGGTGTGGTGGAAGGCACCTGTAGTCACAGCTACATGGGAGGCTGAGGCAGGATAATTGCTTGAACCTGGGAGGCGGAAGTTGCAGTAAGCAGAGATCACACCATTGAACTCCAGCCTGGGCAATAGAGTGAGACTCTGTTTCAATAAATAAATAAATAAATAAATAAATAAATAAATAAATAAAACCTCACTTATTGTCCCTGTCCTTCTTCTGTAATGTGAGTGCTACTGGTTGATCCACCAGAGTCTGCCACATAATAGGTCCTCATTCTATTTCTATGGAACGAATGAATGAATCCTACAAGCGCATCAATTGAGCTGACTGTATTTTGTGTGTGGGGTGGACATGAATCATTGGGAGCCACAGGATGGGCTGTGTTAAGCTGGAAATGATCCCCAAACATGTCCAGGGTCTAATGCCCGAGGACTGTGAATATGTTACCTTATGTGGCAAAAGAGGGCTTTTCAGATGTGATTAAGTTAAGGAATCTTGAGACGAGGAGATGATCCTGGATTATCTGGGTGGGTCCAATGTCATCCCAAGGGTTCTCGTAAGAGGGAAGCAGGAGGGTCAGAGGCAGAGGACAACATGGAATAACGGAAGCAGAGGTCGGAGTGATGCTGGGCTGTAAGCCAAGGAATGTGGGAGGCTTCCAGAACCTGGAAAATGCAAGGAAATGAATTCTCCTCTAGAACAGTAGTAACAGTCAACGAATACAGATTTAATTCACATTTTGTATTAGCTTTCCTTTTTCTTTTCTTTTCTTCTTCTTCTCTTTTTTTTTTTTTTGAGGAGTTTCTCTCTTGTTGCCCAGGCTGGAGTGGTGCAGTGACATGGATCTCTGATCACTGCAACTTCCACCTCCCAAGTTCAAGCAATTCTCCTGCCTCAGCCTCCCGAATACCTGGGATTACAGGTGCCCACCACCACGCCTACCTAATTGTTTGTATTTTTAGTAGAAACGGGGTTTCACCATGTTGGCCAGGCTGGTCTCGAACTTCTGATCGCAGGTGATCCAACTGCCTCTGCCTCCCAATGTGCTGAGATTTCAGGCGTGAGCCACCATGTCCTGCCTTAGCTTTCCTTTTTCTTTTTCTTTTTTTTTTGAGACAGAGTCTCTCTCTGTCGCCCAGGCTGGAGTGAGGTGGCACAATCTTGGCTCACTGCAACCTCCATCTCTCGGGTTCAAGCAGTTCTCCTGCCTCAGCCACCCGAGTAGCTGGGACTACAGGCGCCTGCCCCCATGCCTGGCCAATTTTTGTATTTTTAGTAGAGACGGGGTTTCACCATATTGGCCAGGCTGGTCTTGAACTCCTGACCTTAGGTGATCCACCTGCCTCCACCTCCCAATGTGCTGGGATTTCAGGCATGAGCCACTGTGCCTGGCCAGCTTTCCTTTTTCTTTCTTTCTTTTTTCTTTTTCTTTTTTTTTTTTGAGGCAGAGTCTCGCTCTGTCTCCCGGACTGGAGTGCAGTGGCCGGATCTCAGCTCACTGCAAGCTCCGCCTCCCGGGTTTACGCCATTCTCCTGCCTCAGCCTCCCGAGTAGCTGGGACTACAGGCGCCCGCCACCTCGCCCAGCTAGTTTTTGTATTTTTAGTAGAGACGGGGTTTCACCGTGTTAGCCAGGATGGTCTCGATCTCCTGACCTCGTGATCCACCCGTCTTGGCCTCCCAAAGTGCTGGGATTACAGGCTTGAGCCACCGCGCCCGGCCTTTTCTTTTTCTTTCTTTTTTTTTTTTGAGATAGGGTCTCACTCTTTTTTCCAGGTCAGAGTGCAGTGGTGTAATCACAGCTCACTGCAGCCTCAGCCTCCTGGGCCCAAGGGATCCTCCTGCCTCAGCCTCCCAAGTAGCTGGAACTATAGGCGTGAGCCACCATGCCTAGCTAATATACTAGCTTTCTTCAGTCACTCTAACAAACTACTACAATCTAGTAGCTTCAAACCATGCAATGTTATTATTTTATAGCTCTGCATGTCAGAAGTCCCCAGTGACTCTTTTAGGGCTAAAATCAAAGTGTTTGGCAGAGTTGTGTTCCCACTAGAAGCTCTAGATGGACATCTGTTCTTTGTCTTTTCAGCTTGTGAAGGCCACTTACATTCCCTCGCTCACAGCTACCTCCCTCCAACTTCTACAGCAATGATGCAGTATGCCAGGGAGATTTTGTGGCTGTTTGTTACTCAGCATTAGTGTGGCAAGAGCTGACTGGTACAAAGAGGCAGACAGGACATACGCACAGATACGTACACAGACAACTATGGCCAAGCAACACTTCCTAGGTGCAAAGTGATTGGTATAGACAAGCAGCATAGACAGAGGCTACAGGCAGGCACCCACAAGGGGTTGTTTGAATTAAACCCTCAGCAGTAGAAATGGTATCAACAGAAATAAGAGAGGAAGGTGGGTTTCTAGGTAGTGGGGAGTGGCAGAGGTAAAGGCCCTGTGGGAAGGAAAAGAAAAGCTGTGTTTAGAACCACTGGGGTGAATCAGCCCAGAAAGGTAGACTTGGGTGGAGCTGAGGAAGAAAGGGAAGCCAAAAAAGGCCACTTGTGGTCACCCAAGCACTGACTGTTGGCCAGAGGGGCTAGCCCTTCCTTCTCTGATCCCTAGTGGCACCGAGTGACTTTAAGCAAAAGTATGACGGGATGAAAGAGATGTTTTAGGAAGGGCAATCTGGGGGCAGTGTGTGCTTTCCAAGGAAGGCAATGCCACCAGCCTGGAGGGAAACGGAACAGGTGTCTCTCTCCCCGTAGACTGTGCCGGCAGCGTTCTGCTAATAACAGTGTTTCCATTAGAGACTCTTTTGGAAACATTCAAGACTAAACGGATTCGGTGACTCACTGCATCATGTTTAATTAATGCCACAGATACTACACTTTTAGTTTATTGCATGCCTCTGAGGCTTTCTCAAACTTGTTTTTTTATTTTGAGATGGATCCTCGCTCTGTCGCCCAGTGCAGTGGCGAGACGTTGGCTCACTGCAACCTCCACCTCCTGGGCTCAAGCGATTCTCCTGCCTCAGCCTCCTAAATAGCTGGGACTGCAGGCGCACACCACCATGCCCAGCTAATTTTTGTATTTTTAGTAGGGACAAGTTTTCACCATGTTGGCCAGGCTGGTCTCAAACTCCTGACCTCGAGTGATCCACCTGCCTTAGCCTCCCAAAGTGCTGGGATTACAAGTGTGAGCCACCGTGCCCGGCTGGCTTTCTTGAACTTAATCATTGCTTTATTCGGTAGTTCATTTCTTGATGAGAAAAGGAATTGAAGGAGAGAGGAGGAGAGTGGAAAACATCACCCCTGAATATCTTAAAATTCTTGGTCACAGTAAATTAGCAAGGGACCAAGAGAGTGAGTCTTCCCATGTTAACTCCAGGTTTCAGCAGAGAAAACCTAGATGCATGAAGGCCAGGATATCACTCACCTCTGTACCCCATCCCTGAGTCTAGTAATACAAAGAAATTTGAGGGTTTTTTTTTTTTTTTTTTGAGGCGGAGTCTCGCTCTGTCGCCCAGACTGGAGTGCAGTGGCCAGATCTCAGCTCACTGCAAGCTCCGCCTCCCGGGTTTCCGCCATTCTCCTGCCTCAGCCTCCGAGTAGCTGGGACTACAGGCGCCCGCCACCTCGCCCAGCTAGTTTTTGTATTTTTAGTAGAGACGGGGTTTCACCGTATTAGCCAGGATGGTCTCGATCTCCTGACCTCGTGATCCGCCCGTCTCGGCCTCCCAAAGTGCTGGGATTACAGGCTTGAGCCACCGCGCCCGGCCTTTTTTTTTTTTTTTTTTTTTTGAGACGGAGTCTCGCTCTGTCGCCCGGGCTGGAGTACAGTGGCCGTTCTCAGCTCACTGCAAGCTCCGCCTCCCGGGTTTATGCCATTCTCCTGCCTCAGCCTCCGAGTAGCTGGGACTACAGGCGCCCGCCACCTTACCCGGCTAGTTTTTTGTATTTTTTAGTAGAGACAGGGTTTCACAGTGTTAGCCAGGATGGTCCCGATCTCCTGACCTCGTGATCCGCCTGTCTCGGCCTCCCAAAGTGCTGGGATTACAGGCTTGAGCCACCGCGCCCGGCTGTTTTTGTTTTTTTAAATCACTTTACCCGGCTGGGTGAGGTAGCTCACACCTATAATCCCAGCACTTTGGGAGGCTGAGGCGGGCGGATCACTTGAGGTCAGGAGTTTGAGACCAGCCTGGCCAACATGGCAAAAACCTGTCTCTACTAAAAATACAAAAATTAGCCAGATGTGGTGGCGTGCATCTGTAACCCCAGCTACTCAGGAGGCTGAGGCAGGAGAATCGCTTCAAACCCAGGAGACGGAGATTGCAGTGATCCAAGATCGTGCCACTGCACTCCTACCTGGGTGACAGAGCAAGACTCTATCTCAAATAAAAATAAAAATAAATAAAATAAAATAAATAAATATAAGTAAATAATCACTTTACCAATTACTCAGGTCTCATCTCTTCTGCTGTTTGATTAACGTAACCTCATTTTCCTCTAGAGGCCATCGCTAAAGTGATTTCCTTTTAGTGATGTGTATCAAACTCTATATTGATTCACCTGGTTGTAAAGACGTTGCCTGTTTTTGATTTCCTGGCAATCCTGTGGAGGGGAGAACAAACAAATGAACACATTTTGACTCTGTAATGGACTGTGAAGCCCATATTCTATGTTTTTTGTAGTGACTCAAAAATAGTTGTATTTTCCCTCCCTCACCACTTGTCTCCCACCTGCTTCTCTTTCTGATTTGTACTTGGGAAGGTTCTGTTTTGGTGTAGACTCGGGTTTTTTACGTGGTTGCCAGGAAACAAGCCTTTTGGTTGGGATGCATATAATGTTAAATTGTCCCCAGCTGCCTCTGGGGCGGAGCCTGTCGAAACTCCAGTGTGTATATAAGTCACACGGAGATCTGGTTAGACATGCAGATGTCCGATCCTTTCCCTGGACAGATCAGGGAGATGACCAGGCACTGGCTTTTTTTTTTTTTTTTTTTTGAGAAAGAGTCTCACTCTGTCACCCAGGCTGGAGTGCAGTGGCATGATCTTGGCTCATCACAACCTCCACCTCCCCGGTTCAAGCGATTCTCCTTCCTCAGCCTCCCGAGTAGCTGGGACTTCAGGCACACACTACCATACCCGGCTAATTTTTTGTATTTTTAATACAGACAGGGTTTCACTGTGTTGGCCAGGCTGGTCTCGAACTCCTGACCTCATGATCTGCCCACCTCGGCCTCCCAAAGTGTTGGGATTACAGGCGTGAGCCACCATGCCTGGCAGCACTGGCTTTAAAAAAGAAAGATCCCTGTAACTGCAGGTGGTCCGAGAAGGCCTGAGAAATTCAGTGCCTAATTATCAAATAACTTCAAGATGGGCTGTTGGAACTTCTAGAAGACACAAAAGCTGAGAAGACTGGGAGGCACCAGAGCTGGGGCCTTATTTTATCTACCTATTCTACTCCATTCCACTCCATCCTGTCTTGCCCTTGCATATTGCAGATATTAACCCATTTAACCCTATCATAAACCAATGGTGTAGAAACAATCATAACCTATTTCACAGTGAAGAAATGGAAGTATAGAAAGGATGGGTAACTTACCCAAAATTGCACAGTTATAAAGTGGAGGAGTTGGAATTTGAACCAAGATAGTCTGGGTGTCTTAGTGACAGCATGGGGTGGTGGATAGGAATGCAGATTCTTGGGTTGCACAGTTTGGGTTCAAATCTCACCTCTAACATTAACATGCTGTGTTGGCCTTGCATAAACTGTCTGATCCCCTTGCAGGTCAGTTACCCAAGCTTTAAATTGGAGGAGAGTAAATGGTAACATTTCAAAGCATTCTCGTCAAGACTAGCTTTTCTTTTTTCTTTTCTTTTTTTTTTTGCTTGACCCTGACTCTGTCGCCCAGGCTGGAGTGCAGCGGCACAATCATGACTCATTGCAGGCTTGACCTCGCAGGCTCAAGCAATTCTCCCACCTCAGCCTTCCAAGTAACTGGGACTACAGCTACAACTGGCACCGCAGGTGCACACCACTACACCCAGTTTTTTTTTTTTTTTTTTTGAGACCGAGTCTCACTCTGTCACACAGGCTGGAGTGCAGTCGTGTGATCTCGGCTCACTGCAACCTCCGCTTCCTGGGTTCAAGTGATTCTCCTGCCTCAGCCTCCTGAGTAGTTGGGGTTACAGGTGCATGCCACCACACCCAGCTGACTTTTGTATTTTTAGTAGAGATGGGGTTTCACCATGTTGGCCAGGCTGGTCTTGAACTCCTGACCTCAGGTGATCCACCCGCGTTGGCCTCCCAAAGTGCTGGGATTACAGGCATGAGCTGCTGTGCCCAGCTGTATTTTTGTATTTTTTGTAGAGACAGGGTCTCACTATCTTGCCTAGGCTGGCTTGAACTCCCAGACTCAAGCAATCCTCCCACTTCAGCCTCCCCAAAGTGTTAGGATTATAGGCATGAGCCACTGTGCCCGCCAGGACTGGCTTTCAATAACTGTTTGCTCTTTTTAAAATTGGCTAACACATTGTTGTAGGACAGTAAGTAGGGCATGGAGTTCCTTGACTCCTGCTCTGTCTCTGATCTTCATCCCATACTTGAACTTAGGCATGAGGCTCAGGGATGGGATGGAGGAGTCAGGAGTGATGTATGTGTGCAGGTAGGGTGGGCAATGAGTTGAGTAAGCTACTTGGTAATTTAAAAAAAGCTGAATGTCGGCTGGGCACAGTGGCTCACGCCTATAATCCCAGCACTTTGGGAGGGCGAGGCGGGCAGATCACCTGAGGTTAGGAATTCGAGACCAGCCTGGCCAACATGGTGAAACCCCGTCTCTACTAAAAATACAAAAAAATTAGCCAGGTGTCGTGGCAGATGCCTGTAATCCCAGATACTTGTGAGGCTGAGTCAGGAGAATCGTTTGAAACTGGGATGGATGTTGTAGTGAGTTGAAATTGTGCCATGCACTCCAGCCTGAGCGACGGCAATGGAGCGAGAGTCTGGCTAAAAAAAAAAAAAAAAAAAAAAAGCTGAAATGTCTAGTCACGGCATCCAAATGGCTATGTCTGGAAGGGCATGATGGAGCCTCATCCCCCTGCATCAAACCCAACCACCAGTTTATTCCTTTATGGTCACAAATCTGTCAGGCATTTGACATCAGTGCTTCTTCATCTGTTCTTTTTTTTTTTTTTCCCCCGAGACGGAGTTTCTCTCTTGTTGCCCAGGCTGGAGTGCAATGGTGTGGTCTCGGCTCACCGCATCCTTCACCTCCCAGGTTCAAATGATTCTCCCATCTCTCAGTGTCCTGAGTTGCTGGAACTACCAGGCATGCACCACCATGTCCGGCTAATTTTTGTATTTTTTTTTTTTTTTGAGACAGAGTCTCGCTCTGTCGCCCGGGCTGGAGTGCAGTGGCCGGATCTCAGCTCACTGCAAGCTCCGCCTCCCGGGTTTATGCCATTCTCCTGCCTCAGCCTCCCGAGTAGCTGGGACTACAGGTGCCCGCCACCTCGCCCGGCTAGTTTTTTGTATTTTTTAGTAGAGACGGGGTTTCACCGTGTTAGCCAGGATGGTCTCGATCTCCTGACCTCGTGATCCGCCCGTCTCGGCCTCCCAAAGTGCTGGGATTACAGGCTTGAGCCACCGCGCCCGGCCAATTTTTGTATTCTTAATAGAGACAGGGTTTCGCCATGTTGGCCAGGCTGGTCTCAAACTCCTGACCTCAGGTGATCTGCCCGCCTCAGCCTCCCAAAGTGCTGAGATTACAGGCTTGAGCCACCGCGTCCAGCCTCTTCATCTATTCTTTTACTGCTTTTGAGGTCTATTTTGGAACTGGGCCTGAAACCAGCCAGGAATTAGGGTTTAGGGTCCTCAGGGAGGACGGCCCTAAATGGAAGACGGCTGAGGGTCCAGGTCCACCTGTTTCTCTGGGGTCCTGGCTACGGAGCAGCTGTGCTGGAGGAAAGGGGGTGTTGGGAAGGAGGGCAGAGAGGATGCTCAGCTGCGCCACCCAGATCTGCATCCGGAATCAGGAGCGAGTCCGCTGGCTGCTGGTGGCACCCTCAGCCTTCAGCCCCTTGGGTGTGGCTTCTGCTGGTGAGAGTTGCCTGACTCAAGATGGACTGATGTAGGGGTCTAAAATCCCACCTTCCGGTCCCAAATCGGGACACCTCTGAAAGGTCACCTTTAGAATGCCCTGCAGGGCTGGCTGAAGCTTCTGGTGAGATTTATGGCAGCTCAGCTTTGCCTCTGACCAGAGAGGCCTCCTCCCCTCTCCTCCTCTCCCCCTGCCCCTCCCTTCTGCCTCCTCCTTTCCCTCCCTTCTCTCTTCTTCCCTTAGCTTTCTTCTCCCCTCCCCCTTTTCCTCTTTTTTCTTTCCCTCCTCTCTGCTCCCTCTCCTCCTCCTCTTTTCTCTCCCTCTCCTCCCCTCCTCTACCCTCCCTCCTCTTCCCTTTTCTTCCCTCCCTCCCCTCCCCCTCCTGCTCCTTCCCTGGTCTATCTTCTCCCTCTCCCCTGTCCCTTCCTCTCTCCCCTCTTCTCTCCTCTCCTTCCTTCTCTTCCCCTCCCATCCCCTCTCCTCCCTTCCCCTCCTCTCCCACTCCTTCCCCTCCTTTCTCTTCCTCTCTCCTCCTCTCCAGTCCCTTCTGCTCCCTTCTCCCGTTCCCCTCTCTCCCCTCTCCTCCCCAAGAGCACTCCCTTGTCAGCCTCCTGACAACTCCATCTCAGAGCACGCTTCTGGGGTACCCAACCCAGGACCCCAGGCCAAGGTGTGAGAAATTCCAAGCAAATCCAACAGAAGACAGCAGCCAGCCAAGTTGAATCCACTTTTTAATATTGTAACCATAATGCAAACAAGCATAATAGGCTTTTGTTGAATCCCATAAAATTGGAAGATGAGAACTATACAGAAGAAAAGCATGCGACGAACACAGCCTGGACAACCTCGCAAAGAGCGTGGGGTGGGCGTCAGGCCTTCAAGGAAGGTGCTGGAGCACAGGGACACTTGGCAGAGATTAGCAGCATCGAGAGCTCAGAGGTAGGGGGGAAGGCCGAGTTTCTGACAGCGTGTGTGTGTGTGTGCGCGCGCGCGTGTGTGTGTCTGTGTGTGTTGAGATGTGACCAGGTCTGCCCATCTCCCCAGTTTCCCAAGCCCGGAATGGACACTGTGATGTGAGGTGCCCGGCACCTTGCGCTCTTTGGGCCTTCTGGAAAACCACTGCTGAGCCAGGAGTGTGAGTCTTAACAATCACAACGAGAACACAACAATGAAAACAGTGGCGGCAGAGCACAGGACATGGGAGGGAACTGAGACTGAGTTCAAGAGCACTGGATCTCAGTGGGTCTTAGTCAGAGCCAACACCAAGGACATCGTGTCTTATCTAAATGGGCTGTCATCCTCTGTTCTGGCAGAAGAGGGCTTTTTTTTTTTTTTTTTTTCCATAGGGTCTCATTCTGTCAGCAAGCTGGAGTGTGGTGGCGCCATCTCGGCTCACTGCAGCCTCCACCTCCTGGGTTCAAGTAATTCTCCTGCCTCAGCCTCCCGAGTAGCTGGGATTACAGATGCCTGCCACCACGCCGGGTGATTTTTGTATTTTTAGTAGACACGGGGATTTGCCATGTTAGCCAGGTTGGTCTCTAACTCCCGGCCTCAACTGATCTGCCAGCCTCAGCCTCCCAAAGTGCAGGGATGACAGGCATGAGCCAACACACCCGGCCTGGGAGGGGTTTTTGAAAGCATACTGCCTCCCCATGCCCCCTCCCCCAGAAATCCTCAAATCCCACTTTGGCAGGAGGTAACGGAAATAACCACCGGGCCAGGCAAAGTTTCTGCTGCTTGCTCCAGGAAATCTACACTGAGAAGTCCTGGGGTAGCCAGCAGAGATTCTCTTGACCCTGAAGTCCCAGAGAGGGGTGTTGTCCCCGGGGACGTTGGGCAATGTCTGATGACATATCTGATTGTTACCATTGGCAGGACACTGCTACAGGTGTCTAGTGGATGGAGGCCAGGAATGTTGCTCAGCTTCCTACGGTGCCTAAGACGGCCCCCACAATAAAGAATGATCCAGCCCCAAATGCCAATAGTGCTAAAGTTGACAGACCCCGCACAAGAGCCTCCTAGAACTTAGAGTCAAATCTGGGCACTTCGATGTCCTGGAGTCATTTTCTAAAAGACTACAGGAAGCAGTGCATGGAGGCAGATTTGTTCCTGCCTGCCAGGGCCATCTCGTTAATAACGGACTGTGTTTTGGACCAGACAGGCATAACCCCGCTTGACCAGAACTGTTCGGATATTCCACAACAAAACAAACTCACAGAAACATACTAAGGTATATTGACACCGGACCACCTCCCTCGCACGTGGCTTTGATAAGTATTAATGGGAAGCAGACTCCGCTTTCCACGGGTGAAAGTGTACCTGGGTCCTTACATTTGGAGAAGGCAGCTTTTCTTTTGGGGTTCTTTTGCCACAAGGCAGGGACTGGCAGTGGGCCAAGGATAGGGGGTGTGAGATAAAGGGCAGAGTCCAGGCCAGGTTGGCTTCCAAAGGTGAAATCCCTGTTCATGGGGAACATCTGGGTTGACTCCCTGGGAGGCAGGCCCCTTCCCTCACACCCTCAGACCCTCAGACCTGTGTTTCCTCAATCTCAGCGCCTGGTCTTTCATTTTGATTTTTTTTTAGAGACATGGTCTCGCTCTGTCACCCAGGCTGGAGTGCAGTGACGCGATCCTAGCTCACTGTCGCCTCGAACTCCTGGGATCCAGTGATCCTCCTGCCTCAGCCTCCCAAGTAGCTGGGACCACAGAAGCATGCCACCATGCCCAGCTAATTTTATTTTATTTTTTTGTAGAGACGAGATTTCACTATGTTGCCCAAGCTGGTCTCAGACTCCTGGCCTCAAGTAATCCTCCCACCTCAGTCTCCCAAAGTGCTATTGCAGGCGTGAACCACCATGCCTGGCCTACTTTTTGAGCCAAAGAGGACATTTGGATGCAGGAGACTTTATGAAGTTTGGGGACAGCCAGAGAGTATGAATGGGTTATAAAGGAAGACTAGTTAGTGTTTCTCTCTCCTGGTTGCTTCCTGGCAGTCTCATACTGCCTTCCTGATACAGACAGAAGGCTTTGAGGACATGGTGGCCATAGCGGTATGCTGGGTATCTGGGGCAGCGGGTAGGGAAATATACAAGGAAATATGGCTGGCTTAAAACACAGACTAGAAGTCCATGGATTTCCTAATGGCATGAATGAAAAGGCTGCATGGGGCGCTGGTGCTGTAGGAGGGCAGGGGCTCAGGCATCTGGACTGCCCATCCTGTCGGAACCATTTGTCCCATGAGCTAGGTCAGGACAACTCTCACTTGTTTTGAGCTTAGGGCAAAACCTGACCTCTTTCAAAGTCCAGAGCAGGCAGCTGCTGAAAGCGTGTTTGGTCAGAAGATTCTGTGTTCTTAACCGATGTCTACTGGCTGGGGCTCAGTTTTCCGTCCGGGCAACTGGGCGTGGCTGGACTGGGGAAGGATTCCCCCTGTCGACTCCAGAGAAGCTATCACATCAGCTCTGAAAACTCTTTTGCCTGAGCCTGAGCCTGCTCTTTGGAGACCTCTCTCTCAGCTAGGGGTAAGATGTTTTGTTTTATTTTATTTTATTTTGAGATGGAGTCTTGCTCTGTCACCCAGGCTGGAGTGCAGTGGTACAATCTTGGCTTACTGCAGCCTCCACCTCCCCGGCTCAAGTGATCCTCCTGCCTCAGCCTTCCAGGTAGCTGAGACTACAGGCGCGTGCCACCATGCCCGGCTAATTTTTGTATTTTCTTAGTAGAGTCAGGGTTTCTACTAACTGACTGACTGGTCTCCAACTCCTGACCTCAACTGATACACCCACCTTGGCCTACCCAAAGTGCTGGGATTACAGACATGAGCTACCGTGCCCAGCCTGCAAGATGTTTTAATTTCTCGTTTGTTCTCACCCTCTACAGCAGATGGGGCGCCAGGTACGCTGATTCAGTTCCTGGAGTCTCTTTATCACTACATCTGCCTCTTCCCTCACTCAAGCCTTGGTTGCAGCAATAACCCCCCAACAGCTCAACGGGCCATGCTCTATACTGTGGCCAGAACTTTCTTTTCGAAGCAAAACTCAAATCGCCATAATGTCCCCTTTTAAAAAAACACTCTTAGGGACTCCCTGTTGCCTTCTGAATAAATTTCTTGTCATGCCACTCACCTCTCCCCATGGTCTGGTGCCAGCCCACCTTTTCTCGCCTTCCTCAGCCTTCCAAAGCCAGCCCCAATTTATCTTACATGCTCCCTGTCCGTGCCTTTCCTCGCTTCCCAATTCCTGGCCAACTCTTACCTTCCAGAAGCTACCAGTAAAATCCCACCCATTTCTCAAACCTCAGACATTTATGTCAGTTCCAAGACCGGTGTCTCTCTCCATCAGATTATAACCTTTGGCTGGGCGTGGTGGCTCATTCCTGTAATCCTAGCACTTTGGGAGGCTGAGGTGCGTGGATCATTTGAGGTCAGGAATTCAAGACCAGCATGACCAACGTGGTGAAACCCTGACTCTCCTAAAAATACAAAAATTAGCTGGGCATGGTAGCAGGCACCTGTAGTCCCAGCTACTCAGGAGGCCAAGGCAGGAGAATTGCTTGAACTGGGGGAGGCAGAGGATGCAGTGAGCTGAGATCGCACCACTGTAGTCCAGCCTGGGTGACAGAGCTTTTCTTGTCTAGCAAAAAGAAAAAAAAAGATTCTAACCTTTTGCATGAGAGGAACTGTGTTTTCCTTATCTCTGCATACTCTCTGGTGCCTTCCACACACTGGAGAAGCAAGACATGTTATAAGTTAAGTGAAAAATTAAAATGCAGTAAGTTTTGAACCAGGTACCGTAACTGGGCATTTCGTGGGCACTGTCTCATTCAATCCACCTTGTTATACAGGTGGGTAGATAGACTCTAAAAGGTCAAGTGAGCCGCCCACAGCCATCTGCACCAACAGGGGCAGAATTAGGATTTGCACTCAGGTCGGCTCCCAAAATTCCATTTTGATGGGTCTGAAGCATCCCTCCGCAAAGGAAAGCCACCTGGCTGTCTCACTCCAGGGAAACCAAAGGAAGCCCTCTCTTCTCCCAGGGAGTTTCACTGTCATCTCTCTGCTCTTTCACAGCACAAGGTGCGGGAACTGGATTCATAGTGATGGCAGGTGAGCATGATCCAGCGTTCCTATTTCAGGAGACGTCTCATTCCTCTTGGCCAAACTCACTTCTGTGAAATGGGGTTGGAGCTACAGGCCAATTGGCTACAGGCCAATTCAGGGGGAAGAGGGAAATAAACGGGCCATAACCCGAACAACCCCCAAATACCCTGTCAACCCTATTTTGCCCACCCATTGGTTAATTCTATTTTGCACTTACGGTTGGCTACAAGGCCTGGATGAAAAGCCACCACAAGAGGGCAGTATTTCCCCATCCTGGATCTGAGCTAAACTCTAAATCTGGACTCCACTCTGGTCCTTGATAGGTTACTCAACAGAGAGAGGCTTTTGGTATCAGGAATTCTGGCAAATGAAAGAAACACATCAGATCGCCCTCCTGCCTTCTAGCCTGGAGTTGTGAAGCAGCTTGTGTTGGGGATTGAAAGGTGTTTACTTACAAAAGAAATCTTTCTGGAGAAGAAGGATGAATCCTGGTTATATAATCATTTCTTTGGACTCCTTGACAAAATGAGACAATGTTTCCATCTGTCTGCTACTAAAAGGGCAGGGACATGCAGAAAGGAGGTGCCTGGCACATCAAGTAAGCTCTTCTAAGTATTTATTCCCTGATGGAAAAGCATTCCTGCATAAAGCTTGACGCGGAGTGGGAAGCACTGATCAATTTCTCTTTGATGGGGATTGGACACAGCAGTTTCCTTCCCTGGGGAACTGTGGAGGCGTCTCCAAAGGTATAAAGGATTGGAAAGAAAGCCTTCCGGAGAAAAGCTACTAGGAGCTGCAATTGGGTTTGCAGGAAAGGAGTTTAGAATAGGCTTCCCTTCAGGATAGAAGGGGAATCTAAATGCATCTGGGAATGCCCCTTTCATTGGGAGATCGCTCCCTTAATCAATTTCCCACTCCTCTCCCCATGCCCTGAACCCTTTCTAACTAGAACAATTACGGGGCTTCCAAATGTTTCAGGTACATGGGCGTGGACCCTTTTTTTTTTTTTTCTCTCTTTTGAGACGGAGTCTCGCTCTGTCACCCAGGCTAGAGCGCAGTGGCCGGATCTCAGCTCACTGCAAGCTCCACCTCCCAGGTTTATGCCATTCTCCTGCCTCAGCCTCCCAAGTAGCTGGGACTACAGGCGCCCGCCACCTTGCCTGGCTAGTTTTTTGTATTTTTTTAGTAGAGACGGGGTTTTACCGTGTTAGCCAGGACGGTCTCGATCTCCTGACCTCGTGATCCGCCCATCTCGGCCTCCCAAAGTGCTGGGATTACAGGCTTGAGCCACCGCGCCCGGTCGGGCGTGGGCCCTTGATTATGGACACGCGTGGGATTAATATGGGCCAGGGACATGTTTCTTGGCATCGAGGGTCTTCAGTGAAAGCAGTGGCGATCTAAGATCGACATACTTGTGCAGGGAAGGGGATGGACAGAGACCCGGCCCATCACACACGCATATACACACGCACGACCAAAGTGTCATCATAAAAAAGAAGGGGACTTCAGCGGCTGAGGGACTGGCTCAGAGAGCTTGTGCCTAGTTCCTGCAGCCTTTCCAGGGGAACCCCAGAGAAAAAAACCCCTACAGCGACGGCCATGTTCCAGTGGTTTCATGCACCCGTGAGCTGCCCTTGTCAGCAAGAGAAGGGGCGGGAACAGAGTTTTGTAAGAGCCACTGCAGATTAGAAAAGCATTGCATCGCAGCAGGAAAACTCAAGGAGGAAACTCAGGAGGGCCGAGGAAACCACTGAGGGGCAAGAACCCCAAGGAGGGAAACCAGGGCACAGCGACAAGGACAGGAGGCAGAGCGAGGGCCACGCAGGGTCCCAGAGGAAAGGTTCAGCAGTGTCTGTCCACGCTTACAAAACTTGCAGCCGGCTGGGCAAGAGGGTCCAGTTAGGAGCTGAAAACCCTGTGGAAGGAGAAGTCGGGGGCAGTTAGTGCTGCAGGGGCGAGGCTGCTGTGTTTCCTCTGAGTGTCCCAGAGAAAATCACCCACGCTCTGGGCTCAGGGGCTTCGTCTCTTTCTTTCTTTCTTTCTTTCTTTCTTTTTTTTTTTGAGACAGAGTTTCGCTCTGTCACCCAGGCTGGAGTGCAGTGGTGCAATCCCGGCTCACTGCAACCTCCACCTCTCATGGAAATCCCAGCAGGGTTCAAGCGATTCTTCTGCTTTAGTCTCCCAAGTAGCTGGGATTATAGGCGCCCACCACCATGCCAGGCTAATTTTTGTATTTTTAGTAGAGATGGAGTTTCACCATGTTGGCCAGGCTGGTCTCGAACTCCTGACCTCAGGAGATCTGCCCGCCTCAGCCTCCCAAAGTGCTGGAATTACAGGCATGAGCCACTGCACCCGGCCCATCTCTTTCTTTTTTTTTTTTTTTTTTTTTTTTTTTTTTTTTTTTTTTGAGGCGGAGTCTCGCTCTGTCGCCCGGACTGGAGTGCAGTGGCCAGATCTCAGCTCACTGCAAGCTCCGCCTCCTGGGTTTCCGCCATTCTCCTGCCTCAGCCTCCCAAGTAGCTGGGACTACAGGCGCCCGCCACCTCGCCCGGCTAGTTTTTGTATTTTTAGTAGAGACGGGGTTTCACCGTATTAGCCAGGATGGTCTCGATCTCCTGACCTCGTGATCCGCCCGTCTCGGCCTCCCAAAGTGCTGGGATTACAGGCTTGAGCCACCGCGCCCGGCCCCCATCTCTTTCATTTATTCTGTAGCCCGAGTGTCTTGGACAGGACCTGGCACCTAGCAGGGGCTTGTTTTGAAAGAAAGAAAGAAAGAATAAATGAATGAATGAATGCTCACAAATACAATTGGCCAGGAAGAGAAGCATTTCAATGGACTTTTTTTTTTTTTGAGACTGAGTCTCACTCTGTCGCCCAGGCTGAAGTGCAGTGACGCGATCTCGGTTGGTTACAACCTCTGCCTCCTGGGTTCAAGCGATTCTTGTGCCTCAGCCTCCTGAGTAGCTGGGATTATAAGCACATGCTACCACGCCTGGCTAATTTTTGTTTTTAGTAGAGACAGGGTTTTGCCATGTTGCCCATGCTAGTCTTGAACTCCTAGGCTCAAGTGAGCCACCCATCTTGGCCTTCCAAAGTGCTGGGATTACAGGTGTGAGCCACTGGGTCTGGCAAAAGGGTTTGTTTGTTTTTTTCTCTTGAGACAGGGTCCTGCTCTGTTGCCTAGGCTGGGGTGCAGTGGTGCCATCATGGCTCACTGCAGCCTCGACCTCCCTGGGATCAGGCCATCCTCCTGCTTCAGCCTCCCAAGTAGCTGGGACCACAGGCGTGTGCCACCATGCCCTGCTAATTTTTAAATTATTTGTAGAGACAGGGTCTCCCTACATTGCCCAGGCTGATCTTGAACTCCTGGGCTCAAGCAATTCACCCACCTCAGCTTCCCAAAGTGCTGGGATTATAGGTGTGAGCCACCACACCTGGCCTTAAACGCTTTTGACAACCCAGGGACTTGTGACCTTAAAGGCAATGATATGAGTCTACTGGTCACAACAGTATGTTTTCGAGACTGCTGTGTCATTGTAAGCGGAAAACAAGGAAGATGCCAAATTCAAGAAATGAGTGTATGCCTTGTGCTGCTGAAAAAAGAGACTTAGCTGAGTCCCCACCCAATTTAAAGTAAAGGGCATACAGGGGTGGTTTCCAGGGGTTTTATGGCAGGGACTGGGGCAGGGAGCTTTGGGAAATGAAATGACGATCAAGGTTGCTGTGCCATGGAATTCAGGTAAGGTTTAAATCATGAGACCCAGTCCCAGTCTCCTGGTACCTCAGCCTGTTTCCAGCAATTTCTAGAGGTTCAGTGAAATTGTCAAAATCATATGAAGTGTAATTTGTGTTGATGAGAAAGCCCCCAGCCATTTAGGGGGTGAGGGAGCCACGGGAAAGGACACAAAAACTGAACTCCAGACCCCCACCCAGGTCCAGGGCGATCCCATTCTTCTCCCCACTCTCCACAAAAACTGAGCTCCAGACCTCCACCCAGGTCCAGGGCGATCCCATTCTTCTCCCCACTCTCCACAAAAACTGAGCTCCAGACCTCCACCCAGCACCAGGGGTGATCCCATTCTTCTCCCAACTTTCCTAAATAAGGAGCGTTCAAACACTTTTGTAGAAGAAACCCTTGCCCTAAATCTGATGCAAAACCCCAGTAGGTGAAAAACAAACAAGAAAGATAGTTCTGGTAGAAATGTCACAGATCCGACCAGGCGTGGCGGCTCACACCTATCATTCCAGCACTTTGGGAGGCTGGGGCGGGCAGATCACTTGAGGTCAGGAGCTTGAGACCAGCCTGGCCAACATGGTGTCACCCCGTCTCTACTAAAAATACAAACTTAGCTGGGCGTGGTGGTGCACGCCTGTAGTCCTAGCTACTTGGGAGGCTGAGGCACGAGAATCGCTTGAGCCTAGGAAGTTGAGGATGCAGTGAGCTGAGACTGTGTCACTGCACTCCAGCCTGGACTACAGAGCAAGACTCCGTGAAAAAAGAAAAAAAAAAAGCAACTTCCCAGAGCTAGGAGCCATCATTACACTAGGGGGTGCCCCAGACAGAAGGCGGCACCCAAAGCAGGGGTTTCCTCCCACACTGGAAGGGGCCTCAGGGTTCCCCTGGAAGACTCGTTAAAATGCAAACTGCTGCATCCTAACTCCTAAGTTTCTGATCCAGCAGGTCTGGGGTGGCCTGGGAATCTGCATTTTTAACACGTTCCCAGATGGTGCTGATGTTGCTGTTTTGGGGACTCTACCATGGGAAAGCCAGACATCCCTGCCCAGTAGAACCTAAAAGAGCGGGCTCTTCCCGCCCCTCACCCGGGGATGGAGCCAGCTTACTCATTGGTGTCTTTTTTGCTCTCTTCAATGAAGGCAATGGACTCAGATCTAAGGCGGTTGGTCACTTCATACGTTCGCAGGGTGACTCCGAAAATATCCTCGTGGTACCGGTTGTCATCCTAGAAGACAGAAACAGCCAGAAAACAGCTCTCAAATGCCAGATCAAGGCTTGGAGCAGGGACAGACTCGCCTGACACCTGGAACGGAATATCCCTCAGGAAGATGGTTCCCAAAGAGATGAGGCTGAAGCCAGTGTCCCCGAGGTACCTTTGATCTCAAAGACTCTGCTCAGCAAAACTCTTCTCTGGGACGTGCAGCAACTGTTCTCTGGGATGTAGCCCAGATGGCAAAGAACATTTAGGTTGCCATCTGGAAATACTGCGGCTGGTTGGTGGATTCTCAGGTGAAAAGGAGTGATGAGGTCACATGGAAACCTCACCATCCCCCGCTTTCCTCCCTCCAACGTGTTCCTGTAAGTTCAGGTCTGGGCAAGGCAGGGTTTAGTGTGAAATAGCCCATGAGACCAGAAGAAAGGGGAGGAAGGAACAAGTGGCCACTTAGCACTCAGGGAACTCCCCATAGCTGCCCACAGTGGAGACTCCTTGGGCATGCATGAGTTTCTCTGAAGATGAATATCTTTGCTCAGCATTGCCCAGAAAGAAGCAAGCAAAGAGAAGAACCTACCCTGGAGTCCCAGGAAACAGCCCAAGTGATGACTGACTTGTGACATCTGCAAATTTACCAAGTTATGGGAGCTCCTGTGGTGGGCAGTCAATATTCTCAAAGGGCAAGGGGATTAAACAAGGGGAAAATGCATCTCAATGCTGGGAAGGGCAGTGGCTGGGAGCGTGCATCTGGCAGGCCAGGAAGAATCTGTTGTGCACTAGGTTCCAGCCTCCCTTGGTCCTGAAAGTTTTGAAGAAAGTCACCCATCTGTAGAGTGGGTTCATTTTCGTTTTCAGTTGGGGTGAGTTTTTTTTTTTTTTTTTTGAGACAGAGTCTCACTCTGTTGCCTGGGCTGGAGTGCAGTGGCGTGATCTTGGCTCATTGCAACCTCCGCCTCCCGGATTCAAGCAATTCTCCTGCCTCAGCCTCCTGAGCAGCTGGGACTACAGGCATGCACCACTACGCCGAGCTAATTTTTGTATTTTTAGTAGAGACGGGGTTTCACCATGTTGGTTGGCCAGGATGGTCTCAATCTCTTGATCTCATGATTCACCTGCCTTGGCCTCCCAAAGTGCTGAGATTACAGGCGTGAGCCACTGCGCCCGGCCATTTTTTTTTTTTTTTTTTTTGAGATGGAGTTTCACTCTCGTCACCCAGGCTGGAGTGCAATGGCGTGATCTTGGCTCACTGCAACTTCCACCTCCCGAGTTCAAGCGATTCTCCTTCCTCAGCCTCCCGAGCTGGGACTACAGATACCCACCACCATGCCTGGCTAATTTTTGTATTTTTAGAACAGACAGGGTTTCACTATGTTAGTCAGGCTGATCCTGAACTCCTGACCTCAGGTGATCCTCCTGCCTTGGCCTCTCAAAGTGCTGGGATTATAGGCTTGAGCCACTGAGCCCAGCCGGGGTGAGTTTTTAACTCGCTTCCGCAAAATCCTGGGGAATCTATAAAAGTGTCTCTCGAGGGTCACACTAAAGAAACTGAGTATATAGAGGGCTCCACAGCTCTCCTTGGATCTGTTTGTGCAGTGCTCAACCTGTACAACTACACAGGGCAGTGCTGCAGCTTCTGAGGCAGGAGAAGTTAGGTTAGAATGGTTTCTGTCTAGTTACCAGAGGTCCATTCACTCGTTATTTTCACACACGGCCTCCAATCATATTTACTACACCTGCCTGCATGCCCAGCCATCCTTCTACTTTCTCTGTCGTTGTTTGGGGCCACCTATATCCTCTACCCTCAGTGGTAAGTGCAGTGAATGGGAGCAGGGATATCATCGTGGCTCCCTAATCAAGACAGGTTGGATGAAAAAGGGGGGATAGGAGAGTGGATATAGGAAAGGGACCTGGGAAGCCAGCCTGTCACGCACCCTCATCCGACTGATGAACACACCGGCGTCCTCTGCCGAGAGCTTCCCCTGCTGGGTCATGATGCGCTGGATGGCTTTGAGGACATCAGCGGCCATGGTGACGTCCCCACAGACGTAAATGTGGCCCCCTTGCTCCTTCAGGGCTCGGTACACAGACTCCGCAAGCTGCTCCTGCAGGATGTCCTGCACGTACTTCTGCAAGGAGCAGAGGGCAGTGAGAAGGCGCTGGGCTGTACAACATGCCTGCCATAGCCCATGTCCTCCCAGGAAGCAGAGCCTGACTCAGTGGCTTGTGGGCAGGTAGGATCTTTTGCGAGCTGATCCCAAGGAACAAGAGTAAGGGACTGGGAAGAGTGAGATAGGGAAGGCGGGAAAGTCAATTGGAGGGTGCAGGAATGCATTGCTATCCTCTTTGGACAACTGGAGCTCAGCTCTGCTTCCAGGGAGCTGGATAGACTGCTTCCCAGAATCATCCGCTGGAGAGGGCAAAGACGGGGAACATGCACTACCCACTCCTCTCTGCTGGTGGCCAATGGTCCCTGGGTGTTAACACCTGCACCCGACCAGGTGTGCGGCTGGTTACCACAGGCATCCTATGTTAGAGTGCCAGGGAAGCCCTGGGCCGATAGCAAGAGATGGGGGTGAGGTGAGGGGCCGACTGCTGTAACAATAGCAGAAGGAAAAGGTGGGCTGAGAGGGTGTGAGGTGGGCACAAGGGGTGTCTAGTACAGCTCCAGGGAACTCATTTGTTCAGGATGTCTTTAACTTGTCCAGGAAATTCCCGCTCTGAAGCTGATATTCAGCTGGAACGTGCTGGCATGGCTGTAGTGACTCTTAAAACTGACATACTTCCACCCACACTGCTCGGACTCTCTGGGTGCTCCCCCAACCCGCTGCAATGTCCTGACTCCTTCCCTGGGACCCCCAGACCTCCCCAAGATCCAATGGAGCTTTAGTCCTGTGGCCTGTGTCCATTCTGACTAGTACTGCCTCTCGTGGGCTGTTAAATTTCTTTGTATTTATTTATTATTTATTTATTTATTTATTTATGAGACAGAGTCTCGCTCATTGCCCAGACTGGAGTGCAGTGGCATGATCTCGGCTCACTACAACCTCTGCCTCCCGGGTTCAAGCCTTCCTCCTGTCTCAGCCCCTTGAGAAGCTGGGACTACAGGCAAGCGTCACCACACCCGGCTAATTTTTTGTTTTTTTGTTTTTTCTTTTTTTTTTTTTTTTAGTAGAGATGGGGTTTTACTATGTTGGCCAGGCTGGTCTCAAACTCCTGGCCTCAAGTGATCCACCCACCTCAGCCTCCCAAAGTGCTGGGACTACAAGCATGCGCCACTGCGCCCAGCTAATTTTTATATTTTTTATTTAGAGATGGGGTGTCACCACGTTGGTCAGGCTGGTCTCGAACTCCTGACCTCAAATGATCTGTCTGCCTTGGCCTCCCAAAGTGCTGGGATTAAAGGTGTGAACCACTGCACCCAGCCTAAATTTATTTTTTTAATTTCTGTTTTTAAATTTTTTTTTTTTTTTTTTTTTTTTTTGAGACGGAGTCTCGCTCTGTCGCCCAGGCTGGAATGCAGTGGCCAGATCTCAGCTCACTGCAAGCTCCGCCTCCCAGGCTTACGCCATTTTCCTGCCTCAGCCTCCCGGGTAGCTGGGACTACAGGCGCCGCCACCACGCCCGGCTAGTTTTTTGTATTTTTAGTAGAGACGGGGTTTCACTGTGTTAGCCAGGATGGTCTCGATCTCCTGACCTCGTGATCCGCCCGTCTCGGCCTCCCAAAGTGCTGGGATTACAGGCTTGAGCCACCGCCCCGGCCTCTGTTTTTAAATATTTTTAATTTTTATTTCTTTTTTTTTTTTTTTTTGGAGACGGAGTCTTGCTCTGTCGCCCAGGCTGGAGTGCAGTGGCCCGATCTCTGCTCACTGCAAGCTCCGCCTCCCAGGTTCACGCCATTCTCCTGCCTCAGCCTTCCGAGTAGCTGGAACTACAGGCGCCTGGCACTGCACCAGGCTAATTTTTTGTATTTTTAGTAGAGACGGGGTTTCACCGTGTTAGCCAGGATGGTCTCGATCTCCTGACCTCGTGATCCGCCCGTCTCGGCCTCCCAAAGTGCTGGGATTACAGGCTTGAGCCACCGCGCCCGGCCAATTTTTATTTCTAATTATTTATTGTTTAGAGACAAGAGTCTTGGTCTGTTGCCCAGGGTGGGTTGCAGTGGCATGATCACGGCTCACTGAAGCCTTGACCTCCCAGGCTCAAGCTGCCCTCGTACCTCAGCCTCCCAAGGAGCTAGGACCACAGTTATACGTCACCATGCCCAGCTAATTTTTTTTTTTTTTTTGTAGGGATGGGGTCTAAGCATCTTGCCTAGGCTGATCTTGAATTCCCAGACTCAAGTGATCCTCCCACCTCAGCCCCCCAAAGTGCTGGGATTACAGGCGTGAGTTACAGTGCCTGGCCCAACATTTTTCATTACAGTAAAATACACGTCATGTAACATTTACCATTGTAACTACTTTAAAGTGTACGACTCAGTGGCATTAAGTACCCTTCTCAGTGTTATGGGATAATCACTATCTGGTTCCAGAACTTTTTTCTTACCCCAGATGGAAACCCTATACCCATTTGCAGTTATTCCCCACTCTCCCCTCCCTCAGCCCCTGGCAACCACTAATCTACTCTATCTCTATGGATTTGCCTATTCTGGATATTACATATAAGTTGAATCTTATAATATAGGCTGTTAAATACTTTATTTTATCACATACATATTTTTGAGATGGAGTCTTGCTTTGTTGCCCAGACTGGAGTGACCTGGCACGATCTCAGCTCACTGCAACCTCTGCCTCCTGGGTTCAAGTGATTCTCCTGCCTCAGCCTGCCAAGTAGCTGGGACTACAGGTATGCACCACCATGCCTGGCTAATTTTTGCATTTTTAGTAGAGATAGGGTTTCACCATGTTGGCCAGGCTGGTCTTGAACTCCTGTCCTCAAGTGATCCACCCGCTTTGGCCTCCCAAAGTGTTGGGATTACAGGCGTGAGCCACTGTGCTCGGCCTGTTAAATATTTTATGTAGATATTTTCCCTACCCATGCTTTCTGAAGTACAGAGCAACTTAACAGAGGGGAAATCAGGAAGCTTGAGAGTGAGGGTGAGGGGTTTCTGAGAGTGGGATGTACAAGTGTGTACACACATGAGTGTGCACCAGTGTGCACATGTGTTGGACTGGGCTGGGGGATGGGCTGCTGGGGGTTACCTTTGGTTTGTCTGGCTCCCGGGAGTAAGCCGTGTACAGCTCTCTGAAGACCCCCTTGTTCTTGGCCTGCAGGGTCTCTTCCCTGTAGATATGATCTATCTTGGATTGCCGGCACCCGAAGACCAGGACCATGGGGCATGGGTTCATTCCTGGGGACCGGGAAGACCTTATGTCACCGATGGCTCTCTGCCTGATGTGTGGGGTGGCTGAGGTGCCAGGGATGAGGTACTGAGACCTTAGCGTCTGCCATGCGGATAGAGGCTCACGAACCCTGGGGCAGGCAGATGTATGCGTGCACACACATGTACAAAGCTCACTGAAGCTTTGACCTCCCAGGCTCAAGCTGCCCTCGCACCTCAGCCTCCCAAGGAGCTGGGACCACAGTTATACGTCACCATGCCCAGCTAATTTTTTTTTTGTAGGGACGGGGTCTAAGCATCTTGCCCAGGCTGGTCTTGAACTCCATGTACACAGGTGGGTGCTCACATGCTCACACCTGCACACACTGAGGAAGGAGGTGAAGTGTGTTCAACTTTAGTGGACCTCCCTCCCAGGTCTCAATCCTTCCTTCTGCTCCTTGACTACTCAGGAGCCCCAACCTGATGCCCAGACTCTGGGCTTAAGAGCCCAGACTCTGGAGCTAGATGGCCTGGATTGAAATCTTAGCTCTGTGATGAACAACTTAGTCAATTTTTTTTTTTTTTGAGATGGAGTCTTGCTCTGTCACCCAGGCTGGAGTGCAGTGGCACGATCTCGGCTCACTGCAACCTCCGCCTTCTGGGTTCAACCGATTCTCCTGCCTCAGCCTCCCGGGTAGCTGGGATTACAGGCGCCTGCAACCATGCCTGGCTAAGTTTTGTATTTTTAGTAGAGACGGGGTTTCACTGTGTTGGCCAGACTGGCCTCCAACTCCTGACCTCGTGATCCGCCCGCCTTGGCCTCCCAAAGTGTTGGGATTATAAACGTGAGCCACTGCCCCTGGCCTTTTTCTTTTTATTATTACTATTATTATTAAGATGGAGTCTCACTATGTCGCCCAGGCTGGAGTGCAGTGGTGTGATCTTGGCTCACTGCAACCTGCAGAGTGAAACCTGCAGAGTTTCACTCTTGTTGCCCAAGTTGGAGTGCAATGGCACTATCTTGGCTCACTGCAACCTCTGCCTCCCAGGTTCAAGTGATTCTCCTGTCTCAGCTTCCTGAGTCACTTGGATTACAGATGTGCACCACCATGCCTGGCTAATTTTGTATTTTTAGTAGAGACAGGGTTTCACCATGTTGGCCAGTCTGGTCTGGAACTCCTGACCTCAAGTGATCCACCTGCCTTGGCCTTCCAAAGTGCTGGGATTACAGGCATGAACCACTGCATCCAGCCACAATGTACTCAACTTTCTAAGCTTCTGCTTCCTATTTGCAAAATGGAAATAACAGGACTGTTGTTGAGAAATGAACGTGAAACATACAACTCTGCCTGATACCTGGCAAGTACTTTATACATGTTAGCTATTGCACTACAATGACAGTTCCATGGGTGCAAGTTTTTACTGACTGACTGATTGATTGATTGGTTTTTGTAATCATCCCTCGAATCAATGGAAAGGTTTTCATTTCTATTTCAGTTGTTTTTCTCTCTTGTTCACTGCTATGCTCCAACACCTCCAATAGTGTTTGGCACTTATTAGGTGCTCAATAAATCCTTGTCTAATGCATGCCACAATTTGGGTTTCTTTCTCCTGCCAAAGCTGATCTGCTGTGTCTTTCACACAGCACTTGCTCTTGAATAACAGTCTTTGCAATAATTACATAAGCATAGCCATTTGATAAGGACTAACGTCTACCTTTTCCAGGCTATTGGATTATTTTTTTGAAGGGATCACATCTTAACAGTCAAAGAAATGTCCTCTGGGCCTGGAATTTCAGGCCCCTGGGACGGGCTGTTTGGATGACACCATGCCCTTCACCTGTGGGTCAGGCTAGTGCTCCATGCCCCGGCTTTTCTGAGGCAGTGACGCCATGGAGAGACGCCCTCACTGCTCTCTAGGGCTGCGGAGACACAGCCGGGCCTCCCCAGGTCTGGGGTGGGAAGCAGGCAGCCGCCGGACTGTAACCCACCTTTGTGCTGGATATCAAATTGCCGCTGTTGCCAGAAGCTTCGGAAAGGCGCAATGCCGGTGCCCGGTCCAACAAGGATGCAAGGGACTTGGGGATTCCGGGGCAGGTGGAAGCTGGGTGCTCTGGGCAAGGAAGAGGGGGTCAGAAGTCTGGCAGAGGTTAAATTCAATCAAGAACAACTGAATCTTAGGTAGACCAGGTGGCCATCTTCAGTAGACATACAATGAGACTTACAGCTCTGCAGCCGGTGCCAGGTGTCCCTTTTCAGGGTGGGAATCTCACCGATGAGGGGAATTCCAAAAATGGGAGGTCCTCAGGGTCTGGCTATTCCTCCATTTCCCAATTCTTCTCACTGCTGGGCTCAGCAAATTCAACCCAGAGTATCTCTACACTGGCACCACTGAGACTTGGGGGTGGACCTCCTTGGTCGTGGCACTGTCCTGTGCATTGTAGGGTATCGAGCGACATCCCCGGCTTCCACCCACGAGGTGCCAGGAGCACACGTGAGTTGTGACAACCCAAAATGTCTTCAGACTTTGTCAAATGTCCCTGGGTGGCAGGGATGGGGTGGGGTGCTGCAAAAATCACCCTGGTTTGAGAGCCACCATTTTTTTTTTCTTTTTTCTTTTCTTTCTTTCTTTTTTTTTTTGAGGTGGAGTCTCACTCTGTCACCCAGGCTGGAGTGCAGTGGTGTGATCTTGGCTCACTGCAACCTCCACCTCCCAGGTTCAAGCGACTCTCCTGCCTCGGCCTCCCAAGCAGCTGGGATTACAGGCGCCTGCCACCACCCTCGGCTACTTTTGTTTTTGTATTTGAGCAGAGATGGGGTTTCGCCATGTTGGCCAGGCTGGTCTCAAACTCCTGACTTCAAGTGATCTGCCTGCCTTGGCCTCCAAAAGGGTTGGGATTATAGGCGTGAGCCACCGCGTCCCGCTCAGAGCCACTGGTTTAACCAACATGAAATCTTTAAATCAAGGAGTCACAGACTTCAGTGCGTAAAAGAATCACCTGGGGATGTTCAAGACGCAGATTCCTGGGCCATGCAGTACATCTGGGCTCAGGACTCTATGTTTGAAACACCACAGAGGACTCTGATGTCAATGATATTTGGATCATTATCAATGGCACATGGACCATATTGTGAACATTCTAACCCCAATGGTTGAGAAAAAGGATTGGCTAAAGCCACTGTTCAGGTAGAGAAGTTATTGATCGACAAAACAGGTTAACTAGAACTGGTCTAAGATCAGCTATAGCCTTTAAAGCTGAGTTTGGGAGGAAAGACGCCAATGAATGGGGGTGATTGGATTTTTTCCATCGCTAGGAAACTGGGACTGATCGGGAGTGACCAGCAGAATTTGGCTAGAATTTCCACTAGCCCATACAGTCCATGAAGGTGGAGACTGCATTTGCAGGGTTTTCCCCCATAGCTCCAGCATCTAGCCCAGTACACGCCCAAGTGAAATGTGTGTCCCATTGACTTGACATTGACCAGAGGACTTGCCTAGCTTGCTGTGCTGCTCTGATCTTGTTTCCTTTACAACTAAGAGAGACGTAGGACATTGGTCTCCATTGTGTGCCACCCAATCATCTCTCTAGAACCTTTCAGACTGGTCCAACTTGCGACATCAATATGCAGATTTGAGATGACTGCTCATTTTTCTCCACTTATTACTCACCCTCTCACGAAACAGGGGACCACTTCGTCAGCCTGTATCCGGTTGAGCCAGGAGGAGCACACGCCGTGGTGAATTGGTCCTTCTCCATCTAGCAGAATAACCAAAGCAGTCAGGGCCACCCACTGCTCCGAAGCACAGCCTCCCCTCCTCCCTCCAATGCAAAATGCTCACAGGCCCAGTGCCAAGTTTATCCTTTGGAATTCCTCCCCAGGATCCCTTCCTCTGAAGGGCAAGAGGAAACGGTATAGCTGGGGTGACTTCGTGCCTGTGCAACCACCCAGGGTTCTATTGGTTAGGGGTGGGTCAGATTCAAATCCTTCCCTATTGAAGGGTGCTTTTGGTGGCTTGCTGGACTCCTGGGATGGGCACTGTGCATTTTAATTACTTTATCTAGGAGGAAAAAGACAGGGCAGAGCTTGGGTTATCTGACTTACAACCAGCTGGGCATGATACAGCAGAGCGCTCTCCCAGGGAATGAGTGGTGGTGGCTTGTTCTAGTTGGTACTTTGGGGATATGAGGGGGCGCCATTGCAAATACACGTCTTGCCTCTTTCCTAATTCTGCTCAGGTTTGGCTCTGCATCAGGGGACGGTTCACCTGCTGCTTCTTCCCCCAGTTTTCTGGTCTTGGGGGTGAGTCTCTTCCCAGGGATTTGGGATTTAGCATGCAGGCAGTGGTTTAGGGAGCCCTCCAGAAGCCCCCTGGGGGAAAATGCAGCTGAGGAGGCTCTCCCAGTGCCTCCGCCCACCTCGAGTGCGGTAGGAAACGATGGCCACAGTGAGGTGCACTTCATCAGGGTACATGTCTGGGGAGGAGCTGATGGAATAGTAGCGGGGCTGCAGCAGGGACAGCTGGGTCAGGAGCAAGGTGGCCGGCATCTGGATGGATGGGAACTCCTCCAGCACCTCCACGATGGTGGGGTTCTTGCCCCATTTCCATTCCTCGTACTCCTGCAAACCCTGTGCCAAGGAGACCAACAGACAAGCTTGAACCCAGCTGCTACATAGTTCCCATGAGGACCTGAGGGGGTCCAAGAAGAAGGCAAAGTGAAAGTAACAGTTGGCAGGTGTGGTGGCTCATGCTGGTAATCACAGTGCTTTGGGAGGCCGAGGAGAGAGGATCACCTGAGACTAGGAGTTCAAGGCCAGCCTGGGAAACATAGTAAGACCCTGTCTCTACAAAATTTAAGAAAAATTAGCTGGATGTGATGGTGGATGTCTGCAGTACCCCAGTTACTTGGGAGGCTGAGATGGGAGGACTGCTTGAGTTCAGGTGCTTGAGGCTGCAGTGAGCTAGGATCACACCACTGCGCTCCAGCCTGGGTGACAGAGTGAGACCCTGTTGACAGACAGAAAGAAAGAAAGAGAGAGAGAGAGAGAACGGAAGGAAGCAAGCGAGGAAGGAAGGAAGGAAGGAGAAGGGAAGAAAAAGACAAAGAGAAGAAAAAGAAAAAGAAAGAAAGAAAGAGCAATAACAGTTAACACTTGAATAGCAATTATTCTGTGCTAAGTTTTGATTCTCATGAGGACCTTATGAAATAGGTATTACTGTTTCCCCATTTTATATATGAGGAAACTGAGGGTCATAGAGGTCCTATGGCTACTAGGTGGTGATGCTGGGTGAAACTGAGCCTTGCTTTAGACAGTGTGTCTTCAGAATCTGTGTTCCTAGTCACTACACACTCCTGAAGTCAAGAGTGACGCACTATGGAAAGGAGTCATGACGCGGGGAGTGGCAGCATTCAGTGGAGACCTGTGATTTGTTGGTTGCAGAATCTGGAGATGCATCTTTGGAGAGCTTGGGTCATGTTCATGATGGTGAGTGACAGCTCCGGAAAAATCAGGTTAGGGTGTGTGGAGGACCATGTTTGGGGACGTGTTGACAGCAAAGCCCAGCTGTAACCAGGCAACAGAGGAATTCTCTGGAGCTCTGGAGTTATTTTTCCTTACTCTCAGAAGATGCCCTAGGCAGTCTCTGATTGCTGGAACAGAAGGCTCAGTTTCTGAGACCAGCGTGCCAGTGCACTGTGTAACAAAGATTTTCCCCATGTTCCTAAAGACTGTCCTGGCCTTATTTATTTATCTATTTTTTATTTTTAAAAATTTTTTTTTTGAGATGGAGTCTCACTCTGCTGCCCAGGCTGGAGTGCAGTGGCATGATCTTGGCTCACTGCAAGCTCTGCCTCCCGGGGTTCACGCCATTCTCCTGCCTCAGCCTCCTGAGTAGCTGGGACTACAGGCGCCCGCCACCATGTCCAGCTAATTTTTTGTATTTTTAGTAGAGACGAGGTTTCACCATGTTAGCCAGGATGGTCTCAACCTCCTGACCTTGTGATCTGCCCACCTCGGCCTCCCAAAGTGCTGGGATTATAGGCGTGAGCCACCGCGCCTGGCCTGTTCTGGCTTTATTAATAGGCGATGGCATCCTTGACATCGTGCTTCTCAGACCTCCAGCCTGACTGGCCTGCAGTTGCAGGAGCAAAATGGACAAAGAGCTCTGGCCTCTCAACTCTTTGAAACTGACATTACCGGAAACTGACATCCATCACCCTGTTGGTGCCAGGCCTGGCTTCCCGCAGGCTGCTCCCTGCCAATGACCAAGCACAGGAGTCTCCAGGACTCCTCAAGGACCTTGCTGGGCCTTCCTTAAACTGCAATGCAGTCTAGAACGTTCTCGTCCCACCTTTCTTCCTTTTCCTTTGGTTGGGGTTAGATTTGTTTTGAGGTCTGATGATTCTCCCAGCCTTATCTGATCCCTTTCTACTTTCTGTCACACAAGTGTTTCCCCTAATAAAAATCCTTGCTCATTTAATCCTGTCTTGAAGTCTGCACTTTTTGGAAGAAATGAACTAATACACATGGGTTATATTAAATTCTATCTATCTATCTATCTATCTATCTATCTATCTACCTACCTACCTATCAATCATCTATCTATCTAGAGACAGATTCTTGCTCTGTCACCCAGGCTGGAGTATAGTGGCATGATCTTGGCTCACTGCAACCTCCATCTCCTGGGTAAAAGCAATTCTCGTACCTCAGTCTCCTGAGTGGCTGGAATTACAGGTGCCCACCACCTGGCCCAGCTAATTTTTGCATTTTTAACAGAGACAGGGTTTCACCATGTTGGCCAGGCTGGTTCCGAACTCCTGACCTCAGGTGATCCGCCTGCCTCGGCCTCCCAAAGTGCTGGGATTACAGGCATGAGCCACCATGCCCAGCCTATTTATTTATTATTTATTTATTTATTTATTTATTGAGATGGGGTTTTGCTCTTTCACCCAGGCTGGAGTACAGTTGGAAGATCATGATTCACCATAGCCACGAACTCCTGGGCTCAAGTGATCCTCCCACCTTAGCCTCCTGAGTAGCTAGGACTACAGGCATGTGCCATGATGCCCAGCTAATTTAATTTTTTTGTAGAGATGGGGTCTATGTTGCCTGGGTTGGTTTCAAACTCCTGGCCTCAAGCAATCTTCCCATCTCTGCCTCCCAGAGTGCTGGGATTACAGGCACGAGCCACTGTGCCCAAATTCTACTTTAAATAAGGTAAAAACAGTGCAATCTAATAAGGTACCAACAGTGCAATCTACGGTCCTTCTTCCTATTAGCCACCCTCCCCCATTAATTAAAAGTTTTAAATCAAAATCATACTTGCAGATAGTCTAAAAAGTTAAATAACTTTGCAAAGCTTATGATTAAAAATAATGGTCTCCTGTTCTACCTCTGCCATCTGTTTCCAACTCCCCGGAGGTAACTACTTACAGCTCTTTAGGTGTTCCTTCTGGTATTTATTTTCATATTTCTAAATACTACGCACTCGCTAATTAGCCTCTTCCTTGCTGCCCGCCATTCAATCCCCTCTCCTGGACGGCAGAAGAAAGCTAAGCCATCCTGTGCTTGGGGCTTGCTTTCTGGGAAGGAGCCCCCATTGGGAGCAGCATGGGCCGTTCTCCTGGGTAGAATTTTCACTGAGCAAGGCTTTGCAGCGGGCTGGGGCAGGTGGTCCCAGGATTTCCAAGCAAGGTAGTAGAGGCTACGTTTGGTTCATTTTACAACCAAAGACCTCTGATCTCTAGTAGTCCCACCTGCAGCTCCTCTGCATTGGCAAAAGCTCATCATAGCAACCACATGGATGGAACTGGAGGACATCATGTTAAGCGCAAGAAGCCAGGCACAATAAGACAAATTTTGCATGTTCTCACTCATTTGTGGGAGCCAAAAACTAGAAGCAAATAAAGTCATGAAGACGGAGAGTAGAAAGAGCGCTACCAGTGCAGGGAAGGGTAGTGGGGAGGGGTGGGGGAAAGTGGAGATGGTTCATGGGCACAAAAATACAGTTAGATAGAAGGAATAAGATCTAGGCTAGGCATGGTGGCTCATGCCTTTAATCCTAGCACTTTTGGGAGGCTGAGGTGGGTGGATCACCTGAGGTCAGGAATTTGATGGTGAAACTCCATCTCTACTAAAGAAAAAACTACAAAAATTAGCTGACCATGGTAGCAGGTGCCTGTAATTCCAGCTGCTCGGGAGGCTAAGGCACGAGAATCCTTTGAGCCTGGGAAATGGAGGTTGCAGTGAACCGAGATTGTGCCACATGGCACTCCAGCCTGGGCTAGAGAGTGAGACTCTGTCTCAGGGACAAAAAAAAAAAAAAAAAAATCTAGTATTTCCTAGATCTAGACAAGGTGACTATTGTCAACAATAATTCCTTATGTATTTAAAAATAACTAAAAGAGTGGAATTGGAAGGTTTCCAACACAAAGAAATGATGAATGCTTGAGGGGATGAATACCCCCTTTGCCCTGATGCGATTATTACACATTGTATACCTGTATCAAAATATCACATGTACCCCATAAATACATACACCTACCAAGTACCCATAAAAATTTAAAAAGCAACAAACAAGAAAAAACCTTATCTTTAAACCAAGGCATGGTGAGATCCTGTTTCTTTTTCTCCTAAGTGTGGGCTAAGATGGCACTAGTGGAAGCCCAAGGTTCCAAAGGAAGACAGAAAGAATAGCAATTTCAGTTGTAGCCAGGGAACTGTTTGATTCAAGGGAGTCACTCTTGCTTCTGCCAGGCCTTAGAACTGGGGGCAGACCAGCCACATTGGACCAGCCAATATGGCGACCTACAGCAAATAATGGCTCCCTTGGCTCAAGACTGCCATCTGCTGGAAGCCAGGTAATAACAGTTTTCAACTCTTTAATGACAAGGAGGTGAAAGGCGCTCCCTAGGGTTGTGCAAAGCCTGAGGACCCACCTTGCTGAGGACCAGCAGACGCTGCTTCTCCTTCTCGTTGGTGGCTAGGGAGGCAAACTGCTGCAGCTGCAGGGGCGTTGGTGGCGTGGTGATGTCCAAGTAGTACTTGAAGGCCTGGAAGATGGTGCAGGGTGGGAGGCGGTGCTCATCTGTCCAGTTACTGATGACGCCTGTGGAGGTACAAGGCGGGTGAGAGGTGGGTGTGGGAGGGCTTGAGTCTAAGTCGGGGGTTCAGGTCTGCTCCTGGAGCAGAGGACGGGGCCAGGTGAGGAGGGTGGCCCCAGAGCCAAGCAACCTTCTAGCTCTCCACCTTCCATGCCCAGAATCCAGGGGATTTCATGTGTGCAAGAAGGAAATCCAAAATTAATTAGGCAAATGAATCCAAAAATTAAGAAACATACATGAAGAGAGGAGAAAAATATTAAAATAGCATGACATAGTCCACTGGTGTTCCATACAACAAGCCCCCAGCTGTGCGTGACAGAGATAAGTCTATTTCGGCCCCATGAATCATGGCACAGTATCAGCCTCTCACCCCCTGAATGGGATGTTAGTGTCTGTCATTATAAACACTAACGCTTATCTAGCACATTCTATATGCCGAGTACGATCATTAGCATTTTATATTAATTCATTTAATCATCACAACAATCCAAGACAGTGTTATTCTTCTCCCCACTGAGAAAAATAGAAGCATAGAGAGATTAAGAAATTTGCCCGAGGTCACACAGCTCATAAGCGTGAAGTCAGGCAGTGTGGCTTCAGACCTTGTTCTGACTACTATATTGTACTCCCTACTCTTCCTCCAATATGTCCCTAAATATAAGCCTCTTCTCCATCAGGCGTTCAATCTCAAATAAAAAGCTCTATTTCAACATAGAGGAAGTATTGTCTGGGTTGGATTTATTTTATTTTATTTATTTACTTTTTTAGACCGGGTCTCACTCCGTTGCCCAGGTTACAGTGCAGTGGTGCAATCACAGCTCAATGTAGCCTTGAACTCCTGGGCTCAAGTGATCCTCCCACCTCACGCTCCTGAGTAGCTGGGACTATAGATGTGAGCCACCATGCCCCACTAACTTTTTTTTTTAGATGGAGTCTCACTCTGTCACCCAGGCTGGAGTGCAATGGTGCGATCTTGGTTCACTGCAACCTCTGCCTCCCGGGTTCAAGCGATTCTCCTGCCTCAGCCTCCTGAGTCGCTGGGATTACAGACATGTGCCACCATGCTCAGTTAATTTTTTGTATTTTTAGTAGACATGGGGTTTTGCCATGTTGGCCAGGCTGGTCTCGAACTCCTGACTTCAGGTGATCCACCCGCCTCGGCCTCCCAAAGTGCTGGGATTACGATTACAGGCATGAGCTGCTGCACCCGGCTTGATGCCTGGCTAATTTTTGTATTTTTTTGTAGAGATGCAGTTTCACCATGTTCCCAGGCTGGTCTCAAACTCCTGGGCTCAAATGATCTGCCTGCCTCAGCCTCCCAAAGTGTTGGGATTACAGGCGTCAGCCACCTCACTCAGCCAGGATTTATTAAGAGAGGGCATGTCTCAGCCGGGTGTGGTGGCTCATGCCTGTAATCTCAGCACTTTGGGAGGCCAAGATGGGTGGATCACCTGAGGTCAGGAGTTTGAGACCAGCCTGGCCAACATGATGAAATCCCCATCTCTACTAAAAATACAAAAAATTAGCTGGTGTGGTGGCATGCGCCTGTAATTCCAGCTACTCAGGAGGCTGAGGCAGGAGAATCGCTTGAACTTGGGAGGCGGAGGTTGCAGTGAGCCAAGATTGCACCACTGCACTCCAGCCTGGGTAACAAGAGCAAAACTCTGTCTCAAAAAAAAAAAAGAGGGTATGTCTCTCTAAATTAGTGTCTTCCTGAGAGGTTTTCAGCAGGGCTTTGATGATATGCTACTTTCACATTCTATCCTGACTTTACATCCTAGCTCTTTTGTAAAAGTGACAGTCCTGTATTAGTCTGCCAGGTAAGGTCACTGCAGTTCCTTGTACCTGACCCTTGAGCCCACCTGTGCTCCTGGATGAAGCACTGGGACCCATTTGCCTTTGAAAGTTCTTCAATATGAATGTCAAGGATGGACACTTAAGCAGGCGAGAACTTGATCTAATGAGGTAAAACATGTGGGCTCAATCCCTAGTTGGCCATCGAGCTTCCTATAGTACCTTTTGATTCTAAGAGGAGGCAGGATCGGACTTCAGATGTTATTTACCTGGTGGGCAATGGGGTACTAGAGATTTTCCTGAGGGGTAGAGATTTTCACTTTCCTGGAAAGTGAAGAGTGGCTACTGCTAACATCCGTGTCTAGTCAATGAAGGAAGGTAGCAGCCCCCTTCTCCCAATGGTGAGCCATCGATGGCCTGGCACCATGCGCATTTATTTGCTCAGCTGGTTGGCCCAAGGTTGCTCAGCCATGAGAAAGGAGAAAGTCTTCAGTCTCATCGGCTGCTAGCAACAGAGACCCACTCTCCTGCCTGGACTGGTGATTGGGAAGAACGGGTCTCTTCTTCTCCAGACACCCACTGCCTCTGCAGCTCCCTAGAGCAGGGAAGGGCCCCTGGGAATGTTACCTAAAGCCGTGTTCCGCTCCTCCAGCAGCTCCACTTTCACCATCTGGTTGACAGGGGGTGCGTCCTCCAGCCGCTCGATCAGGGCATTCACGAGGTCCTCGTGGTTGCCAGGGAAGACACCCAGGTGGTCCCCAGGCTGGTACTGCAGCTCCTGATTCCCGTTGGTGTGGAGACGCACGAAGATAGTTGACCGACTGTAGGAAATTGCAGAGGAATCATAGGACAAGGGCCCGCAGCTACTTCCTCCTTTTTTTTTTTTTGGCTCTTCTGTCTGTCCCTGTTGGCTGCAGTTCTCCTCCTTCCATTCTTGTTGGGGCCTGTGCTAACCAAGCCTATTCCCCCATCATTCTATTATTATTATTATTATTATTATTATTATTATTATTTTTTTTTTTTTTGAGACGGAGTCTCGCTCTGTCACCCGGGCTGGAGTGCAGTGGCCGGATCTCAGCTCACTGCAAACTCCGCCTCCGGGGTTTACGCCATTCTCCTGCCTCAGCCTCCCGAATAGCTGGGACTACAGGCGCCCGCTACCTCGCCCGGCTAGTTTTTTGTATTTTTTAGTAGAGATGGGGTTTCACCGTGTTAGCCAGGATGGTCTCGATCTCCTGACCTCGTGATCCGCCCGTCTCGGCCTCCCAAAGTGCTGGGATTACAGGCTTGACATTCTATTATTATTATGGTGAGATAGGGTCTTGCTCTGTCGCCCTGGCTGGAGTGCAGTGGTGCGATCATGGCTCGCTGCAGCCTCTATCTCCCAAGCTCAACGATCCTCCCACCTCAGCCCTCCCAAGCAGCTGGGACTAGAGGCAGGCACTGTCATGCCTGGCTAATTTTGGAATTTTTTGTACAGATGGAATTTCCCTATGTGGCCCAGGCTGGTCTCAAACTTGTGAGCCGAAGCAATCTTCCCACCTCGGCCTTCCAAAGTGCTAGGATTACAGGTAAGGGCCGCAGTGCTCAGCCATCATTCTACACTGAGGCTTTTCATCAAGGTCACCAGTGAACTCCTCACTGCAAATCCAATGGCTGCTTCCTAGGGTTCATCTGGATCTGGCGTAACTACTCACTCTCTCCTTCTCAACTCCCTTCTTTTGGATTCTAGCACCCCATTCTCAGTACTAATAGGGGTTCTCTCAGTGTCTAGCACTTCACTGGGATCACAGACTGTGGTATTCCCAATCTGTGAAATTCTACATCTCCTAGGAATTGCAAGCCCCAGCGCCTTTGCCAACCAGGGTTCCTCATGTTGTAATGGTAAAGGAAAAAAGACTTGGCTTTAAGCTTGGGTTCCTCCTATGCATAAACTCATCAATACCACAAAATTGAGAGATCTAAAAAGACAACACAGAAGGAAACTCACTGATGCCTACCGGGTTATAACCTTTCTGCATTGATTTTTGTGTTTCAGGTTCAGGAGGCCTATGCTAACCCAACAGCTTTCAAGAATAAACTCTCAGAATGTGATTATTCTGGTCCTTTAAAAAGTTTCGGTACAGGCCAGGCGCAGTGGCTCACTCCTGTAATCCCAGCACTTTGGGAGGTGGAGATGCGCGGATCACCTGAAGTCAGGAGTTTGAGACCAGCCTGGCCAACGTGACAAAACCCCATCTCTACTAAAAACACAAAAATTAGCTGGGCATTCTGGCACGCGCCTGTAGTCCCAGCTACCCCGGAGGCTGAGGATGGAGAATCACTTGAACCCAGGAAGTGGAGGTTGCAGTGAGCCGAAACTACACCACTGCACTCTGGCCTGGGCAACAGGGAGAGACTACATCCCCCCTGCCACCCAAAAAACAAACAAACGAACCCCACAAAAACCTTTCAGTACAGTATACTGCATTTTACACAATACCTGCAAACTCTAGGATCAACTGCACTTGGATAAATCAAATCTTTTGCACCCTTTGAGCTACGATTGCTTTCTCAGACCTGCTTTTTCTTCGTTGCCAATGAGTTTTCAGTGGATAGAGACGCTTGATATTCAACATGAAGTTTCTATATTCTCTATGGTATGTAAATCAACACTTGAATAGCCCAATGGGACTCGCTATTTAAAGGAGTTTTTGGCTCAACCAAGAACCCCTTTGTGCTACAAATAGCCACCATTATTAAAAAGAGTTGAGCGGGCACATTATTTTGGGTGAGGAAACGGTGTCAAGTATTTTCTTGAAGCAAGGCATCCCCGCCCTTAGCATAGCGGAGAACTTAGCGACCATAATTGCGAATGGCAGTATTAGGGTCTGGAGTCCCACTGTCCCTCCCTGGGCAGATCTTACCCTGTCTGGGAACTTGCACGACTGAGCCTTCTCAGAGCTCACACCAGTCTTTGGTTCCTGGGGAGCAAAGACATCACCTCCAGAGAGCTGCAAGAAGTAAATCGCGGAAGCCGGGGCCAGCAGGGGGCGCTGTGGGGTTTCTAATTTGGGAGCCTCCTAAGTTTACCCAAAGGAAGCCTTTGAAAGGCCCGCAAATCAATTCCCGCTTTCTTTCCAGATCATCACGATTTGTACAAAATAGAAATGCAGAGGACCCAAACTTGCTGAGCTAGCTCACAAGCACAGCCACCTCCTCCCAAGTCCTCTTGAATGAGGCAGAGGGTGGCCGTGCAGACAAGGAGCAGGCATGGGAAAGTGGCTGGCCTGTGGGCTAGAAGGTGGGTCCAGGCTCTGGCCCTGCTGGGAGTTTAACCAAGGGGACTCTGCATGCTGCTTAGGGGTGCTTGCTGAGAACCCCCGGCGTTGAATGGCGCGGGGCCCCAGGGCACCTTGGTGGGCTGGTCTTTGATGCTTTGCTGGGAAGCTGACCCTCTGGGGAATAGCACTGGCTCAGAAACCAATTGTCTTAAATCTCAGTTCTGCTGAGCTTTGTAAGTGGAGAATTTTTAAACATTTTTTAAAAATTATTATTTTTATTTTTTTTGAGATGGAGTCTCTCTCTGTTGCCCAGGCTGGAGTGCAGTGGTGCTATCTTGGCTCACTGCAACCTCCACCTTCCAGGTTCAAGCGATTCTCCTGCCTCAGCCTCCCAAGTAGCTGGGATTACAAGCGCCCACCACCATGCCTGGCTCGTTTTTGTACTTTTAGGAGAGACAGGGTTTAACCCTGATGGCCAGCTGGTCTCAAACTCCTGATCTCAGGTGATCCACCCACCTCAACCTCCCAAAGTGCTGGGATTACAAGTGTGAGCCACTACGCCTGGCCTATTTTTTTATTTTTTCTTAAAGCTTGGGACACATATGGGCCATATGAGAAGTACAGGGAGAAGGGGAAGAGGCAATGGAACAGTAGCCGCCATTTGGGCCCTATTTCCTTCTCCCCCGAGTGTCTCCTCTGTGTGACTTACTTCCAGTCACATCCAGAAGCATCATATACACACACATGATTGGCGATGGCTCAATGATAGGCTTGCAGATAAAAGAATAATTTGCTAATGTCCAGCATTAAATGGAAAAAAACCCAGAAAATGAGCATTCTTCAGTGAAAAGGATAAATATTGTCAGCTGTGAACTGCTCAAGTTAACAAGGTTCATTCATTCAACACCCGTACATTGCGTGCCAAGCATTGTTCTAGGCACTGGTGAGAGAGTGATGGGGAAGGACAGCAAAGTGCCCTATTCTCATTGAGAAGTCACTTAAAAGATCTCAGGTGGGGTTGATGATGTGGATGAGTGGGTGGTGATGGGTTGAGGGGAGAAGGCTATGTCGATAGGACAGTCAGGGAGACCTCTCTGGCGATTTGACATTTAAGCAGAGACATACAAAGACCTGCAAGCACAGCATTCCAGGGATGGGGAAGAGCACGTGCAAAGGCCCAGAGGCAGAGAAAAGGTGGCATGTTCAAGGAAGGGAAAGAAGGCTGGAGTGTTTGTTTGGACAATAGTAGTGGCCAGATCACAAAAGCCTCATGATGACCTGTCATGGCAAGGAGTTTGGAGGTTTCCTGAAGTCCAGCAGTAGATCATCAGGGTCCACTGAAGTCCAGCAGTGAAGCCGGGCAGTGATAGGCTTCAATCCACGGTTTTAAAAGATTCCTCTGTCTGAGGACCCGCTTCCATAGTAAAAGATTAAGGTGGGGGTGGCCAGAAATTCACACCTTATACAAGTAGGACACCTAGTCCAAACCAGTTTTTCGCACCCTATGCAAATGGCACGCCTGGTCCAACCAATATTTTGCGTCCTATGTAAATCAAACTCTGCCTCCTCACTAGGCATCTGTAATTCCCCAAACCTCCCTGCATTTCACTGTGGATCTGGCAACCCATTTCTCCAGGACCCCTCTCTTCAGCAGAGAGCTTTTTTTTTTTTTTTTTTTTTTTTTAAGATGGAGTCTCACTCTGTTGCCCAGGCTGGAGAGCAGTGGTGCGATTTTGGCTCATAGCAACCTCCGCCTCCCGGGTTCAAGTGATTCCTCTGCCTTAGCCTCCCGAGTGGCTGGGATTACAGGCATCTGCCAACATGTCCAGCTAAGTTTTGTATTTTTAGTAGAGACGGGCTTTCACCATGTCGGCCAGGCTGGTCTCAAACTCCTGACCTCGTGATCCACCTGCCTTGGGCTCCCAAAGTGCTGGGATTACAGGCGTGAGCCACCGCACCCGGCCCTTTCTTTCATCAATTAAACTTGTACTGTTAACCTCAAAAATAAAACAAAATAAAATAAAAAAATTAAAAAAAAAAGAAGAAAGAAAGGAAAGATTCCTCTGTCTGCTCTTTGGAAACCGATGTTTTTAGAGAAAAGCTTAGACACCAAGAGACAAGTTGGGTGGCTATTCCAGTCACTCAGACCGGAGATGCCCATGGCTTTGCTCAAGGTGGTAGGTCTGAGATGTAGTTGAAAGACAAGGCCAAGGGCATCTGCTGAGAGACTGCATGACCTAGGCGAGAGGGAGAGAGGAGTGAGGATGACACTGGAGGTTTTGACTGAAGCCAAACATTGGTGTCCTATGTTGAGATGGGGAAGGCTGGAGAGAAGCTATTTTACTCGAGGGGAGATGAGACTGAAGCATTCTACCGATCAAGAACTCTCCATTGTAATGTCTGTCATTCTCCCCAGACATCCCGGTGCTGACCTTAACTTCTGCTGTTCTTCCTTCCTGGACCCCCCTCCTCTTTCCTGCCTTTCTAAAGCCCACCCTCCCTTAAGAGGTTCATCTCAAGTCCTGCATTCCCCTCTTGCTCCTGATTTCTAGGACTTGGTATCTACACCCCACACATTAGCCACCCATTATGCTCTCTCTTCTGTGTCATTTGCTAATTGTTGTATGTGCATTAGAAAATTTATTTCCAGGCTGTGATGGTGACTGCGGTCACTTTTCTCTTTAGATTTTCAAGGATCATCCTCAAAAGGCTGCCTACTTCCTCATAAGCACTTTGCCTGCAATTAATGGTCTCTCGTAGGGGGATTAGTGATATCTTGGTCGTGGCCTTTTGGGCCAGACAGCCCAACTTCAGCCTCGGGCAGGAGAAAACGGGAGAGTCATGCTTTTTCACTCAATTATCCTTTTTCTTCTTTTTTTAAATAAGCCTTATGAAGCTGGAAATGGTATTAAGCTTGAAAATAGGTAGTGCTTTTAAAGCACTTTAAGCTTGAAAATAGAGAACATGCTTTTAAAGAGATAAATGCACAGGTAAGACTGGGTCCTTTTTGTGCTAATTCATAACTGATTTGAATTCTACACTCCAGTTCTAACCTTGTTTGGAATATTCTCTAGCTAGTCACTTTTAGACCCGTAGCTTAGAGTCAGGTGCCTCCTCTGGATTGGTGGGGGTGGGGGCTGATTTTGGGACTTCTGGTTTCACTTAGCATCAAAACATTTGCAAGTTTCCTTGCTACTTATGTACTATGGCTTTGGGAGTACATTCTGTAAGCTGGTCTTTCATAGTTTGTTGCTGAAAGAAATTTCCAGTAGATTATTAGGCCTTCTCATGCAATGCTACTTATATCATCCCTTCCCATAGGACCAAAATAAGTAGTAAGAGATATATTTCAAATACGGAGTCCCTCTCCATGTCAGGGGCCATTATGCTCTGAATTGCACTTAACTAATTATTCAGAGATTAATTTCCCACTCCATTTCTTTAATGTTTGAGAATCTAAGAGGGAATATGAGAGCCCTGGGGCTCTGCTCTGTTGATCACTTTTATCAAAGGTTTGGAAGATTACATAGAAAGCACGCACACTAAATTTGCAGGTGACATGAAGCACGGATGGATAAGGAATACTGACGAGACTCTATGATATGCTAGTTGCTTTATGTAGCTTATTTTTAATACTTAGCAGCCTTGCAATGCTGGTGAGGCCATCTGTGTAGCCATTTGGCACACTGACTTTGGCGTCAGATAACCGGGTCGGTGTGACCTTGAGAAAGTCACTTGTATTTTCTAGTTGTCATTGTTCCTATTTAAAATGTGTATGATAAGAGCGCCTACTTCCCAGGCTGGTTAGAATTATAAAAGATCCTGGACAGAGGACTCAGCACAGTGCTTGGAACACAGAGAGCTCTAGAAAAACATTAGTAATCTTCACAGCTATCATTCCTATTCTGTAGGTAAGGAGACAGGGGCTCAGACCACCTAAATGACTTAGCCAAGGCTGCACAGCTAGTGCATAGCAGAGCTGGGGTTAGAACCCAGAACTGCTTAACTCAAGAGCCTACTCTTAGACATCACATCTCAAATTGAGCAAACTGGGTCTGTCCATCCATCTCTCTACTTGTATAAGTAATTTTTCTTTTTCTTTTTTCTTCTTTTTTTTTTTGAGATGGAGTCTTACTCTGTCACCCAGGTTGGAGTGCAATGGTGCAATCTCAGCTCACTGCGGCCTCCGCCTCCTGGGTTCCAGCGATTCGCCTGCCTCAGCCTCCTGAGTAGCTGGGACTATAGGCCCCCACAACCATGCCTGGCTAATTTTTGTATTTTTAGTTAAGACAGGGTTTCACCATGGTGGTCAGGCTGGTCTTGAACTCCTGACCTTGTGATCCATCTGCCTCGGCTCCCAAAGTGCTGGGATTACAGGTGTGAGCCACCGTGCTGGGCCAAGTAATTTTTCTAGCACTAATGAAGGTCTTTGCACTGGTTCCCGTTGAATGGAATGTTTTTCACTTTGTAGTTACAGCAGAACATCTTTTCAAGTCTCGATTCTTTGCACAGCATAGTTCACTGCGCTGTGCTTAGTTCACCGGGTTACCCACCTCTGTTCCCAGAGCAGCAAGAGGGTCTCTATGGCACTTTGCAATGACTGGAAAACAGCCAGTCCTTGGAATCAACAAGAGCTTGTCCTTTATTGTGGGTGGCACCTGGGAGCAGAGGTGGGTAACCCAGTGAACCAAGCACAGCAGAGTGAACTATGCTGGGCAAAGAATCAAGACTTGAAAACATTCTTGATTCTTCTGCTGTAACTACAAAGAGAAAAAGATTCCATTCAACAGGGATCTATGCAAAGACTTTCATGAGTGCTAGAAAAATTATTTATACAAGTAGAGAGATGGGCAGACCTGGTGTGATGATTTTGAGAAGACGTGATGTCTGAGAACAGCAGTGACCGCTTTTAATGGAAAAGCAAAACGGCCATTAGAACCACACCTGAGATCTCAGGCAGCATTAGCGCGTCCTGTTCAAATTGGTGATGGTAATAATAACCTCAGCACATTTGGCAGTGATCACATACTCTCCACTGCACTGTGACCAGGTGAGAGTGACATTTCCAGCAGGACAGAGTGTGTCCTTTTACTAAAGCCAGAGGCTTGGGAAACCATGTCTTAGAAAGAATGACTTGAAGGAATCAGGCCCCAGAGGAGACTGGTCAGCGTCGTCGGCTATTTCCAGGTCTCTCATTTGGAAAGAAAGAAACTTGTCTTAGGTGTCACCAGAGAGTAAAACTGGGTTTAAAATAAAGTGCTAGGAAGACATGCTTTGGTTATATTTGATAAAAAGATACTGGTTATATTGGATATTAAGCTAATTTCTAACAATTAGGACTTTATCTCCCATCAACCCAAAGAAATTTAAGCAGAGTGTGGGTAGCCACTTTTTAGCTACATTAAAAAAATTATTCACAATAGGAAATACTTGGACTAAGTGATTTCCAGCTAAGAGGCTGTGGCACAATGAACATGTAGCAAATCTAAGGGGTGTGGTCCACTGTTAAAAAAACCTTACTCAGAAAACCTTTTTCTTTCCTCTTTTCATGAGATCAACACCATCTCCTTTTCCCACCCCTTCAGGTTGGAGCTTGGCAAAAGGAAGGCAGGAACTCCAGACACTAAAAAGCAGCAAGGGAGTCTCTATGGCACTTTGCAATGATTGGAAAACAGCCAGTCCTTGGAGTCCACAGTGCTTGCCCTTCATCGTGGGTGACATTTGAGAGAATAGGTGGGTAACCCAGTGAACCAAGATGTTCCTACCTGGATTTAGGGCTCTGGAGGTTTTGACGGCTAAGGAGTCGGGCAGCTGAGACTCGCTTTTTGTGGACATTGGATAGACCTGTGGGGAGAAAAACAGTCTTCCTGAGAAGGTGTTGAATGTTCCATTAAAAACTCCCCAGGCGGGGCAAGGTGGCTCACGCCCACAATCCCAACTACTTAGGAGGCTGAGGTGGGAGGATCACTTGAGGTCAGGAGTTCAAGACCAGTCTGGGAAACATAATGAGATCTTTTCTCAGAATATTAATACAAACAAACACTCTGCAGCATTTTCTTCACCCTCTACTGACACTTCTACTGCTCTCTGGAGTAGAATGAGGGACAGAAGAGAAGAGATGAGGCAGGCATTGGTTGGGATGGGTGAGGTGGTTGTGGGTAGTGCAGAACAAAAAGAAAATCTGGTTGAATTAAGTTGAGAAGAGGATGGTTTGGAAGAACATGGTATATTACGAGAGAGAGAGAGAGAGAGAAGAGAGAGAGAGAGAGAGAGAGAGACATTTCCCAGTACTTGTTTTACAGAGTGTGGGAGGGCAGCAAAGTATTCATTTTGGTAAGACTGCACTAAAGGGAGATCAAAGCAATGAAGCCTATCTTCCCTAAGCACCTTCTGGAGGTGAGATCACCTGCCTTTCCCCCATTGTCATGAATGCCTCCCTAGAAGGGTGGTGGGAGGTACCTTGCGTGAGTTCTGGAGCTTCGGCCACATAGGTGAGGCGGAACTTGTTTCTCTTCCAGCTGCGGTCATTGCTGATGAGGGAATTGTTCGCCTTTTCAATGTTGACATCATCTCCCACACAGAAGACATCACAGGCTGCCTGTGGTGTACACAAGGCTTTCAGTGACCTCTTTCAGCCAAGTGGATCTCCTCGCCAACAGCTCCAAGTCATGGCATGTATCTCTACATCCACCCATCCATCCATCTATTCAACCATCCATCCATCTATCCATCCATCCATCCATCCATCCATCCATCTATCCATCCATCCATCCATTCATTCATCCATCCATCCATTCATCTATCCATCCAGTAACCCTTCCCTCCTTCCCTTCTTCCTTCCCTTCCTTTCTTCATTCTACCCTTTCATTGTCTTCCTTCCAGCCATTCACCCATCCACTCTGCCATTCATCTACCCTTCCACCCTCCCATCCATGTATCTTTCCATCCACCCATCTGTCCACTCACCCACCCATCCACCCACCCACCCATCCATCTTTCTATGCACCCATCCTTCCTTCCATCTACCCATGCACTCATCCATCTTTCCATGCATCCATCCTTCCATCCATCTACCCATCGACCCACCCACCCATCCATCTATCTTTCCATGCATCCATTCTTCCATCCATTCACCCACCCATCCATATATCTTTCCATGCATGCATGCATCCATCTATTCATCTATCCATCCATCCTATATATTTTGAGTGTCTGCGATGTGCTGGACACATCAGATTTGCCATTGACTTTAGGACCTAACCTACACATAAGACATAATTCTATTATGTCATTTATTCCTAAAATTAATGTGTGTAGAGGTTTAACATTAAAGAAGAAAGTAAACATCTCAGAATTTCCTAATCCATCTTCCTCTAAATATTTAAGAATTATATAAAGGCAGAGCATATTGAATGTCTGGATGACTGCAAATACATTTTCCTTTTTTTTTTTTTTTTTTTTTTTTTTTTGGTCAAGCTCACTTGTTCTTCGATTTTAACAATTCTAAGAATTGCTGTCCTTATTTATTTATTTATTTATTTATGACAGAATCTCACTCTGTCACCCAGGCTGGAGTGCAGTGGTGTGATCTTGGCTCACTGCAGCCTCAACCTCCTCCCCAGGTTCAAGTTATTCTCCTGCCTCAGCCTCCCAGGTAGCTGGGATTACAGGCATGTGCCACCACACCCAGCTAATTTTTGTAGTTTTAGTAGAGACAGGGTTTTGCATTGTTGGCCAGGCTGGTTTCGAGCTCCTGGCCTCAAGGGATTTGCCTGCCTCAGCCTCCTAAAATGCTGGGATTACAGGCATGAGCCACCATGCCCGGCCAATGTCCTGAGTTATTTTTAAGATAAAACCACAGATAATTCAAAATAATGATAATTTTTAAGAATAGTTCTTACCATTGTTTGACCTCATGTTGACTTTAAAACAATCCAAATGTTCATCAGTGGATGAATGGATTAACAAGACTTGACACATCCATACAATGGAATATTATTTGGCTATAGAAAAGGATGAAGTTCTGAGACATGCTACGGCATGAATGAACCTTGAAAACATTATACTAAGTGAAAGAAGTCAGTCACAAAAGAGCACATTATGATTCCATTCATATGAAATGTCCAGCACAGGGAAATCTACAGGGACAGAAAGTAGGTTTGTGGTTGCCAGAGCTGGGGGTGGGATGGGAGGACAGGAGGTTGACAGCTAAAGGGTACAGTGGCTTTTAACAGGCCTTCCTTCCTGGTTGCTCAGTCAGGGTTGACTGATGGAAATCAAGCAACAGAATTATCCCAATGGGTATAAAAAGCCATTATTTCAACTCTCCTTGTATGGGAGGAAATGCAGGAACAGGCTGATAAACACTGCCTCCCCACATGGAAATCCTCACAGCCCAGGGGCCTCAGCTTCCCCATTGACTCTCTACCTGTGTTTGCTTTCAGGATGAAAAGTGCCATCTAAATGACAGAAGGTTGCATAGTACTCTTCTCCCGGGGTTGCTCATGAGTATGCATTCCAAGGCTAGGATGGCACGGGTAAAAGTGGCAGGGTCTACATTCATTACCACCTCCCAGCCTAGAATGGTCAGTTTAGTCATCCTCATATGCAGATAGAAGGCCATGATGCATGGTTCATTTATTCTCCTGTGCCCTTAAATTTAAAACAGCTCTGGTCAATAGGATGTCTTATCATGATGGAAAGGTTCTACACCGTCTAATATGGTAATCCCTACCCCTGTGGCTACTGAGAATGCGGAATGTGTATTCTTAGCTGCTTACTGCAACTAAGCAATGGGATTTTTTTTTTTTTTTTTTTTGAGACGGAGTCTCACTCTGCCACCCAGGCTGGAGTGCAGTGGCCGGATCTCAGCTCACTGCAAGCTCCGCCTCCCGGGTTTACACCATTCTCCTGCCTCAGCCTCCCGAGTAGCTGTAGTCTGGGACTACAGGCGCCCGCTACCTCGCCCGGCTAGTTTTTTTGGTATTTTTTAGTAGAGACGGGGTTTCACCGTGTTAGCCAGGATGGTCTCGATCTCCTGACTTCGTCATCCGCCCGTCTCGGCCTCCCAAAGTGCAGGGATTACAGGCTTGAGCCACCGCGCCCGGCCAAGGATTTTTTTTTTTTTTTAATACTGAAGAAAGGTAGCAGTTTATCATAATTTATTTTATTTAACAATCTAAGAAGTTCGCAGCCATCAGCAGTTCCAGCGCGATTTCAGGTACAATTGGGGATTCTGGAATCTCAGTGGAGCTGTGAATGTAGTGAACGTTGTATGTAAACTATGTGCCATGCCTGGGAGCACGCTGGGAGGCCCAGGGGGGCGGATTGACTGAGCTCAGGAGTTCACGACCACCCTGGGCGACACGGTGACACCCCATCTCTACTAAAATACAAAAAATTAGCTGGGCATGGCGGCAGGTGCCTGTAGTGTCCCAGCTACTTGGGAGGCTGAGGCAGGAGAATAGATTGAACCCAGGAGGTGGAGGTTGCAGTGAGCCAAGATTGTGTCACCGCACTCCAGCCTGGCGACAGAGCAAGATTCTGTCTCACAAACAAAACAAAACAAAATGAAACAAAACATGTATACTTTTGTTAATACAGGGATAGGAATCTCTCTCTCAAATTAACTTCATTTGTTTTATTCTCAGCAAACTGACCTGGGCCACTCGACATGGCTTTTATCGTTCCTGATGTTGGCACATGTTCTATTTTTACAATACATTCCTGACCTTCAGAAGGTATCAATTAGACATGCATGGTACCAGGAACTTCACAGCCACCATAGGCTTTCTCCTCTACATCCATCATGTTCTCATGGAATTCTACTTTGCTTCCCCAGGAACTTCAGTAGTTTCCTGGTGAGGTGGGGATGCAGAGTCTGTCACTCCCTTCTGTCTGGAGGAAGTCAGGAATGGGATTTTAAACCTATTAAATTAAATTAATTAATTAGTTTTTTAAAGACATGAGGTCTCACTATGTTGCCCAGGCTGGTCTTGAGCCCCTGGGCTCAAGAAATCCTCCTGCCCAGCCTCCCAAAGTGCTGGGATGACAAGCATGAACCACCATGCCCAGCCTTATTTAATTTTGAACCGTGTAGATAGGTATAGATGTAATTCATGTAACATACAATTTATTGTTTAAACATGTACAATTTTGTAGCATGTAGAACGTCCACAAGGTTATGCAACCCTTCCCACTATCTGTTTCCAGAACATTCTCATCACCCCCACCCCCCACACTGAAAAACTCTTTTATCTATTAGTAGTCACTTCCATTTCCCATCCCCATAACCCCTAGCAACCAATAACTTGCCTTCTCTCTCTATGGATTTTCTGATTCTGGACATTTCATATAAATGGAATCCTGCAATACATATTCTTTTGTGACTGTCTTCTTCCACTTAGCATAAAGTTTTCAAGGTCCATCCATGTTGTAGCATGTATCACCACTTCATTATTTTTTATGGATGAAGAATATTCCATTGCATCGATGTATCACATTTTATTGACCCATTCATCATATTTAATTTTAATTAGCTTAAGTTTAGATTTAAATGGCTATGTGTGGCTATGGCTATCATATTGGTCAGTGAAGATCTAGCACAAGAGGGGTACGCTTGTCAAAGTTGGTAGACTGCCAAGATCTTAAGTTTGGTTTGATTGACCAACTCTATGTTTTTCTGTGTACCTGTATACCAAATGTGAGCGAGGGATGGCTTCCTCCCAGCCCTGACATTCCAAAACTCTATAATTTTTTTATGGACCAACTCCTTTCCCATAATGTAGAATGTTGGATTCTGGGTAGAAAATATGTGCTTTCAGGACGCCCAAATTTGTCTGAGCTGTTTAAAGCTGTATTTTGGCTGGATACATGGGAGAGGTACTAAGGGTTCTCTCAAGTTTATTCTCTTCTTGATGGTTTAGGTGCTGTCTTTGGGGGTGTGGGGAGCATTACTTCTCCCTGTAGGTCCATGAGATCTAGATTACCTTGAAGACCTTCTTGGCCCAGGTCCTGAAAGCCTCTTCCTGCCCACAGAGCTCATCCCCTTCCCTCATCTTCAGGATCCTCTCCCCTCCCAGTTCTTCCAGGAGAGTGTCCACAGCATGTCCGAAGGCGCAAAAGTGAGGGTACGCTCGTGAGCCAAGACCAAACACTGAGAACCTGTCAAGGGGACAACAGAATGTTCATGCTAAGGGACTGTGGGGAATGTGGGGAGTGTCTAGTGTAATGGACTAAACTGTGTCCCCCCAAATTTCGTATATTAAAACTCTAATCTCCTTACAATTGTATTTTGAGATAGGGCCTTTAAGGAGGTAATTAGGGTTAAATTAGGTTATAAGGGTAGAGCCCTGTTCTGATAAGATTAGTGTCCTTATAAGAAGAGGAAGAGACACCAGACCTCTCTCTCTCTCTCTCTGTTTGGACATAGTAAGAAGGTCTGCAAGCCAGAAAGGGAGACCTCACCAGAAAGCAACCCTGCTAGCACCTTGATCTTGAACTCTGGCTTCCAGTACCATGAGAAAATAAATTTATATTCTTTAAGCTGTCTGTACGTTCTAGAATTACAGCCAATACCACTTAGTCTGTGGTATTTTGTTATGGCAGCCTGAACTAATATATCTGGCATCTCAAAAAGAACAATGTTTAGCTGATGGTGGTCAGGCAACCCCAAGCTCATCTGTGGAAGGGCACTTTAAACCTAAGGGCTCTCAAGGGTTTCTCTCCCTTTCTTTTGGTCTCTTTTAATTACTGCCATCATCAGGAGAATATTCTAATTTGTTCTAAGGTGGACAAATTAGGGATAGCAATGACCTGGAACTACTGGCTGTTTCGTGCATGTCCACTTCTAAGCTGGACCAACTGGGGAAATCAGTCTATTTTAGTGGAAGGCTTGAATTCTATGAGTGACATAACTAGATTAGTTTTAAGTATGAAGATAATGAAACTATAACACAATGGTCCTCAGGGACTTGTATTAATGAAGAGACCAGAAGAAATTGTCATCAGCACATCAGACAGGTTCTTCTAAAAGGGGATGAAAGAGTTATAAATATTCTGGTTACATTCCTTGTAGGGTCTATGAAATTAAATTGCTTCACAGACCCTCTGTGTACAGATACCACCAAGAAAATGTTGGTGCTTGAACCAGTGGGGTCAAGTTCATGAGATGTTTCTCTGTTTTGAGGTGGGGACACTTGGACTGAAGGAAGGAAATGGAGGGCTGTGTCCTAGGTGGCTCCTGTACGGGTGGTCCACAGCTCTTCGGACACTTTCTGCCACATTTCTAGAACTTGGTCTTGGCTGTAGGTCTAGACCTTACAGTGACAGGAGCAACAGGTTCATGAATGGGATAAAAACACCCCACCTTGCCCCACTTTTTAAGGTCAGAGTATTCTGCTGCAGACTGTCATCTCAGATAAACCATGGAGTGGGACTACTTAACCTACTCCATACAGGATCAGGCCCTGCCCCTGAATCTCTTTTTTAGGTTGATGGGGACAAAATGGTAACAGAGTGAGGTGGGGAAGAAGGAAGAAGGTAGGAGAAGTTGGGAAGGTACCCTCCATCACTGGAGCATGAACTTGGGGTGGGTCCAGGTGCCTCACAGGTGAAAGTTAATGTAGGTTAATATCCACTCCTCTCAATCCACAGTCATATTGTATCATTTAATCTTCCTCTTCTTTCTTGCCCTCCTTTCCCTAGAATCCCAGAGCCTTTCCAAATAAAGTATGTGGGATTAGACAGCATTTTGCCATTTACTTATTGATTTATTATTATTTTTTTGAGACAGAGTTTTGCTCTTATCACCCAGGCTGAAGTGCAGTGGTGTGATCTCGGCTTACTGCAACCTCTATCTCCCAGGTTCAAGTGATTCTTCCGCCTTAGCCTCACGAGTAGCTTGGATTACGGGCATGCCTGGCTAATTTTGTATTTTTAGTAGAGACGGGGTTTCACCATGTTGGTCAGGCTGGTGTCAAACTCCTGACCTCGGTGATCCACACACCTCGGCCTCCCAAAGTGTTGGGATTACAGGCATGAGCTGCTGAGCCGAGCCTGCCATTTACTTTTAACCAATGATCTTCCTGAATCCAAAAACATTACCCTTTTCTTGTAGGGTGGTGGCCTGAAAGGTAGACAGAGATGATGACTGGATGTGGACTGATTGGAGGGGTGACACGAAAGGGCATCTCTGCCCGAAGCCACCTGCCTCAGCCTTAGCCCAGTGCAGATCGGGAGCTCCCAGCACTAGTCATGCCTTCTGGTTAAGGTGCTGTTTCCCGAATCTCTGTGATTTATGTTTGTGATGTCTGCCATATTCAATTACCACTGACACTGTCAACCACTCATTTGTGCTTTTGAACTTGCTTTTACTTTTTCCTCACTAGCTCATCACTCCTACGATCTGAATGTTTGTGTCTCCCCCAAATTCACAGGTTGAAACCTAACCCACAATGTCATGGTATTAGTGGCCTTTGGAAGGTGATTAGGTCATGAAGGTGAAGCCTCATGAATGGGGTTAGTGCCTCATAAGGGGCTGAAGAGACCTTCCACCATGTAAGGATGCAGCTGGAAGGCACCAACTATGAGCCAGAGAGTGGGCCCTCACCAGACACTGAATCTGCCAGCACCTTGATCTTGGACTTCCCAGCCTCTAGAACTGTGAGAAATAAATTACTGTTGTTCACAAGTCACCAGTTTATGGTATTTGGTATAGTAGCCCCAATGGACCAATGCTCCCAACTCTTGTGTTCACCAACAGATGATGATTCAGGTGGTTGATTCATTAATATTCTTCTTGGTGGGCCTGAGGACCTAGACTGCAGTCACTACTAGTCACATTTCCATCACAATCTTCAGCTTATGATTTCAAAATGCCTAGTTTAAGCCTCCAAACCAGGAGCTGGCAAACTTATTTATTTATTGATTTATTTATTTTTTTGAGACGGAGTCTTGCTCTGTCGCCCAGGCTGGAGTGCAGTGGCCAGATCTCAGCTCACTGCAAGCTCCGCCTCCCAGGTTTACGCCATTCTCCTGCCTCAGCCTCCCGAGTAGCTGGGACTACAGGCGCCCGCCACCTCGCCCGGCTAGTTTTTTGTATTTTTTAGTAGAGATGGGGTTTCACCATGTTAGCCAGGATGGTCTCGATCTCCTGACCTCGTGATCCGCCCGTCTCGGCCTCCCAAAGTGCTGGGATTACAGGCTTGAGCCACCACGCCCGGCCATTTTTTTTTTTTTTTGAGACAGAGTTTTGCTCTATCGTCCAGGCTCGAGTGCAGTGGCGCCATCTTGGCTCACTGCAACCTCTGCCTCCCAGGCGCAAGTGATCTTTCCACCTCAGTCTCCAGAGTAGCTGGGATCACAGGTGCATGCCACCATGCCCAGCTAAGTTTTTATATTGTTGGTAGAAATGGGGTTTTGCCACGTTGCCCAGGCTGGTCTCAAACTCCTGAGCCCAAGAGATCTGCCTGCCTTGGCCTCCCAAAGTGCTGGGATTACAGGCATGAGCCACTGTGCCCGGCACTGGCAAACTTTTTATATGTGGGGGTCAGACAGCAAATATTTTTAGGCTTACAGGCCAAGAAGCAAAATTGAAGCTATTACATAGGCACTTACAAAACAAGAAAGAAAACAAACATTCCTGAACATTCTCAATTGATAAAATTAAAAACATAATAATAACAATTAAGCATACTTTAACACAGGTTTACTATGAGAAGACTGGAATTCACTTTTTGGGAGAGAATAATAACATTTTCTTTATTGGGGTTCAAAGGTAATGTTTTCTACCATCAAACTGATTACAAATGTTCATCGGTAAGAAAAGTATTATTAGCTCATGGGTTGTTAAAAATATGCAGTGACCAGGCTGGATTTGGCTCACAGGCGTTAGTCTGCCAACCCCTGCCATGATAGATTTAATAAGGGAAAAATGGGTCTGACTGTCAAACTCCACAACTGACGTTTCAATGTTGAGCTGAAAAAAGTACTGATGTCAAAACCTATAGAATGTTCAACACCAAGAGTGAACCCTAAAGTAAACTATGGACTGTGGCTGATAATGTGTCCCTGCAGGTGCGTCAGTTCTAACAAACGCACCACTCTGGTGTGGATTGCTGATAGGAGGGGAGGCTGTGCGTGTGTAGGGACAGGAGGATGTGGGAACTCTCTGTACTTTCTGCTCATTTTGCTGTCAACCTAAAATTGCTGGCCGGGCGCGGTGGCTCAAGCCTGTAATCCCAGCACTTTGGGAGGCCGAGACGGGCGGATCACGAGGTCAGGAGATTGAGACCATCCTGGCTAACACGGTGAAACCCCGTCTCTACTAAAATATACAAAAAACTAGCCGGGCAAGGTGGCGGGCGCCTGTAGTCCCAGCTACTCGGGAGGCTGAGGCAGGAGAATGGCGTAAACCCGGGAGGCGGAGCTTGCAATGAGCTGAGATCCGGCCACTGCACTCCAGCCCGGGCGACAGAGCGAGACTCCGTCTCAAAAAAAAAAAAATTGCTTTAAAACATAAAGCCTATTTGAAAATGTCCTGGAGGACATAATAGATATTTCAATATCTAGCAAACCAGTGATCTATATCATCTACTAAGCATTGCTCTGAGTAATTATGGAGAAGACTCAGTTAGCAAAGGTCTGAGAGATTTGTGGCCAGGCCTGAAGGTTTTTCCTACAGGGCAACTCACATGAGTCTTGTCTTGATCAATATCCACGAAACGAAGGGTTTGACATCCCAGTTTTCTTTCCTTCCAAGAACCCATTAGACTGAATACACAACTGTTGTAATATAAAATATTTGTTCACGTACTTCCTAAAATTATCTCATAGTATGTGACTAGGCCATGAGATAATGTGAGGTTAGGGCAGTATTTGTCAAATCTGACTGCACGTTAGAGTCAATTGGAGAGACTTAAAGAAAAAAGCAGCATATGGGCCCAATTCCAGATCAATTCCATCAGAATCTCTGGAGATGGGGCTTGGGTATCGTATTAGTCCGCTGTAAACCTCTCCAGGTGATTCTGCAGAGCCTCCAGGATTGAGAACCATTGGGTCATAGCAGGGTGTCTACAGAAGCTTCTATTACGTATACACTGTAGCTATTGGGAAGGGCAGCTCATTGAGCAATATCCAGGGATTGATATCCTTCAGCACAAACAATGGGGTGAACCTTGGGTAAGGGGGCTCTGAGGGAGTGTGTATAGAAAAAGAAGTCACAGAAAGGATCAAAAACAGTGCATGGGGAGACCAGGCAATGTAACTTAATGGGTGGGAGGGGTCCCAGCCAGCCAGGATGCAGCTGGTTTTATGAGAAATGAATGGACATAGAAGGGAGACTCCCTCCCCACGATGAAGAGCTCACTTTGTAACTAGTCCAGCTCCCCAGGAGCCTTAGTCTTCCCTGACCCCCAACCCCCTTACCCCTTGCTCACCTCACATTGGCCAGGGGTCCAGCACTCTCAAAGTTGTCTCTGAGGTCGGGCCCATCGCCTGATGATTTTTGGGAGTCAGAGTAGGAGGAGACGCTATTGAATCGGACCTTGTAGCTCCTGCCAAAACCAAAGAGAACCTGTGAGCTCTGGCCTGGAGCTCCCTCCTGAGGTCAACACCCTTGATGGATCTTCAAGTGTCAAGTCCTGATTCTAGGGTCTTCTCTTGTATGTTGAGTCAAACCATAACACTCCCATGGTCTCTTCTATAATCTACCAACGTGCCCATGTCCACCACAGTGGTAACCGTCCATCTGCACTTGGTCTTACTGGTACTAAAAAGGTTTCTGGCCATGCTTAACTCAGGAAACCTGAGACCCATAAAGTTAAAATGATTTAATCAGTAAGAAGTCAGGAACAGAACTAACTACTCCCCTAAACCATGAGACTATGCTTTCTTGTTTCTCAAAAAATATTTTTTTTTGAGACAGAGTTTCACTCTTGTTGCCTGGGCTGGAGTGCAATGGCACGGCCTCGTCTCACTACAACCTCTGCCTCCTGGGTTCAAGCAACTCTCCTGCCTCAGCCTCCCAAGTAGCTGGGATTACAGGCAGGTACCACCACGCCTAGCTAATTTTGCATTTTTAGTAGAGACAGGGTTTCACCACATTGGCCAGGCTGGTCTCGAACTCCTGACCTCAGGTGATCCACCCTCCTCGGCCTCCCAACGTGCTGGGACTACAGGCATGAGCCACTGCACCTGGCCCTTTCTCAAATTTTAATGTACACAAGAATCATCCTGGGATTTCATTAAAATGCAGATTCTGATTAAGTAGGTCTGGGACCTGGCTTGGAGTTCTGTGTTTCTAACAAGCTCCCAGGAGATGCCAGTGTCTCCAGACTTCACTTTAAGTAGTTGGAAACTAGACCATGCTGTCCAAGATGGCAGCCATTGGCTAAGTGTGGCTATCTAAAGTGAAATTAATTTGAATTAAATGCAAGTCAGTGTGGGTTGGTACACTGCAAACCTCCCTAGGTGATTCTGATGTGCATTCAGCTTTGAGAACCACTGGGTCATAGCAGGGTGTCACTTGCACCAGCCACATTTCAGGGGCTCCAGAGTCACGTGTGGTTAGTGGCTGCCATAGTGGACAGCACAGATATAGAACATTTACATCTCCCTAGAAAGTTCTTCTGGACAGTGCTGGAGTATCCCATTCAATACTGTCCTTCCATAAAGTTATGGTCCTCAGACTTTTCAGGGTTCTGTCACATTTCACATTTCAAGTAAATATGAACAATGTTCAGCACTGACACCTGGCATGGAAAGAGGCTGCATTTTTAAATTAAAGTATTTTGAAGGCGAAGGAAGACGTCATTGGGACTCAAACCTCAGGATGAGAGGCTCAGGAACCTTCAGACTAAAAAAAAATCCAATTTCTCAGTTTTCCTCTAAAAGTGGTAAGTTGTGCTCTCAGGTAAGGCAAAACAAAACAAAGCAAACAGAAACAAACAAAAAATCTGAGACCAAACAAACAAGCAACCAAAACTCCAAAACAAAACCCAAACCTCAAGAAGCAAACCCAACACACAAATCTAATTACAAAAAATTAAAAAGAAATAAGAAAATAAAAAACAAGAGAGAAGAAGAAGAAAAGAAAATAAACTGTGCATTCTGGCAGCAGGGTTTTCTAAGCTGGATGTTCTTTAAAGTTTTTGCTCCAGCATCAGGAAGGTTCTAAATATATGTAAGTGTATTTTCTGCCCTAAAATAGTCTCACATTGAGTCATGCAATATATCAGGGGGTGGCTGTGTTGTTAGTGTTGGAGGAATGGTTGATGGTTGTGGTAAAAATAACAGCACGTGCATTTGTATGAGGTTGGAGGTTTTTCCAACTGCTTTCCTTTTTGTTATTACCCTTTGACCCTGCCAATAGGCCACAGAAGTGGGCAGGGCAGAGCTAATTTCTCTCTATTTGGCAGAGGAGAAAGACTGAGGCCCACAGGGGTTAAGTGACTTGCTCAAGGTCACTTAGTGAGTTAGTGACACAGCTCAGGCTAGAACTCAGGTCTCCTTGAGACCTAGATGTGTGGCCTGGGATGCTCAGGCATTGGGCCTGCATGCACACACTCGCACACACATGCGTGTACACACATGTGGACATGTACACACATGCACACTCTACCTGTGCTGGCTGTCACGGGCTGCAGCCAGACCGTGGACTTCTGTGTCACCATGGGGGAGGGGAGGCCCTTTACGGGGAAAGAAACGCAAGGGTTCCGGGTACCTAGAGGGGAGAATCGATGGTGCCCTATCTCTTCCTGAAGGAGGGGTGAGAGGGAACCTGCTGGGAGGCCATCCAGGATGGGGTGGGAAGGAGAGAGGTAGCAAGAGTGAGGACTAAGATGCTGATCACAAAGGACTCAGCAACGGTCAGTCTCCTGGGTATCAAACTTATGTGAATATGGCAGTACGTTCTCTGCCCAAAGAAAATCAGAAGGGATTTTCTTTTCATTTTTTTTTTTTTTTTTTGAGATGGAGTCTCTCTCTGTCGCCCAAGCTGGAGTGCAGTAGCGCAATCTCTGCTCACTGCAACCTCCGCCTCCCGGGTTCAAGTGATTCTCCTGCCTCAGCCTCCCAGTAGCTGGGATTACAGGCACACACCACCATGCCCAGCTAATATTTATGTTTTTAGTAGAGACGAGTTTCACCATGTTGGCCAGGCTGGTCTCAAACTCCTGACCTCAGGTGATCCTCCCACCTCAGCCGCCCAAAATGCTGAGGTTACAGGCATGAGCCACCGTGCCTGGCCTCAGAAAGGATTTTCTGCTTGACATAGCCAATAAACACCAGCCAGCTAGAGCATTTGATATTCACCTTAAGACACAGGGATCTGCTCCATGCTTGAGCAAATACTGAGTTGGCCTAATGGAAAGGCAGCTCAGCACACACCATGTGTCTTATACCTTATGGGGGATGCAAGGGCTTTTCAAGGGTAATTAAATAAAATTTTTTTTTGGTCGGGTGCGGTGGTTCACACCTGTAATCCCAGCACTTTGGGAGGCTGAGATAGGTGGATCACCTGAGGTAAGGAGTTTGAGATCGGCCTGGCCAACATAGTGAAAGCCTGTCTCTACTAAAAACACAAAAATTGGCCAGGCACGGTGGCTCATGCCTGTAATCCCAGCACTTTGGGAGGCTGAAGTGGGTGGATCACGAGGTCAGGAGATCGAGACCATCCTGGGTAACAACATGAAACCCCGTCTCTACTAAAAATACAAAAAAAAAAAAAAAAAAAAATTAGCTGGGCGCGGTGGCGGGCGCCTGTAGTCCCAGCTACTCAGGAGGCTGAGGCAGGAGAATGGCGTGAACCTGGGAGGTAGAGCTTGCAGTGAGCCGAGATCGCGCCACTGCACTCCAGCCTGGGCGACAGAGTGAGACTCCGTCTCAAAAAAAAAAAAAAAAAAAAATTAGCCGGGTATGCTGGCACGTCCCTACTTGGGAGGCTGAGGCTGCAGAATCGCTTGAACCCAGGAGGTGGAGGTTTCAGTGAGCCGAGATCATGCCATTGTACTCCAGCCTTGGTGATAAGAGCAAAACTTCATCTCAAAATTTTTTTTTATTTTTATTTTTTAGAGACAAGGTCTTGCTCTATTGTCTAGGCTGGGGTGCTGTGTACAATTATGGCTCACTGTAGCCTCGACCTCCTGAGCTCAAGTGATCCTCCTGCCTCAGCCTCTGAAGTAGCTGGGACTTCAGGTGCACACTACCACACCCAGCTGATTTTTAATTTCTTTTGTAGAGATGGGATCTTGCTATATTGCCCAGACTGGTTTGAACTGTTGGCCTCAAGCAATCCTTCTGCCTTAGCTTCCCAAAGCTCTAGGATTATAGGCATGAGCCACCGCTCCGAGCCGTCAATGTTAAGTTTGATTAGATGCTTTTTTACTTTATCAAATACCTTTAGAACTCAGTCCCACATTAGATGCAGCTCCATTACAAACATATTTTTGACTATAGGTGTTTTTTTGTCTTATGAGGTATCTTACCTTTGAACTCAACTTCTAGATTAGCTGCAACTTCACTGTGAGCCTCAGACAGGAACCTTCTAAGGAAAGAAGTTCCATTCTTTGATTTTAGCAACTTTTTTTTTGAAAGGTCTGGCTGTTCAGGCTAGCCTCAAATTCCTGGGGTCAAGTGATCCTTCTGGCTCAGCCTCCAGAGTAGCTGAGACCACAGGTATGTGCTACCATGCCTGACTGCCTTGCACTGATTTTGAATGTAGGTTCCCAGAGAGAGAAAAATAAGAAGAAGAACAATATTTACACAGTGCTTTTTTTTTTTTTGAGAAGGAGTTTGCTCTTGTTGCCCAGGCTGGAGTACAATGGCGCAATCTCGGCTGACTGCAACCTCCGCCTCCCAAGTTCAAGAGATTCTCCTGCCTCAGCCTCCCGAGTAGCTGGGATTACGGGCATGTGCCACCACACCTGGCTAATTTTTGTATTATTAGTAGAGATGGGTTTCACCGTGTTGGCCAGGCTGATCTCGAACTCCTGACCTCGTGATCCACCTGCCTCGGCCTCCCAAAGTGCTGGGATTATAGGCATCAGCCACCGCCCCCAGCACACAGTGCTTTTACATCTAGTTTGTGATTTGATTCTTACTAATTAGAAAGTCAAGGCAGGTGCTATAATCTCTATTTGATAGAAAAGGAAACTGAGGCACAAGGCTGTAAGTAACTCAGAAACCAAAATATTGGCCCTAGTAGACTGCAGACACCTTACAACTAAGACCCATCACAAATGGACTTCAGAGTACAGCCACCATCCAGAACTCAAATGTGAACCCCACGTGCCGAAAGTCAATGTCCAGTTACCCTCAGGGGGTGGCAGGTGACGTCGGAGGGGTCATTCACTTACTTCCTTTCTTCCTGCACAGAGTTGGGGTGCCTCATTTCCATCAAAGCACAGCCAAATTTCTGGAGGTCAAAACATATGGGTGAAATTAGCACATCTTAGTAAATGGGAAATCAGGTCGGGCATTGAGGATCTGGGGTCCTGGCTGTCACAGAAGAGACTGATGCCTGGAGGTCAGGATATCAGGAGTGGTCAGGGGCTCAGGCTGGACAGTAATGCCTGGGTTACAGACTCAGTGGATACACCTGCTGTTTAAATGACTACAGATGTGGACTCCCTACCCCCAGCACACAACTTCCCTTTGGAGACTTCCTTCTTTAAAAATATTGTCCCCACGTCCCTCATCTACATCAGGGGATATCAAGCTCATGATAGGAGCAGCCACTGCAAACAAATAGCTTATTTAGGTGACAATATTTTCATCAGGGACTTGCTAACTAGTGGACACCCGTAGACTGAGTACTTGGAATTGTCCAACCTTTGTATAACTTGGATCCAAATGGAAATTACTGGCTTTGAGGCTCTGGGAGGGTTTTCTACTGAATAGCAGGTGCAGGAAGAGTCTCAACTGTGGCCCCCACTTCTTCCTGATGATGGAACCACACTCTTGAACAGGTAAAAGCTCATCTCACCTCCCCATTCTCAGGGGGATCTCCGTTGCCAAAGGTGCTGGTAACCACGAGGACCAGAGTTTCATGTTCCAGGTGCACGATGTCATATTCTTCCATGGACATCACCTAGGTGGGTGGGGCACAGGTATGGAATGGGGAGAGGAAGAAGGGGATGAGGAGAGAAAAGAGGTGGGAGAGACAGGAAGCGATGGGAGAAGGGGAAGAGGAGAGAAAGGAAAAAATGTGAGTCATTTTGAGTCATCTTCTTTCAAAGGAGAACTGAAAGATCTGGGGTGTTAGTATTTCAGTGGGCTCAAGTGGGTAGAACTAAATGCTTTTTGGTAGCGTGGGACCTTGCTATGGTCACTGTGGCCTGAAGGATTGTGGAGAGTCTGGAACAATGGTTCAAGAGATTGACAGACACAGAAACAGATCTTGATGGAATCCCTTGGGATTCTTATAGTCAATTGGTCTTGGATTCTTCCTGACCCCAGTTAGGTTGGGAATGATCTGGCTAGAGCTGACTAAGTCTTCTCAACCTCCTCTCTAATCCTCCCGCAAGCAGCGTGGAGCACCTGACCAAACAAGTCTGAGATATCTGCCTTCTGGAAAGATGATTGCCCTGTGTCTCATCACTGTCTGAGCAACATTTCTCAAAATAGGTTCTAGAAAATCCCAGTCTCCTGAGATGCTCCATGAAAACAAGTGATCCACGATCAAACATGTTTGGGAAATGTCTATATTCTATCCTCGCCTCCTTTGGAGATTAGAACATATGCTTATAGATTACAGGCTCTGGGAAGTCCTGCCACAGCAATGAAAACCATTGAGCTGTACTTCAGGCAAAGCTTCCCAAACTGACCTCAGAATGGTTTCTTATAAACCCTCTAACATTTTGCACTAAAGAAGGGAATTTCATTTTGTGACTTCTGGACTCATGGGGAGAGGGATATCACAGTCCCCCAAAATTTATGCCAATGTGTGTGTGAGCTGATAGGCACTGTCAGTCGTGCTTTCATCCTTTGCCAAAGGCTTCTTCTCTGTTGACTTCCCTCTCTCCCCTTCCTGCCTTAATTTACCATGAGAAGCTGGCGGAGCTAGGGCTACTCCCCACCTACCTTGGCATCAAAGGCGTGTTTGAAGATCTCACACAAGGTCTTGGCATAAGCTTGTGATTTGCCTGTCTCCGTGGCATAGAGGATGGTTGCTTTGACCCTCTTGGCCATAGCCTGCCCCATTAGCTTGGCCGAGAACTTGACAGCTCTGGAGGGAAGAGGATGGAGAAGAAAAATGGGAAACAGAAAGGGGGAGAGAAGATGCTGGATTGGGACTTTTGAGAAAGAACCAGGATCCATGAAATATAACAGAAGAGAACTCTCTTGATCTTTGATGACCTCAGGGGTTTCCTCAGAGGCACTCAAAGCCCTTGTGTTTAAGCACCATATTATTAAATCCTTTATTTTATTTTATTTTTTAACTTCTCTGGAGATAATGCTGGATATTAAATCCTTTATTAAATCCCACCAGAGGCCGGGCGCGGTAGCTCATGCCTGTAATCCCAGCACTTTGGGAGGCTGAGGCGGGTGGATTGCCTGAGCTCAGGAATTTGCCACCAGCCTGGGCAACAAGGTGAAACCCCGTCTGTACTAAAATACAAAAGAATTAGCTGGGCGTGGCAGCTGTGCGCCTGTAGTCCCAGCTACTTCGGAGGCTAAGGCAAGAGAACTGCTTGAACCCAGGAGGTGGAGGTTGCAGTGAGCCGCAATTGCACCACTGGGCACCACTGCACTCTAGCCTGGGTGACAGAGTGAGACTCTGTCTCAAAAAAAAAAAAAAAAAAAAAAAATCCCACCAGAGCAATGCAATTAGTCATGAGTTAAAAGGAGTAGTTAAGTTTTGCTAGCTTGTTATTTGATTGATCCCAGGCTTAAGAACCTTGGTTTGCCGAGCATTGCCTCAAAAGCTGATGGTTCATCCATTTCCTCTCTCTTTCATTCATCAAATATTTATTAAGTGCCTAACTATGTGTCAGTATTGTTACAGGAACTGGAGACCATAGAGAACATAGCTATGGCATGTACCTGTCATGGGGCTCATATTCTAATGTGTGTGTGCATGCACATGTGTGAATGAGAGAAAGAGAGAGAGAAATGAATCACGAATAAGTCACCAGGCATTGAGTTTGATGGGATTTTAGAGGTTTATTGGTCCACAAGGGAAGGACCAGGTCTGATTTACTCAGCAATGCATGTCAAGGGTCTTGCACAGAGCCTGATACCCAATAGGCACTAAATAAATAACTGTCAAAAGAAGTTATGGGATGGGCATAGTGGCTCATGCCTGTGATCCTGGCACTTTGGGAGGCTGAGGCGGGAGGATCACTTGAGGCCAAGAGTTTGAAACCAGTTTGGTCAACATAGCTAGACTTTGTCTCTATAAAAAAAAAAAAAATAAAAGAAGTTATCAATGTTAAAAGATGCTGCCACTGAGACCCTGGGGAGTCTGAACGTCAAATCCACCCTTTTTCTAGCTAAACAGAGAAGCCCAAACCTTCCTTCTGCTCTACGGAGCAGGGGGAGTTCCGGGGGCACGTAGCAGACAGGCCAGAGGCTCAGAAATACCCGGGCTCGACTCCTGAACAAGTCTCCCTGTTGTAACTAGAAATCACATTGCAGACAAATTGCTAACTTTCCCCCACCTGGGATTATCGGCGTTAAGTTCATTATTTTTTAGAATCAGGGAAACCGCCCACGCTGCAGGAAGACTTAGCTAAGGGGAAGAAACAGAAAGGAATAAAAGGTACCTGGAGGGTTCCCTTTGAATAATTTGAGCATAAAGATGTATCTATAATTAATTCCTATTGTTACTACCCAAAACTCAATACTGCAATTAATGTTTTAGATTTCTCCCTCCCCTTTCCCCCCAGAGACAGTGGAGCTGAACTGAAGCCAACAAGTGCCCTCCCTGAGAATATCTGAGATGTTCTTGTCAGGGAAATGGTGGCTGCTGATGTGTTCTTGCTTGGCTGGGGGATGGGATTAGGGTGGAAGGAGAAAGATGGATGGAGGGAGGGGGAGAGAGAGGGAGAGAGAGAAAAGAGAGGGAGAGAGAGGAGAGAGAGAGAAGAGAAAAAGAGAGAGAGAGAAGAGAAAAAGAGAGAGAGAGAAGAGAAAAAGAGAGGAGAGACAGAAAAGAGAGAGATTGATTGATTGATTGATTCTATGGGCTCTATTAATGGAGCCAGGACCTAGGTTTGGGTCCGTGCAAGACCAATGTGTGTCTTGCCTCTTGGGTCCAAGGCTTAGATGATACCTGTTGTACAACTAGTTATCATACATAGAGAATTCTGGACCTGAGGGAGCTGAGGAAACAGAGTAGTGTCTTCTGACAAAAAGTTAGCTTCAAACAGTGGTCTTTGGTAAGTGGATCAGTGGGGTTCTCTTTTTTTGGGCAGAAGGCTGGCATCCCCATTAAATCAACTTAGTTAATCCTACCCTACTTGTCAGCTGGTTCCCTGGCTGCTCAGGCATGATTCAGGAAAATCACTCCTCAGTAGTCTCAGGCCATAACCCCCTTCCTGCCCCTCTTTGCTTAAACTTTGTTCAGCTCATTCTTTAGCTCAATTGTCACCTCCTCTAGGAAGCCCTCCCTGACCTCCCAAACTCCGTGAACCATTATTATTTCCAGGAACCATTCCTCGATGGTACCTTCCACAGCTGCCATGTTTACTGTATTTGTTGATTCTTGGACAAAGGAATGGCTGTGAGCTTCATGACAGCAGGGACAGCGTTTGTCTAGCTTGCCATGATCCCCCTGAAGCCTCACATGGTGCCTGGCACGGAATCTGTGTAGCTAGGACTACAGGCATGTGCCGCGACACCCAGCTAATGAATGAATGAATGAATGAATGAATGAGTCAACGAACGAATGAGTAAAATTAGGGGTCAGCTCTGAACGAGGGTGCTCTCCAGGCAGTAGTGTGCTGGAGCCAACTAACTCCAGCTCCTCCCTACTCTGGGTTCAGTGACTTCCTAGCCAGGCGCAGTGGCTCACGCCTGTAATCCTAGCACTTTGGGAGGCTGAGGCAGGAGGACTGCTTGAGGCCAGGTGTTTGAGACTAGCCTCGGCAACAAAGTGAGACCCCTCCAGCCTGGGGAACAGAGTGAGACCCTATCTCAAAAAAGAAAGAAAGAAAAAAAAGAAATTGGTCATAGTGGGAATATTTCCATCATGAAAACTGGCAAACATGAAAATCAAGGTATTACTATTACTATTTCTATTATTATTATTATTAGGAGGGCTGGTTCACCATCACACCATTGCCCCAGGACAAGAATTTAGGAAACTGGGGTGAGGAAAGTGAGGCTGAGAAGGAGAAGAGTTGGAACGACAGTCACAGCTCAGACTCAGAGGCAAAGAAGGCACAGGCGGCTGGAGAAGACCAAGAAATCATATCCTACGGAGAGGTCAGAGGGCACAGGAGTCTGCCCAGCCTCCTTCTCTGGCTTTCTGAGTTCGTGCGCACATCCACCCCACCCGCCCACTGCAGGAAACTTACTCTGCCAGCTTCTTGAAGCCGATGGCTCGCCGCTTTGTGGGGGTCCCGTTGGTGCCTTTCCAGACGTGGGTGTTCCAGGGATCAGGCTGGGAAGAGAGGAGAGGGCTATGGTCATTCACTGCAGTGAGGGCATCTGGCTCCTGTTGGGGATGCTCAGGACCCCCTGGGGCTTGTGACTGCCTGACCCTCGGCCTTTGAAGGGAAGACTTCTGCCCACTGGTGACCACCGTGGGGGTAGGGATGCAGGTGGCCGGGGGGGGGGGGTCCTTGCCCAGTGGGTGGTCTGGCCTTGGCAGTGTCCTGCTAGCTCTTTCCCCTCAGCCCCCAGTCCCTCTCAAACTCTCTTCTTGTGACCCCTGACTACTCGCTCTCATTTCATCCCCCTCTCTCTTTTAAGAGACAGGGGTTGGCCGGGCGCGGTGGCTCAAGCCTGTAATCCCAGCACTTTGGGAGGCCGAGACGGGCGGATCACGAGGTCAGGAGATCGAGACCATCCTGGCTAACACGGTGAAACCCCGTCTCTACTAAAAATACAAAAAAAAAACTAGCCGGGCGAGATGGCGGGCGCCTGTAGTCCCAGCTACTGGGGAGGCTGAGGCAGGAGAATGGCGTAAAACCCGGAGGCGGAGCTTGCAGTGAGCTGAGATCCGGCCACTGCACTCCAGCCTGGGCGACAGAGTGAGACTCCGCCTCAAAAAAAAAAAAAAAAAAAAAGACAGGGGTCTCACTCTGTTGCCCAGGCGGGAGTGCAGTGGTGTGATCATAGCTCACTGCAGCCTTGACCTCCCTCGCTCAAGGGATCCTCCTATCTCAGCCTTCCAAATAGCTGGGACTACAGGGTGTGCCACCACACTCAGCTAATTTTCTTTCCCTTTCTTTCTCTTTTCTTTTCTTTCTTTCCTTTCTTTCTTTTCTTTCTCTTTCTTTCTTTCCTTCTTTCTTTCTCTTTCTTTCTTTTCTTTCTCTCTTCCTCTCCTCTTTCTTTTTCTCTTTCCTTTCTTTCTTTCTCTTTCTCCTTCCTTCCTTCCTTCCTTCTTTCCTCCCTTTCTTCCTTTCCTTCCTTCCCTCTCTCCCTCCCCTTCTCTCCCTCTCTTCCTCTCCCTGCTCTCCCTCTCTCCCTGTACCCCTCTTCATCCTCCCCCTCTCCTCCTCTTCCTCTCCCTCTCTTTCTTTCTGTCCCACTCTGTTGCCCAGGCTGGAGTTCAGTGGCTTGATCTCAGCTCACTGCAACCTCCACCTCCTGGGTTCAAGCGATTCTCTTGCCTCGGCCTCTTGAGTAGCTGGCATACGCCAGGCTAATTTTTTGTATTTTTAGTAGAGATGGGGTTTCACCATGTTGGCCAGGCTGGTCTCAAACTCCTGACTGAGGTGATCCACCTGCCTTGGCCTCCCAAAGTACTGGGATCACAGGTGTGACCCACCATGCCCACACTGCTAATTAAAAAAAATTTTTTTTAGAGATGGGGTCTCACTATATTGCCCAGGGTGGTCTCAAACTCCTGGCCTCAAGCCACCCTCCCGCCTCAACCTCCCAAATCACTGGGATGATAGGCATGAGCCATCATGTTGGCCTCATATTGTCTTTCTTGTTCTTTCAGCTAGACCTGTGCTGTGCAATATGGTAGCCACCAGCCACACGTGGCTATTGAGTGTCCAGAGCGCTAGCCTGGGTTGAAATGAGCCTAAATGTGACACACACACCAGATACAGGACACTTAATATGAAAAGAGGCAGGGACAGGGAAGGACCTGGTATTCAAAGGAGGGGGTGAGCCGGTAGTTGAGCATCTCCTGGTGGAACACAGGGGTGATGCTTCCGGACATGGGGGGCACAATCCACACCCAGTCGGCAGGGCAGCCTCCCCGGCAGCGGTACTCATTCTCCATGTGCTTAATGAAGGACTCGGTGGCGGAGTGATGGTCGACAATGGTCACTTTGTCACTCTGTGGGAGGAGAGGTGACATGGGTCAGGAGGTACGAGAAGCTGGGGTATTTTGGGACTTCCTCTCCCAAAGAGCAGCATTTCCCAAAGGGTGGTCCCTGAGATGGTTTAGAACAGTGTGAAGTGAAATGGTGATTCTCTTTGCATTTCTTGTCCAGTCCTTCTACTTAGACCCAGAAGAAAGTCTTCGTTGGGTGCTATTGTATCTTTAACACCTTTCTTGTCGATCTTGCCAATCTTCCTCTCTCCCATCCCATCCCCCACTCCCTCCCTCCCTCCCTTCCTTCCTTCCTTCATTTTTTTTTTTGAGATGGAGTCTCGCTCAGTCACCCAGGCTGGAGTGCAGTGGTGCCATCTCAGCTCACTGCAAGCTCCGCCTCCTAGGTTCATGCCATTCTCCTGCCTCAGCCTCCCAAGTAGCTGGGACTGCAGGCGCCCGCCACCTCACCTGGCTAATTTTTTTTTTTTGTATTTTTAGTAGAGATGGGATTTCACCATGTTAGCCAGGATGGTCTCAATCTCCTGACCTCGTGATCCACCCGCCTCGGCCTCCCAAAGTGCTGGGATTACAGGCGTGAGCCACCGTGCCTGGCCTTTTTCTTTCTTTTTATATTTTTTAATTTTTACAGGTTTTTGGGGAACAGATGGTATTTGGTTACATGAGTGGTGATTTGTGAGATTTTGGTGCACCCATCACCTGAGCAGTATACACTGCACCCAATTTGTAGTCTTTTATCCCTCACCCCTTCCCACCTTTCCCCACTTAGTCCCCAAAGTCCACTGTGTCATTCTTATGCCTTTGCATCCTCATAGCTCAGCTCCCACTTATGAGTGAGAACATACGATGTTTGGTTTTCCATTCCTGAGTTACTTCACTTAGAACAACAGTCTCCATTCCCATCCAGGTTGCTGCGAATGCCATGAATTTGGTTGGTTCCACATTTTTAGCAATTGCAAATTGTGTTGCTATAAACATGTGTGTGCAAGTATCTTTCTTGTATAATGACTTCTTTTAGGTTTTTTTTTTTTTTTTTTTTTGATACAGCGTCTCACTCTGTCCTCTACTGGAGTACACTGGTGCAATCTCAGCTCACCGCAACCTCTGCCTTCCAGGCTCAGGTGATTCTCCTGCCTCAGCCTCCTGAGTAGCTGGGATTACAGGCGCATGCCACTACTGGCCGACTAATTTTTGTATTTTTAGTAGAGATGGGCTTCACCACATTGGTCAGGCTGCTCTTGAACTCCTGACCTCAAATGATCTACCTGCCTCGGCCTCCCAAAGTGTTGGGATTACAGGTGTGAGCCACTGCGCCCCGCCTACTTTTAGTTCTTTAAGGAATCTCCACATCGTTTTCCACAGTGGCTGTACTAGTTTACATTCCCACCAGCACTGTAGAAGGATTCCCTTTTCACTGCATCCACACCAACATCTATTATTTTTTGTTCATGGCCATTCTTGCAGTAGTAAGGTGGTATCACATTGTGGTTTTGATTTGCATTTCCCTGATCATTACTGAGGTGATGTTGAGCATTTTTTTCATATGTTTGTTGGTCGTTTGTATATCTTCTTTTTTTATTTGTTATTTATTATAGAGACAGGGTCTCACTATGTTGCCCAGGTTGGCCTTGAACTCTTGGGCTCAAGTGATCCACCTGCCTTGGCCTCCCAAAGTGCTGGGATTACAGGCATGAGCCGCTGCATCCACTGCCCTCCTCTTTTTTTTTTTTTTTAAATAAGAGGGAGGAACCTCAGGCAGTATCTAGCTAGAATTGCTCAACTTTGATTTGTTTTCCTTCTGTTTGCTTATTTGTTTATTTAATATTACAATTAACATATTTATGGCAACCAGTGTTGGCTCTCCATTTAGGGTGGTGACATAAAATCTTAAAATAACACATTTTTGAGTCATAAAGATGAGTCGATTAAGAAATAAAACAAGCACATCCCAGCTGAGGTGGGGTGGACTGGCTGTCAGGGAAAGCTGGCCCCAGAGCCTGCTGCGGTTGATGGGTTTGAATTCACATCTTGCCCAAGCAATGTTTTCTCTCTGTGCCCACAAACCTTGTTCCCTTCCTGCACTTTTCTGTTTTCATTATTCATCATTTTTTTGAGATGGAGTCTCGCTCTTGTCACCCAGGCTGGAGTGCAGTGGCCCGATCTTGGCTTACTGCAACCTCCACCTCCCGAGTTCAAGCGATTCTCCTGCCTCAGCCTCCTGAGTAGCTGGGATTACAGGCGCTCGCCACCACACCAGGCTAATTTTTTGTATTTTTAGTAGAGACGGGATTTCGCCATGTTGGCCAGGCTGGTCTTGAACTTCTCACCTCAGGTGATTTGCCTGCCTTGGCCTCCCAAAGTGCTGGGATTACAGGAGTGAGCCATAGCACCTGGCTAGTTTTCATTGCTCATCTCAATCACATCCCTGTTGTCTCTGGCTTGACAGACTTCATACCAGTCCATCAGGCCACATGCCACACTCCTGAAACCTTATTCTCCATGGTTAAGAGAGAAGGGAGGTGGCCTCCTTCCCTCTTGCCCTGTCTCAATTTGTCCCTTCCCTTTGACATTCCTCAGTGCACCCACTCTATCCAGATCTGACATGGGGACCTATGGCTTCTATTCCTATCCCTCCACGGCTTGATTTAACACATTCATTCTGCTGGCTGTGTGTGCCTCTCATGTGCCTCTATGGGGGTCTAGCTGCCTAGACTGGAAGCTCCCAGAGGTCAGTGATGGTCCCTATTATAGAGAGCAACTTCCAGTCTCTAGATCTCCTGGTTGGCCCAGGAGAATCCTAGTTGATGTCCATTGTCCTGGCATAGTTATTACTAGTGTCCCCCTCTGGCTTTCAAAAGCGTTATGGCGGCCAGGCATGATTCACGCCTGTAATCCCAGCACTTTGGGAGACCGAGGCAGGTGAATCACCTGAAGTCAGAGTTCAAGACCAGCCTGGCCAACATGGTGAAACCCCATCTCTACTAAAAATACAGAAATTAGCTGGGCATGGTGGCGGGCACCTGTAATCCCAGCTACTCAGGAGGCTGAGGCAGGAGAATCGCTTGGACCCGGGAGGTGGAGGTTGCAGTGAGTTGAGATTGTGCCACTGCACTCCAGTCTGGGCGACGTGTGAAACTCCATCTCAAAAAAAAAAAAAAAAAAAAGTGTTGTGGCTTAGTTGATACATTTTCCAGCCATCCTGCTATAATGCCATTTAGCACAGCCTTATGCATTTAGGAGCCTATATGTTTCTGATCATGTTGAAGAGTATTTGTCTCTGTTATGTGATAGTCTGAGGCCCTAAGAGATGACAAGACAGAAAGGATGCCTCTTGTTTGAATTCTAAAGAACTCTAAGCAACAAGACAGAACACTCCCCTACCTCTGCCACCGTCTGTTCATCTCTTCATCAAATGGTCCCCACCCAAGATCCACACTGGAGAGGAGGGCATGCAGGATGGAAGTTAGACCATGTTCATGGACACAATCCCCCCAAAGGTAGTGTCTGGCAGTGAGGTCTCCTGACCCTCTGCACTAAGGCTCTGAAAGGTTTGAGCTCCCATTTGAGGCTTGACCCTGGTGGTGTGGGCCCTGGTGTTACCTGGAAGCTATAGAGAACCGCGATATTGATCTCCACCAGTGCCTGGTCCTTCCACAGGGAGGATGTCTTCCTCATGTCTAAGTTCATCTTCTTGGCCACTTCCTGAAAGAGGAAGGAAACACAGATTTACAGGCTGGAGTATCTCTGGATTTCAGATTGAAGAGGGACAGGGCTAGTGGCATGAAAGAATTTCTTTTCTTTTCTTATAAATAGAGTGTCACTTTATCGCCCAGGTTGGAGTGCAGTGGTATGATCTCGGCTCACTGCAACCTCCACCTCCCGGGTTCAAGCGATTCTCCTGCCTCAGCCTCCTGAGTAGCTGGGATTACAGGTATCTGCCACTATGCCTGGCTAAGTTTTTGTATTTTTAGTAGAGATGGAGTTTCACCATGTTGGCCAGGCTGGTCTCAAACTCCCGGCCTCAAGTAATCTACCTGCCTTGGCCTCCCAAACTGGGATTACAGGCATGAGCCACCTTGCCTGGCCAAGAATTTCTTAATTAATTAATCAACTAATTCATAGACTAATAAACTCACTCATTCAAAAATTTTTTATTGATCTGTTGGACTAGGTATGAAATAAAAATGTAAAAATATTTAAAAAGTTACAATTTTTATTGAGAACCTACCAGCAGCAGGAAACTAGAGACTTGGTTGGCCCTTTAATTATTAAGCTTGTATTCTAATGGGGGAGAGAGACACTTAATATAGTGGTAGGTGCTAATTTCTAGGAAGAAAATAAGGAAATGGGAAGAAGAGGGATATAGGGGCTGGGCTAATTCAGCCGGGATAGTCAGGGAAGGCCCACTGTGGAGACAGCATGCAAGGCGAGGCCTAAGTGATGAGAAGCAGTCAGATATCCGCAGATCTGGGGAGGGAGTGCTCTAGGCAGAGGTGGCAGCAACAGCAAAGGCCCTGGGGTGGGATCAGGCTTGGGCTATCTTACATACAGAAAGAAGGCCAGAGGGTGCTTGGAGGGGGTAAGTAAGGGGTAGTTGGTGGGAGTGAGACAGAACTAGCTGGTGTAAGATCTTGAAAGACAGGCCAAGGAGTCAGGATGTTATTCCAGATGTGATAGGCACAGGGGGCAGGATCTCTGGAGCACTTTTTTTTTTTTAGATGGAGTCTTGCTCTGTCGCCAGGCTGGAGTGCAGTGGCGTGATCTCGGCTCACTGCAACCTCTGCCTTCTGGGTTCAAGTGATTCTCCTGCCTCAGCCTCCCAAGTAGCTGGGACTACAGGTGCGTACCACCACCACGCCCAGCTACTTTTCGTAATTTTAGTAGAGATGGGATTTCACCATGTTGGCTAGGATGGTCTTGATCTCTTGACACTGTGATCCACCCACCTCAGCTTCCCAAAGTGCTGGGATTACAGGCGTGAGCCGCTGCACCCAGCCTCAGAAGCATTTTAACAGAGATGTGGGTCTGTGAGTGCATCATCTGCTTTCTAGTAGGAAAAGCTCTTCATCCATCCTACTCTACCCCTAGAGTGGTCACGACCTAGCATCTAGGCCATGGGTGCTTTGAGCTCATGAGGCCCCTGCCAGACTACATCTGACAGATGAGGAAACTGAGGCTCAGAGAGGCGCCTGGACTTGTCCAGTGTCCACAGAACCAGCTAGCCTCAGAGTTGGAGCCCAGGGAGACGCCTAATATCTAAGACCTTGGAGCTGCTCTCCAAGCAGCTGATGCCTTTGGTAAAATTACTTGCAAAAAAAGGAACTCATGACATGCATGTTACAGCTAAGGCAGAAGCAGGAGCTGGCGTCAGGAGCAGGGAAGATCCAATAGCAAGTGCATTAATTAAAGCCCTGCTTTTCACTTCCTCTGTCAATACTAGTCACTGGTGGGAACCCAGGTCTCATTATCGGACTAGAATGCAGCAATTTCTTGGGTTTGGGTAAACTGCTCCCAGACCCAGCTGTCAACGTTTGTACATCATGGCAGGTGGAATTGGAGGGTCGGGTGGGAGAAAGGCTCATTTCAGTTACCCGGAGACTACTCTTTGCAACTGAAATGTAAACAGAAATCAGAGAGCAGACTTATTAACTCACTCTTTGAGGCTGAGGCATTAGTTTCTGCTTGGGGTCTCTATCAGCGACACATTTGCAGGAAGTATACATATAAAGCTGGAGTGTATGACAGAGGAAAGTACACACACAGAGGAAAGTATGTATAGAAGAACAATGCTATTGTTATTTTATGCATTATTTTGGTTAAAAGAATAGAAATTAATTACAGGGGGGAAAAAAAACTCCTTAAAAAATAATCCCCAAATGCAAGTTGAGCCACATCTATGAAAACTGCCTGAAACATTTTTTCCTTCCTGCCAGAAGTTTGCACGCATTAGTGGTTGTTTAGGCTGGGCGTGGTCGCTCACCCCTGTAATCCTGGCACTTTGGGAGGCCGAGGTGGGTGGATCACCTGAGGTCAGGAGTTTGAGACCAGCCTGGCCAACATGGTGAAACCCCATCTTTACCAAAAATAATAATTAAAAAAATTAGCCGGGTGTGGTGGTGTGTACCTGTAGTCCCAGCTACTTGGGAGGCTGAGGCAGGAAAATTGCTTAAACCCGGGAAGTGGAAGTTGCAGTGAGCCAAGATTGCGCCCCTGCATTCAAGCCTGGGTGACAGAGCGAGACTCCAATCCCCTACCCCCCAAAAAAAAGAAAGAAAGAAAAAAGAAGTTTGCATGCATCAGTGGTTGTCCAGAAGAATCTCCTAGGGAACTTTGCAAAAATGCAGATAGCCAGGGCCCACCCCAGACCTATGACATCAGAACCCCGATGAGTGGGACCCAGGCATCGCGAAGTCCCCCAGGTACCCTCCGATGTGTGGCAAAGCTGAGGATCCCTGGCATCTGTTTTCCACAGTGATACCAGTGGCTTTTTTTTTTTTTCTTTGAGATGGAGTCTCGCTCTGTCACCCAGGCTGGAGTGCAGTGGTGCAATCTCAGTTCACTGCAACCTCCGCCTTCCCAGTTCAAGTGATTCTCCTGGCTCAACCTCCTGAGTAGCTGGGATTATAGGTGCACGCCACCATGCCTGGCTAATTTTTCTATTTTTAATAGAGACGGGGTTTCACCATGTTGGTCAGGCTGGTTGCAAACTCCAGGCTGTGATCCGCCTGCCTCGGCCTCCCAAAGTGCTGGGATTACAGGTGTGAGCCACCACGCCCAGCCAACCAGTGGATTTTTAACAACACAAACCTCATGCTCGGTTCTGGGTTCTAATCTTGGTTCTGTGCCTTAGTTCCTGTGTGACACAGGCCTGGTGCTTAACTTCTCTGTTTTTCGGGGCCCTCTTTGGAAACAAATCCAACAGCAGCAGAGTGTTGTCAGAGACATTTGCTGACAAAAACGCAGCAATCATGATGCTTTCACCAAAGTTGGGCTTCAGGAAGCACCGCTCCAGCACTTTTTAGTAGATACGGATGACTCAGCCCGGGAGGGAATCAGACCCTCTGCCGAGAAATGCTTAGAGTAGGGAACCACTGCCAACCCTCCTCCCTTGTTTTTTAGAAAAGACACTAAATATGTCCCGAGTTCGTCAGTCACCCTCAAGCTCTTCTAACAAGATTTAAGACTGAGAGGCAGTGGAGTGGGGTGGTAATGAACTTGGACCATAAAGTCAAACCAGACACACGTCCCAGCCCTGCTGCCCGCTAGCTGTGTGACCTTGAGCTTGTCATCTGTCGAAGGGGGATTCTCATACCTCAAGGTTCAGGTGAGGATTAAATGAGAATGGAACACAGAAACAGTGCTTCGAATGGTGTTAGCACATGCTATGTGCTATGTGTGTGTTTGCTGTCATTTTCATCGTTGTTAAAGACATGGATGCCCCTGGCATTTCCAGGGGCTTCTCTGGGACTGCAGTTCTATTCTAACCCCTTCAAGTTTCCAAGCTACCAAGCTCATCGTGGAGAAAGGGACTGCTGAGCTGGCACCCTCTCCTATGTGCTTTTCCCTGTGGTGACCAGAGAGGGTCCTTACCTCCAGGATATTGTAGCGGGAGTTGTCACAGTAGTCGCGGACACCAATCTCTGTGCCCATGTACCAGCCACTGAAGGGACAGGCGCTGAACTCCAGGCCGCCAATCTCCAGGAGCATGTTGGACACGGCAGGGAGGCCGTACCACTTCAGCCCCAGGTCCTTGAACCACTCAAACCTGCAGGGAGCAACAGGGCCCAGCTCACCTGGAGCAGATGTCTCATGGGCGGGACAGCTTGAATCTCGAGAGGCTGAAATGCCAAGGATTGAGTGGGACTGACAAGGTCAGAATACGGTTCCTGGGCCCTGCTTCAGATCCGTGCAGTCACAGGTTCTGCAGCTCGGGCCTGAGAATGTACATTGTTAACATATTTCTCAGGTGTTTCGGATGGATATCCAGGCCTGGAAACTACTGCCTTAGGCTGCCATTTCTCTCCCAAACCCACCCTGAAAGTGAGTCCAGGAGAAAGTGTGGGGACCTCTCTCCTGCTTCCCTGACTGAGTACCCTCCTACCCTCAGGGCCTTTGCACAGGCAGCCCCTTCCTCCTGGGATCTTCTCCCTTCCTTCTGTGCTTTCAGTTCTTACTCATACTTTAATTTTCAGCTAAAATCATGCTTATTCTGGAAAGCCTTCCCTGAGGCCCAGCTGGTCAGGGCATTTCATCCTAGGTACCATACATTTCCTTTGCAGCACTTTATTAAAATTAAGTGGTTATTTGAGTAATTATGTGTATAAGCACTTCTCGTCCTTGAGATCATAAGCACCATGGGGGCAGGGATTGAGTCAGCCCCCGAAGCTAGCACAATGCCTGGCCTGCATGGGGAACAATGAACTGTGTTGGATGAGCCAATAAGTGAATGAATAAACGTAGAGGCTACATTTCACCAAGGAACTGGGTGAGTTCCCAGATATCAGGGAGTGTCAGAAGCCTCAGCGCACCTGCTCCCTCTCCAAGGCTGGGGCTAGGGTGAGGCAGGTGTGGCATTATCCTTGGGTGTAAAATTTAAGTCGCGGGAGCTATTAGGTTGGTGCAAAAGTTGTTGTGGTTTTGCAATTACTTATGAACCAATCTAATAGTTTCTCCCTCTTAAGTTTACTTTTGCCATTAAAAGTAATGGCAAAAATCACAATTACTTTTGCATCAACCTAATAAAAACTCAATAATTAATATCAGTGCTATTATTTATCTATACAATATTTTAAATTGATGCAACATTAAAAAAATCAAAATGTATGTATATATACGATGAACAATAACGTAGGATTCCACCCTACACTTGTATGATACCTTGTTCATCTCATTCTAATCTCAGTCCTGAGCTGGATCCTATCTTTATTGAAAATGTTGATATATTGTTCATCATGTGCTTTTTTTTTTAAAAAAAAATTAACTTTGAGACCAGAAACTATAAAACTACTAGAAGAAAACATCAGGGAAATGCTTCAGGATATTGATCTGGGAAAGGATTTTATGAATAAGACCTCAAAAGCACAGGCAAAAAAGCAAAAATAAACACACAGGATTATATTAAACTAAAAAAAGTCTGCAGAGCAAAGAAACAAGCAACAGAGTGAAAAGACAACCTAAAGAATGGGAGAAAATATTTGACAACTATTCATCCACCAAGGGATTAATATCCAGAATATACAAGGAACTCAAACATTTCAAAAGCAAAAAACCCAAACAATTGGATTAAAAAATGGGCACTTGCTCTGAATAGACATTTCTCCAAAGAAGACAGATAACCAACAAACACAGGAAAAAATGCTCAACATCACTCATCATCAGGGACATGCAAATGAAACCCACAATGAGATAGCATCTTATCGCAGGACAGCAATTATAAAAAGACAAAAAATAACAAATGCTGGTGAGGTTGCAGAGAAAAGGGAACTCTTAAACACTGTTGGTGGGAATATAGGCTAGCACAGGAGTATGCAGAACTGTACGGCAGATCCTCAAAAACTACAAATAGAACTACCACGAGATCCAGCAATCCCACCAGTGGCCACTTATCCAAAGGAAAGGAAATCAGGTTGGGCGCAGTGGCTCACGCCTGTAATCCCAGCACTTTGGGAGGCTGAGGCAGGCAGATCATTTGAGGTCAGGGGTTCGAGACCAGCCTGACCAACATGGTGAAACCCCGTCTCTACTAAAAATACAAAAATTAGCTGGGTGTGGTTGTGTGTGCCTGTAGTCCCAGCTACTTGGGAGGCTGAGGCAGGAGAATGGCTTGAACCTGGGAGGTGGAGGTTGCAGTGAGTCAAGATCGCACCACTGCCTGGGCTGGAGTGAGACTCTGTCTCGGAAAAAAAAAAAAAAAAAAGGGAAAGAGCATCAATATGTCAAAGTGATATCTACATCTCCATGTTTATTGCAGCACTATTCACAGTAGCCAAGATATGGAATCAACCTACATGTCTAACAATGGATGAATGGATAAAGAAAATGTGTGAGGTAAAGAAAATGCGTGAGATATACATATATATATATGTATATAAAATATATATTGACTATAGTCAATAATAACATAATTGTATGTTTCAAAATAACTTAAAGAGTATAATTTGATTGTTTGTAACTCAAAGGATGTTTGAGGAATACCCCATTCTCCACAATGTGCTTATTTCACACTGCAAGCGCATATCGAAACGTCTTATGTACCACATAAATATATACATAGATAAATACATATATAAAAATATATACACCTACTATCTACCCACAAAAATGAAAAGTAATAAATAAAAAAAAAACTCTACCAGGTCTGGTATGGATCAAGTTCAAAAGAAATTTGGAGTCATGAACTCCAAATTAATTATCTATCTATCTATCTATCTATCTATCTCCACACTGGAATACCATTCAGCCATAAAAAAGAATGAAACCATGTCACTCACAGCAACATGGATAGAACTGGAAGACATTATGTTAAGTGAAATGAACCATGAACCAACAGTTAAACACTGAATATTCTCACTCATAGGTGGAAGCTAAAAAAAAAAAATTGATCTCATAGAAGTAAAAAGTAGAACAGAGGATGCTGGAGGCTGGGAGGTAGAGGGAGAAGGGGGAATGGGGAGTGATTTGCTAAAGGATACAAAATTACAGCTAGAAAGGAATAAGTTCTACTGTTCTATACCACTGTAGGATGACTATAGTTAACATTAACATACATTTTCAAATAGCTAGAAGAAAGGATATTGAATGTTTCCAATACAAAGGATAAGTGTTTGAGACAATGGGTATGTTAATTACCCTGATCTGATCACTACACATTATATATATTAAAACATCGTTATATATCTCATGAATATATGCAATTACACATCAATTAGAAAAATAAAATGAAACATTAATTTTGATTTAAAAATATTGCATTCTTATATTTATCTTGATTATTATTGAGTGTGTTAGCAACCCCCTCGATTTTATTCGATCCCAGGTGTGAGTCTAGTGCCTCACAGCGGGTGTCCTTCACCCTCAAAGGGCAAATGCTGTTTGTGTTGCTGCCCTGAGACCTTGAAGCAACTTTATGACTCCAAATTCCTTTTGAACTTGATCCACACCAAGTTCTATAGAGTTTTTTTTAATTATTATTTTTAATTTTTGTGGGTACATAGCAGGCGCATGTATTTATGGGGTACATGAGATGTTTTGACGCAGGCCTGCAATGTGAAATAAGCACATCATGGAGAATGGGGTATCCATCCCCTCAAGCAGTTATCCTTTGAGTTACAAATAATCCAATTACACTCTTTATTTTAAAATGTACAATTATGTTATTATTGACTAGAGTCATCCTGTTGTGCTATCAAATAATAGGTTGTATTCATTCTTTCTATTTTTTTTTTTTGAGATGGGGTCTTGCTCTGTTGCCCAGGCTGGAGTGCGGTGGCACGATCTGGGCTCAACTGCAACCTCTGCTTCCCAGGTTCAAGCAATTCTCCTGCCTCAGCATCCCAAGTAGCTGGGATTATAGGCACATGCCACCGTGCCCAGGGAATTTTTGTATTTTTAGTAGAGTTAGAGTTTTGCCATATTGGCCAGGCTGGCCTCGAACTCCTGACCTTAGGTGATCCTCCTGCTTTGGTCTCCCAAAGTGCTGGAATTACAGGCGTGAGCCACCATGCCAGGTCTCTATTTTTTTTTATATACCTCTTAACTGTCCCAATCTTCCCCTCACCCCCTTCCCAGCCTCTGGTAACCAACCGTCTACTCTTCATATCCATGAGTTCCATTGTTTTGATTTTTAAATCTTATACATAAGTAAGAACATGTGATGTTTGTCTTTCTCTGCCAGCCTTATTTCACTTAACGTAATGATCTCCGGTTCCATCCGTGTCATTGCAAATGACTGGATCTCATTCTTTTTTATGGCTGAATAGTACTTCATTGTGTATCTGTGCCACATTTTCTTTATCTATTCACCTGTTAATGGACACTTAAGTTGCTTCCTTAGTGTTGCAGCTATCGTAAACAGTGCTGCAAGAAACACAGGTATGCAGATATCTCTTTGATATACTGATTTCCTTTCTTTTGGGTATATACCCAGCAGTGGGATTGTCGGATCATATGGTAGCTCAATTTTTAGTTTTGTGAGGAACTCCAAACTGTTCTCCATAGTGGTTGTACTAATTTACATTGCCACCAACACAAGGGTTCCCTTTTCTTCACATCTTTGCCAGCATTTGTTATTGCCTGTCTTTTGGATAAGCCATTGTAACTGAGGTGAGATGCTATCTCATTGTAGTTTTGATTTGCATTTCAATTGAGAGAACTGTTTAAAACTCTACAGGACTGGATCATCAGATCCTATAGAGTTTTAAACAGTTCTCTCAATTGAAAATGTGGGTCAGGTACAGTGGCTCATGCCTGTAATGCCAGCACTTTGGGAGGCTGAGGCGGGAGGATCACTTGAACCCAGGAGTCCAAGACCGGCCTGGACAACATGGCAAAACCCCGTCTCTACAAAAAATACAAAAATTAGCCAAGCATGGCGGTGTGTGGCTGTAATTCCAGCTACTTGCAGGGGCTGAGGCGGGCGGATCACTTGAGCCCAGCAGGTCGAGGCTGCAATGAGTCATGTTGGTGCCACTGCACTCCAGCCTGGGCAACAGCGGCAGACCCCGTCTCAAAAAAAAAAAAAAAAAGGAACTGGAAAAGAAAAAGCATGCTCACAACAAGACAGTATGGTGCCTCTGCTCTTTCAATGCTTAGGGCTGGAAGAAGGGCAGGTCCTTGTTAATGGCTTAGGAGTGAGTTCGTTCAGAAAAGGTGGTGGTCTCTAGGCTGGTCAAAGAGGTCTTTTTGCTCCTTGAGGGAACTCACTCTGCCCAAGCCCGCAGTGAGGACAGGAACCAAGCCCCCCTTTCCCCTTTCAGCTTCTGTCTGGACTAGAAAGAAAGCCGGGGGGGACAGGGCTGGGCAAAGAGGGGCACTGGGAAAACCCACTCACCCTCTCCCACCCCTTGCTGGTCCCTCTTACTTGGGGTGCCTGATGGGAACTTCCAACACCAGCTCTGGAGGAATCTGGAAGAGCTCAGGGTCATTGCCGTTGGCCTGAAGCAGGAGCGGCAGAACATCGAAGCGGCCTCTCGGGGGTTTCCAGCCCTGCTGTATGCAAATCTGCAAGCAGACCCGGCCAGGTAATGCCACTGTACCCCACACCCTACAAACATGACCCTTATGTGGGAAGCGGGGGTGGGGTGGATAGAGATCCAAATACAAGCCCCCAGGAGACATTTCCTCTGGAGGCTCTTGGACCATCATGTCACCTGCTTTATAAAGTTCTCTCTGACATCACCATGTATTAGGTTGGTGCAAAAGTAATTGCGGGTTTTGCCATTACTTTCAATAGCAAAAACCACAATTACTTTTGCACTAACCTAGTAACTAGCATGACTTCTCATGGGCCCACAGGACAGAGGGCAAACCCTTCCTCTGGCACTGAGCGTTGTTTTCCGGGTCTTCCCTGCTCACTGGAATTCCTAGAGGGCAAGGGCTGAATCTGACTAACAAGTGTATCTGCAGGTTGCCAGCTCCGTGTTTGTATTAGGTGTTGTAAGATACAAAGAAAATCTGCTGAATTTGATGAAGGCAGATGTATTAGAATTATAGTATAAAATGCATTTGTTAGAGCAGCTGTCCAACAAAAATATAATGCAAGCCACCTAAGTAATTAAAACTTTCTAGTAGCCACATTAGAAAGAAAAACAACAGGTGAAAATAATTTTGATTTTATCTTTTTTTGCTAGACTTCTTCAAATTATGGGATAAAATAATTTTAATAATATACTCATCTTAAAGTTCAACGATGTCCTTGATATTAATATTAATTTATTAATAGTATATTAAAATATTACTATCATATGTTCTTATATATTTGACATTAAAATTAAATATGTAACACACTTATTCATCCAATAAATATATCAAATAATACATTAAATATCAACATTAATTTATTAATAATAAATTATGAGTGTATTTAAATATATTTAACATTAAAATTAAAAATATACTTATTAATCCAGTGACTCTATTAATTTGTTAATAAATATATTACCCTAATGTATCCATATTATTACTATTTCAACATCAAAAATGATCAACAGGCCGAGCACAGTGGCTCATGCCTGTAATCCCAGCACTTTGGGAGGCTGAGGTGGGCAGATCATGAGGTCAGGGGATTCAGACCATCCTGGCCAACATGGTGAAAGCCTGTCTCTACCAAAATACAAAAAATTAGCTGGGCATGGTGGTGCACATCTGTACTCCCAGCTACTCAGGAGGCGGAGGCAGGAGAATTGCTTGAACCCAGAGTTGCTGAGATTGCACCACTGCACTCCAGCCTGGCAACAGGGCGAGACTGTCTCAAAAAAAAAAAAAAAAAAAAAAAAGATCAATGAGTTATTTCCCTCTCTTTTTTGGACCCAGACTTTGAGATCCAGTGTATATTTTCTCTTATGACACATCTCAACTGGGACTGGCCACATTTCAAGTGACCAACAGCCACAGGTGTCCCTATCAGGGCAGGGTTAAGAGGGTTTCAAAATGTAAAATTACATGGTTAGGTTTGGAATGATTCTTTGTGCTTAGTAAAAAGAGGAAGCACCAAATCATGGTACAGGAGAACACGTCCTGCTCAGCAAGGTTTCCAGAGATGGAGCGAGAGGAAGAGGTTGGGGCGTTTATGTTCTGGTGACCACGAAGACAAGGTCAGCCAAGTACACAGTTAGCGCTCAGCCAAGTGGAGCAGGGAGTCTGAGCCTGGCTGCCTCTAAAATGGCACAGGTGCAGCTCCTGGTTGCCCTGGTTACAGTCCCCTCCTCATGAGAATAACATTTTCATAAGAAAAGCCACATGCAAACCAAGTCAGCAGCCAGGAGGGAGTGGAGCAGCCCTTAGCTTTGCCAGCTACATCTTCAAGGAGGTACCACCGGGGAGGGGCTTGAGCAAAGGACAATGGTGAAATTCAGCAGGGTATGAGTTGGGTGATAAAGGAAAGGTGGTAGCAGGCCTGTGTGCCTGAGATCATTCTAGACCCAGGATGTGATTATGCTGTAGTGTGGGCATGGTCCGTATAAGCTACCATGTCTTACCTGTGCTACCTGCCCACACTACCACCTGGAAGGAACCCTGAGCAGGGAGATGGTGGTAGTCACTTTCCTGGTGGCTTTTATGAATTGACTTGGGCTACCAGTAACTGTAGTGATACTGGTGACAGGCAAAGTCGAGCCTACTCAAAGGCTCGGGTGGCTCAAATTGTCGTATCAACAAATGAATGAATGAATGATATGAAACTGACATATCTCGTAACTCAGAAAAGGTGGATGCCAGATATGGCTTCCATTTCTTGGCTCTTCCTTTCCTGGTGAGAGGCAGGAGGTTTGGACTGTAGTTCTAGCTTTTCTTCTCTACTCATTTAGCAGTCTTTTTTTTTTTTTTTTTTTTGAGATGGAGTCTCACTCTGTTGCCCAGGCTGGAGTGCAATGGCGCGATCTCTGCTCACCACAACCTCTGCCTCCCAGGTTCAAGTGATTCTCCTGTCTCAGCTTCCTGAGTAGCTGGGATTACAGGCATGTGCCACCAAGCCTGGCTAATTTTTGTATTTTAGTAGAGACGGAGTTTCACCATGCTGGCCAAGCTGGTCTCGAACTCCTGACCTCAGGCGATCCACCCCCCTCAGCCTCCCAAAGTGCTGGGATTACAGGCGTGAGCCACCGTGCCCGGCCCATTTAGCAGTCTTGAATAACTCACTTGGCCTTAGTGAGACTCGGTCTACCCATCTGTGAAATGGGAGAACAGTTCCCATCAGGAGAGCTGAGTGAGGTAATGGCATGAAAGTGACCAAATGTCCAGCTGTAAAATAATTAGAATGGGGAACAGCCTGATGGAGAAGTAGGTTTGGAGAAGAGTAAACGACCCCATTGGCGGCTCCCCCTGTGAGGATAGTATTAAGGCCGAAAAAGTCTGTGGGTAAAGTCTGGGGACGTAAAAGCCCATGTTGGGGCAGGGTAGGGGGCGGAAACGCTCGCACCTCTGTGAACTGCACGTTGGCCGGGTCCCCCAGGGTGGAGCCGTCGGGCTGCTTGTAGCCAGCGTAGCGGATGAGCTGGGAGTTCCAGACTCGGAAGTCGTGCTTGCCGTCTGTCCTCTGGGGGAATATGGTGATGGCAGACCTGCGGTGGAGAGAGGGGAACACCCGGCATCAGGGCGGGACTTGAGCTGTGGGAATATACTAAACATGGTGCCACCCAGGGCCACAGCCGCTTGAGGCTCAGGGTGGATTACCTCCGTGCCAAGGTCCTCAGCGCCAATGGAGCGGCGGTCGGAAGGGAGGGGCCATGCTCTGTTCCTCCACCGGAACTATGGTGTGAGGAAAAGGGTGGAGGGGGTGGGAGGCCCCATGCCACCATGCTGAAGGAAAGAATCTCTTTCTAGCTGGAGACTTTTAAATACTGACTTGAGCCAGTCTTCCAAAGAGTTATTTTGCAGCCAGTCATTTCCATGGCAACATCAGACCCTGTTTCCCTTTAAGAATGCACTATGTGCGGGGGGCGGTGGCTCACCCCTATAATCCCAACACTTGGGGAGGCCGAGGCGGGTGGACCATGAGGTCAGGTGTTCGAGACTGGCCTGGCCAACATAGTGAAACCCTGTCTCTATTCAAAATACAAAAAATTAGCTGGGTGTGGTGGTGCATGCCTGTAATCCCAGCTACTTGGGAGGCTGAGGCAGGAGAATCGCTTGAACCTGGGAGGCAGAGGTTTCAGTAAGCCAAGATCACACCACTGCACTCCAGCCTGGGCGACAGAGTGAGACTCCATCTCAAAAAATAAAAATAAAAAAAGAATGCACTATAGGCCAGGCATGGTGGCTCATGCCTATAATCCCAGCACTTTGGGAGGCCAAGGCAGGCGGATCATGAGGACAAGAGATGGAGACCATCTTGGCATACATGGTGAAACTCTGTCTCTACTAAAAATACAAAAATTAGCTGGGTGTGGTAGCGCATGTCTGTAGTCCCAGTTACTTGGGAGGCTGAGGCAGGAGAATCGCTTGAACCCAGAAGGTGGAGGTTGCAATGAGCTGGGATCACACCACTGCACTCCAGCCTGGCAACACAGCGAGACTCCATTTCAAAAAAAAAAAAAAGAAAGAAAAAAAATAGTAATGTGCTGCAGAATCCGGATTCCAGTCTTCTCCCAGTCATCATTAATTCTCATCCACTTTGCCCACCCCCCTTACCAGACCAAAGTTTATAGACTTCTGATTAAAAAGCAATCAGCTTGCATTTGCATTCACATTTTATTTATTTAAAAGAAAACTGCAGGTCACCAGCCATTGGCTTCGCCTGCCTAAACAGGCAACAGTGAAGGCTGTATTCTTTTATTAATTGTGGAAAGCTGTTGTCTGCTGAAGGTCCTATCTGGAGCCCTGGTCTCTCCGTTAAAAGGGAGATCAACAAGTATTAGGTGTTAACAATATCTTAGCACCAAACTGAGCCTTTCTCCTCGACATCATCATCAGGATTGGAAAAGAAAAAAAAAAAAGGAAAATAACTTTCTCACGATGTAGTTCAATGTCATCTCACGGCAGGAGCTCTTGCCAGCTGGACTCATTGGTCCCCCATCCCAGGCTATGGAAACACGGTCCTGGATTCTTGTGTCAACACAAAGATGGCATCTTGGGTCCAACTCGTTGCTTCTAGATCTTCTCACATAAACATTTCTGTCCAGAACTGTGTCCCTGCTGATCCCCTTGGCTGGAACCCCCCTCTTCCATTTTACGTCCAAGTTCAAGACCTGATTCAAATCCGCTTCCTCCATACAGCAACCCCTCCCGTCTCATCTAGTTTCACAGGGCCTTCTTTCTGAGCATGGTTTTTAGGTCGTACTCTCTACACAAGACAATGTAGCATGTAATTCTGCAGGGGTGATGCATCACAGCTGAAGGTGAGTCTAGAATCCAGGCTGAAGGCCAAAATCACATGGAGTCAAAGACGCTCTTAAAGATCTCTTAACAGAGGCGCCATCTTGGAGATGAACACACAGTGAGTCAAACAGTTTTCCCTCCAGCACTAAAACACATTGCTGTTTCTCTGGTTGAACATCCGATAAAGGGTGTTTGTGTAATGTGGATATTTTTAAAGTGTGTTTAGAAACACCAGAATCACACACAGTGAGTGGGGTGTGATGCCTACTCTATGTGCAGAAACTGAGACCAACGGAAGAACCAGAACACATATCTAGGCCTCTACTCTCCTTCATCCCTGAGCACACTGTAAACCTGCATCTCTCCCTCTCTCCTTCTCTCTGCTATCCTTCCCCTCTTACGCACAGATTATTCCTATCACATGATATACTTTTTTTTTTTTTTGAGACAGTCTCACTCTGTCACCCAGGCTGGAGTGCAGTGGTGCAACCTTGGCTCACTGCAACCTCCACCTCCTGGGTTCCAGCAATCCTCCCACCTTAGTCTCACAAGTAGCTGAGACTACAGGCACACTCCAGCACGTCCTACTAATTTTTTGCATTTTATGTAGAGATGGGGTTTCACCACATTGCCCAGGCTGGTCTCGAACTCTTGAGCTCAAGTGATCCATTCACCTTGGCCTCCCATCTTGCTGGGATTTCAGGCGTGAGCCACAGCACCCGGCTGCGTGGTATACATTCTTATATAGTTCTCATCGTTTTCAGACACGAGGGTTAAAAAGTATAAAAAGAAAAAGAATCTGCTGAATGTTTTCTTTAATAGATCTCACAAAGACCCCCTAATACAGCACTGAAAAAAGTGGAGGTGCACTGCTGGGCCTGGGGTGACCATACTCAGAGCCTGCTCACAGCCCCATTTGAAAACTACCAGAAGAGACTAGGCGTGGTGGCTCACACCTGTGATCCCAGCTCTTTGGGAGGCCAAGGCAGGTAGATCAGCTGAGGTCAGGAGTTTGAAACCAGCCTGGCTAACATGGTGAAACCCCGTCTCTACTAAAAATACAAAATTTAGCTGGGCATGGTGGTGCGTACCTGTAATCCCAGATACTCGGGAGGCTGAGGCAGGAAAATTGTTTGAACCTGGGAGGTGGAGGTTGCAGTGAGCCAAGATTATGCCACTGTACTCCAACCTGGGTGACAGAGCAAGACTCTGTCTCAAAAAAAAAAAAAAAAAAAAGGGAATCCACCAGCAGAAGAGCCCAAGAGCCCATAAACTCCTTGAGGACCTGGCCTAACCAGGTCCAGATATATGGGAGGGTTCTTTAATATTCTTTAAGGGGTGAGGTCTCCAGGAAAAGAGTTGTCTTGGGAAAGAGACCTAAATACCAATTCCTCATGCAGGCCCAGGCTTAGATTACAGGCCCTTTTCTTACTGGTGAACTCAGAAAATTGGCAAACCCCATTTCCTTCTTAAGGAAGAGAAGAGACACATCTAAGAAAACTCATGCTTCATGCAGAGAAGCCACTTTTGGATGAACTCAGTGAAGCCCAGGGGCGTGTGAGAATATCCCTGCAGTGATCCTGTGTGGCTCCAAGATGGGACTGGTGCTCAGTGGCTGGGAACAGATGCCATGGCAGCAGTGAGCCAGCAGAGTCAACAAGTGTAGCTGGCTGTCTGTGGGGCCCCAGCTGTTCCCTTCCACCTGTCCCTCTCCCAGCTGAGACTTGCCAGCGTGGCCGCCACCAGCCACATGGATGTCTGCCTGCCTCGGCCTGCTGCCTGTGGCTTTGTCCTTTGTATTGTTGAAGAGGAGTCCAAGGTGTGGCTTGGCTGGGTGGAACCTGAAGGGGCAGTTCCCATCGCATCGGCAAGAGAAATTGCCTTTTAAACCAAGGAAGATTTGGTTTGGTTTGTCTCCAGGTGACAGAGAAAGACACAGTAAAAGCAGGTCACCACAAGAAATAGGATTTTCCGATTCCTGGGAATCTCAACTATTTGTTCCTGTCCTCTCCACAAAGGATGCTGAACTGTGGGTTGAACATGATGTTTGCTGCTGTAGTTTTGCAAACCACACAGGAGTCCACTTGCCCCAGAAAAGAAGGAACATGGGATGGGGTATGGAATAAAGATGCTGGGGCCAGGCGCGGTGGCTCATGCCTGTAATCCTGGCATTTTGGGAGGCTGAGGCGGGTGGATCACTTGAGGTCAGTCAGGAGTTTGAGACCAGCATGGTCAACATCATGAAAGCCTGTCTCTACTAAAAATAAAAATTAGCCAGGTGTGGTGGCGGGTGCTTGTAGTCCCAGCTACACAGTAGGCTGAGGCAGGAGAATCGCTTGAATCTGGGAGGCAGAGGTTGCAGTGACCCGAGATCACACCACTGTACTCCAGCCTGGGTGACAGAGCAAAACTCTGTCTCAAAAAAAAAAAAAAAAAAGATGCCAGGACACCTCTCCCTGCTCGGCCTGTCTGCCTGAGATGACGAGCACTTTCCTGGCAGGTGAGCTGACTCCAGAGTCAAAGTACAATGCTGTGGGGACTTTTGACCCCCTGCTCCCCAATGCCCAGCTGGTCAGCTCACCTGAGGTTCCCTTTATTGGTGGCATACTTGACGTGGTTGCAGATGTAGTTGAACATCCCGTGGGCTGTGGTGCAGTCGCGAGCATCGAATACCTGGAAGAGGCGCAGGGTGGAACTGATTGCCTCTTATTTCCCTCTCTAGCTCCCCAGCGCAATCTTCCCATTTTAGGAGAACCCAGATCCCACTCCAGTTGCTGCTCCATTGGTGAAGTGGGCACCTCATTACTGAGTCCCAGGCTGCATTTTATATTTTCTCTTTTCTATCCTAATAACCAAGGCCAATTTGAGCAGAAAAAAAAAAAAAATCCCCTAAAAGTAGGCATGGCATGTAAGTGAACGTGGGAAAGGAATAGTAAATGAAGGGGAGTTTAAATGGGCTGGTTACATTTCCTGTTAGGTTACTAGGGATTAGGGATTAAAAAAAAAAAAAAAAAAAAAAAACCCTGACCTTGATAACAAATCTACTTCCAACTTTAAACTATTTCCTAAAATAAAATCATAACCAAGGGACACAGAAATGAATGCCTTCAGGGAGTAGGCAGATAAATAAGCTGAGTAGGTGCAAGACAAAAGGGAGTGGTGAGGTCTGCGGTCAACTGAAAAGTATAAGCCCTCCCTTCCAAGAGATATGCAAGTTCATTTTTGCAAAAGCACTGCGTTGGCTAAATAAGACATGATTATCATCTAGAGCTGGCTGTGATCTTAGATGTGGGACCCTATGACCACCATCTGATAGGTCACCATGGCCATCAGATACCCTTGACAGAAGCTTATCCTTTTTAAAGCTCCATCCACTCCCCTTCCCCTCTTCCCTCATTTATGGGCTCTTCAAGGTATCTGACTTCACCACCTACCTGCAGCTTGGACCACTGGATCCTGCCCACACAGCGCGAGGCATTCCGCCAGGCATGCTTGGCCCCGTAGATGAGCTCTGTGTCCTTGAGTTGGTAGGTGCTAGTGGTTTCGATCTCTTTGTTCACCTCTTCCAGCCTTTCCATGTGGGCTTTGGAGCCAAATCTGAATGAAGAGGAAGGGACATGGGAATATCACCCCGTCTTCTGAATTAGAAGTTGGTGGAAGGGGAGAGCTATTCCAAGAGGTTAGAAGCTACAAAAAATTCCAAGTTGACTTCTGGATGCAACAGTTTGATTTCTGGATGCAAGATAAAGCAGACACTGCAAACTCAAATGCCCACAAAGGCTGAACATTGTACATACAACTCAACCAGCTGGGTGGGGACTGTGGCAAACAGGTGAGCCAGGCCTTGTCCAAAGGGGGCAGCCATGACTCCACTCCTGCCACTTGTCACCTGACAGGAGCGGGGGCCCATGACTGCCAAATCTTTCCAGAGAAACTGGAAATCTGACTTTTAAAGGGAACTCTTCTAATTTTTAAATGTTGGCAATGAATTCAATTTTAGAAAGTTAAAAAAAATTTCTACGAAAAATTTTTGGTTTACAGAAAGGTATACAGGATAATATAATAAACCCCCATGTCCCAAGCCTAAAAAATAATATAATAGTTTCTTGGGGAAGGCTTTCCCATGGTAGACAATTCTCTTCTCAGAAGTTACTGCTATGTTGAACCTGGCGTTTACCATTCTCACACACTTGTTTGTATCTTCGCCACATGTGTATCTATCCTTCAACCATGTACAATGTCATTCTGCATGTTTAAAGCATTCATATAGGCTGGGTATGGTGGCTCACATAATCCCAGCACTTTGGGAGGCCAAGGAGGGTGGATCACTTGAGGCTAGGAATTCGAGACCAGCCTGGCCAACGTGGCAAAACTCTGTGTCTACAAAAAATACAAAAATTAGCTGGGTGTGGTGGCGCATGCCTGTAATCCCAGCTACTCAGGATGCTGAGGCAGAGAATTGCTTGAGTCTGGGAGGCAGAGGTTGCAGTGAGCCAAGAGCAAGACTGCAGTGAGCCAGAGCAAGACTCTGTCTCAAAAAAAAAATCAATAAAAAAATTCATATAAATGGTGCTATACTAGATGTATCCTTTTACAATTTATCCTTTCTTTTGCTCAAAGTTAGCTACGAACTGCAGTTCCATTAACATGCAGAGCACTAATCCCTTTGATTTTTACAGTTGTATAGTATTCCATCACTGGAATATACCACAACTTACCCATTCTCCTGTTGATGGCATTTACATGGTTTCTTTTTCTTTTCTTTCTTTCTTTTTTTTTTTTTTTTGATGGAGTTTCACTGTATTCACCCAGGCTGGAGTGCAGTGGTGTGATCTTGGCTCACTGCAACCTCCATCTCCTGGGTTCAAGCGATTCTCATGCCTCAGCCTTCCAAGTAGCTAGGATTATAAGTGTGCACCACCATGCCCTGCTAATTTTCGGATTTTTAGTAGAGGTAAGGTTTCACCATGTTGGCCAGGCTGGTCTTGAATTCTTGGGCTCAAGCAATCTGCCGCCTTGGTCTCCCAAAGCGCTGGGACTACAGGCATGAGCCACTGTGCCTGGTCTCTTGTTGGATCTCTAATTTTAATTTTTTCCTGCTACAAACAATGTTTTAGTGAACATTCTTACTGATGGTTTCTTGTGAACAGGTGTGAGAATTTCTCTAGGGTATGTATCTAGGCATGGAATTGCTTGAAACTTTTCAAATTATAAGCAACCCTTTGCAGGTGAAACAAAAGCATTTCTGGGGAACAGATGTGACCTGTGGGTAGCCAGTTTTAAGCCTCTGTGTATGGCAGAGGCCTTGTGCTTTGGCCTTGGTTTGCAAAGTTGGGGCTGACATCTTTGTCTCCAACATTCGATAACTTACCTTGGGCTCCCCAGAATTGACATACACTTGCCTTTTAATTGAAGAATAGTATTGATCAATAAACTCTTTGGCGAGAGGGAAGAGCTGTTCTTTTGTGCGGACATCTTCAGGCCTCCGTAGATGCTGAGAAGGAAGCATGATGGAGCCCATGCAGATGTACTCAGTGCATCCCGTTTCCTGGAAGATCAAGAGATTTGGGCTATTGCTTGGTTTTACCCAAGAGTGGCAGGTGTTAGGCTGTAGGCTTGGATCTCATATTCATGGTTGAATTTACCTGGCCCTTAATTCCCAGAGGCAATTTCTCAAGTACCAGCTTCAAATCCTTGCTGAATATGGTCATAGCCGTGTTAAGGAACACTAAGTAGCATTTTCAGGTTCCTAAAGTATTTGCTCTACTCATCTTGGGAACAGAAGCTTTTTGACTAGGAATCAGAATCACTGGTACTAAAATCTGAAATATTTTTAGATTTTGCATGATGATCAAAGAGGAATACAGTGGCCACAGTAACTCATTTTAATGCATCTATGATAGATTGATTGCAAAATAGGGCCCTAATTTTTCCCCTCCCTGTATTCACTTCCTTTGTGATGTGGCTTTACAGCAATTCTCCATGAAGAAGTGGAGCCTATCCCTTAACCCCTTGACTCTGGGCTGGTTTTGACCCTTAGGATGTGGCAGAAATGACCCTGTGACAATTCTGAGTCTAGGCCTCAAGAGTTCTTGCATGTTTCTGCTCATTCTCTTAGAATCCTGCAACTACATGTGAACAAGCCCAAGCCAGCTTGCTGTAAGAGGAGAGACCACACGGAACAGGGCTGAGTTATCTCAGCCAGGACTGTCCTAGACCACCCTGACCTTAGTCGACCCCTCAGACATACCTACAGATGCATGAGAAAGCCTCACCAAAATCAACAGAGTCTGGACCAGATCACTAAACCACCCAGCCAATCCATAGACTTTTGAAAAATTATACATAGTTTTAATAGTTGTTTTCACCCAATAAGTTTCAGGGCAATTTGTTACATTGTAATAGCTTGCAGATACCGTTCCTCCAAGAGGCCCAGGTTCAACAAAAATTTAAAACAATATAGCAGTTTGTTGACTATTAAAAATATGAAATAAAAATATTGAGGACACACTATGAAATCAAGGAAGGGTTTGTTCAATACGCCACCAGTGGTCAGACTATGAGAGACAGAGAGGGTATTCATAAGCAGCAACTCTCCTTAGATTCTTTTGCATACTGGGTTCATGAATAAAAAGCATTTACATAAGAGAGTGAGAATTCACCAGTGGTTCTCAAACAGGGGTGAATTTCTTGCCCAGGGGATGTTAGGTAATGTCTTGGAGACTGTAAGAGTTGAAGAAGGAAGAAAGAAACATGAAAAGTGGCTTAACAATCAGAGACAGGTTTATTTTAAAGAATAAACCTGAGCGGGGCTTCTGGCTGAGTTAGGTTAGGAGCACTCTTTTTTTTTCTCTTTAAGTTCCAGGATACATCGCAGGTTTGTTACATAGGTATACATGTGCCATGGTGGGCACCTAACAACCCATCATCTAGGTTTCAAGCCCCGCATACATTAGGTGTTTGTCTCAATGAGGAGCACTCTTTTCTACAGACTAAGAGTATTTAAGGGTTTAGGGTGATAGAGTTTATCACAGTCTTGAAATGTTTCTGTGTCTCTTTGTCTTGCTTATCTGGGAGGGAGAATTTTTGTGTCTGTTCCCATACATTTTCCTGCAGCTGCAGGCATATTCCCCAAGTCTGCTTTTAGCTTCCCTATCTTAGTGCATCTAAAGGGAAAGGAATATGCTATTAAGGCCCACTGTTTTACTGGAGCCTATTAAATGAGTGTGAAGTTTGGTGGTTACCCAAGAGACTTTTCCCCCTCCCTCTGTGCCTGACCTGTGTTATCTGTGTTTTACTGTCTGCCTTTTCTGGCTGCTTGTTGTTAGAAGGGAGGTGATTTCCTTGAAATGCATGAGGTTAGAAAGGGAACTGGAACTTAAAATGGCAGTGTTTGTCCAAGGGGGCGGTGCTTCTGCTGTCAGAGACATTTTTGGTTGTCACAACCTGGAAGGGGGCATACTGACATCTAGGGGGTATGGGTCAGGGGTGGTGCTCAACACCCTACAACAGAGGGCAACCCCCACAACAAAGACTTATCCGACTCCAAATGTGGACAGTGATGCAGCTGCACCCCCTCGTCTATACCCTGCTGGAGTACTCACCAATGTGCTGTTAAGGTGGAGGGTGTCAGTGAGAACCACGTCAGTCTCCCAGTTCTTGACTTTGAGGAAGCGTGGACACTTGGAGGGGCTGCCATTCTTTGTGGGAGACTGTTTTCCTGAGGCAGGGGGCTGGAGGAGAGAATGAAGGTGGAAGATGAGGCAGGGCCTTGAGTGGACCGTAACATTGTCTCCACGGAGGCTGGGAGAGCCATTGTTCTTCCTGGGATCTGCCTTGAGTCACCAACTGTCTATATCCAGAGTAAGATCCAGCCCTCCCTGGTTGACATGTACAAGGTTCCTGGGAACCTGATTTCCCCACTTACATGGAAAGAAACACCATGGAAGAGCCTCTTGGGTTCTGCTCTGGGGAGAGGGATCAGGAACTCAAAGGTGGTCTCTCTGGTTCCATAGGATCTGACACACTGAGTAAGGACTTGGTGAACATTTGTTGAATGAATACATGACTGAAAGGACACCATCAGCCTCTTTGAATGATAACAGCCCCTAGCACCGAGGAATCAAACCTAAAGCTGGGTTGATTTACTTGGATTTCTAGGCCTTTCTGTGACAGTCCAAACTCACCATTTCTGGCAAGGACTGAGAAAACAAAGATTTAAACTGAAAAATTTTGGGCCAGGCACAGTGGCTCACACTTGTAATCCTGGCACTTTGGGAGCCTGAGGCGGGCGGATCACTTGAGATCAGAAGTTCGAGATCAGCCTGGCCAACTTGGTGAAACCTCGTCTCTATTAAAAAATACAAAAATTAGCCGGGCGTAGTAGCGCATGCCTGTAATCTCAGCTACTTGGGAGGCTGAGGCGAGGTAGGAGAATCACTTGAATCCGGGAGGCAGAGGTTGCAGTGAGCCAAGATCACACCACTGCACTTCAGCCTGGGAGACAGAACGAGACCCCATCTCAGAAAAATAATAATGAAATAAAATAAAATAAAATAAAATAAATTGAAAAAATTTCAAGCAAAGAATATTGCCCCCAAATTTCTGGTTTCTGACTTTCAAAACTTCCAGGCTTGTTCCTGCCTCAGGGCCTTTGCACTTACTGTCCCCTCTGTCTTGAACACCTACATGGAAAGAAACCATGGAAGAGCCTGTTTATGGGGAACTTTAGTCCCCCATTTGTCTTCACTCTGCAAACAATTTGACCAGTAGGTGAGTGGGGATAAGTCTCAGGCTGACCAGTGTTGGCCCATTCATTTTAGACCTCACTGATAAGGATTACATCTGTCTTTTTTTTTTTTTTTTTTTGAGACAGGGTCTCGCTCTGTCACACAGGCTGGAGTACAGTGGTGCAATCATAGCTCACTGTAGACTTGACTTCCTAGGCTCAAGCGATCCTCCCACCTCACCCTCCCAAGTAGCTGGGACTACAGGTGCATGCTACTATGCCCAGCTATTGTTTTGTATTTTTTGTAGATACAGGGGTCTCACTATGTTGCCCAGGCTGGTCTTGAACTCCCAGACTCAAGTAATTCTCCTGCCTCAGCCTCCCAAAGTGTTGGGATCACAGGTGTGAGCCATCATGCCTGGCCTAGGATCACATCTGTCTTGGATGCTCCTAGGTTATTGTCTACTTGCCTGGGCACAGGCACACACATGCATCAGGCAAGCATTGGTCACTTAGTAACTCTAAGGGAGGGGCAGCAGGCGCACCCTGATGCGAAAGCCAAGCAAGGTCAGGGAGAAGATGAGCCAATGTTAAGTGACACTCATGCAAAGAGTACATCAGTGCACAGTGACCTTGAGGCAGGGTATTCATACATTCAACTAGTATTTATTGAGCACCTATTATAATACATGCTCAATAAATAGGCACTGGGGATTCAGCAGTGAAGAAGACAGGGACCTTGCTCTCTGAAGTGTTATGTGGTGGAGGTGGAGATAAACAGTAAGTAAACTAACATAGGATCAATATAATTCCAGGTGATGATAAGAATAGAAAATGGGGAGGTGACTGTAACTAAGTGGAGGGGAGAAGGGCAAGTGCAAAGGCACTGATGTGGGAATGAGCTTGTTAAGTTCAAAGGACCAGCAAGGAGGTTGACTGTGGCTGCAGTGTATGCATGAGGGCAAGTGTAAGGAGATAAAATCAGAAAGGAGGCAGGGCACCCATCTCACTGACTTGGAGGAGCTCAGGCTGGTGAGGGTAGCTGTGAATTATGATCAAATGCGCTAAGTCCAGGATAGAAGTCACAGAGAACTGCGAAGGACTAATACTGATAACTAACATTAAATGAGTACTTACTATGTGCCAAGCAACAACCTTATTATCTCCATTTTACAGATTAGGAAACTGAGGCACAGAGAGGTTAAGTTGCCCAAGATTGCAGAGCTAATAAGTTGAAGAAAGGAGTCCAATCTAGGCAGTCTGGCTATCAAACCATGTCCTTAACAGCTTGACTATCCTGCCTCTTGGCCATTAGGAGTAATTCATTCATTTAACACGTTTATTGAGTAGTTCCTATGTGCCAGGTGAGGCAGCAGAGACCAAGACCATAGGACAAACTAGATGGATGTGATCTCAGCTCCCATGGAGTCACAGTCCTGTAGGAGGTGATGAAAACTGAATGAGCCATGGCAATCGATTTAGCACAATGGATGCCATTACATGGGACCTTGGCAACACAGGGGAGGTGGGAGTGCATAGAAGAGACATCTAACCTCTAGGTCACGACCAAAGATAAGTACGTCCTAGACAGGCAAAGAAGAGGAAGCAAGGTCTTACAAGGAGAGAGAACAGATCATGCAAATGTCCTAAGTTAAGAGAATTATCATGGCCACCTTCGCAGCCAGTGGAATAAGAGTTCTGTGCTGAAGCATTCATGGCGCCATGTTGGAGCCTGGGGAACAGGAGGTAGGGGAAGAGTGTGCCACTGTTAAAGATCGCTCCGGAAGAGTGCAGGCTGTGGCAGCACAGGGAACCCACGGAAGGTGATAGGATTCATAATCTTCCACGTCTCCCCGCCCTGGCCAGATCTGGTCCTCCTCAGTGCTGGGTGCTACCAACTGTCTGTGCGGGACACGCCACAGGTGGGAGCTATCTTAGTCATCAGCCTCTTCTCTATCTCCCACACCCAACTCATCACTGGTGATCACCCATCTTAGCTTTTTAGCTAGCTCTAGAATCCATTCACTCCTCTCCCCTTCCACTGGCCAGCGCCCTGACCAAGTCATCTCTTACTTGGATGATCAGTCACCCCCTAAATGTTAGCCATTATTTATTATTATAAATGTTATTATAATGTGACCACTAGCCCAACTTATAGTATTAGAAGTATTAGTATTACTAGTAGTACTGCAATGCTTCTGCAAGCATTATTACTTGTATTATTACTACTTGTATTATTACTTGTATTACTATTATTACTTATATTATTACCTATATTATTATTACTTGTATTATTATTATTACGTCTGCAAGTATTATTACTACACTACCACACTCGGAGCATGATAAAGGTTTGGATGAGTTCTTCCCTTTGTTTCTCATTGATAGTTTCTGTCTCAGTTATTGTGCCCATGTTTCCTTAGGAATTTGCATATAAACAACCCCACTTTGTTTAAAGGCCTGACCAGGCACCCTAAGCACTTCTTTAGGATCCTGTCTCTCCTCCTGTCTCTTCCAGGAGGAGTTTTGGAGGTGATGAAAGTCACATCTGGGCAGGGCTTTGTAGTAAACACATTCCTCTGATCATGCCGACAACCTGTATCATTGAGAAAAAAAAAAAATCCTACCTTGCCCAGAGGAAGGCACCCCAGCCATTCTCCCTACACACCCGGTTTCAGATGTGGTGATGACATCGGGTCTGGGCCCAGGACTCAGAGGGTGGGGGGCCAGGCATGAGGAGGAGGAGGAGCAGGGTGTGGCCTGTGGGCAGCAGCCGACAGCCTTCATCGCCAGGGAGTGGGAGGAACGAGATAACAGGACTAACAAAAGAGGCCATCCGTGGAGGTCCCAGATGTGTGAGGGGTGGTTGTTAAGAGTCAAGTAATTGGCTGCCCGAGTGTGAGCCGCGCCACCCTCCACCCTGGGTTTCAGTGGATTGCACACTTGAAACCAGGCATTAGGAAGCTTCTGGCAGGGCTGTTGTACTTGGCGCTTTGATGTTTTAATTAGCCAGCAGCAATATTAGATGACTCAGGAAGGGAGAAACGGGGAGATTAATATAGCAGTCAGGGGCCCTGCATGCAGGATGCAAATGACTTTTCTGAGTGGGCACCAAAGTTCTCCTGGTCAAAATGCAGATTAGCAGCACTTGGGAGTTATTACGGTGGGCACAGGGCACATGTGGGCTTTGGACTGTGGCTACATACATCCTTTTCTGGCTTTATGTCTGCGGTGGGGACAATGGAAGCTTTTAGGTGGGAGGAGACATTGGCTCGCTCTTTGTGGACCCCGGGACACCTGCCCCTAAGTGTGCAAAGGAGGCCATGAGCCCATGGGCATTTTCATAGCCTTGTCAACACCTCTTTGCCTAGGAAGCTTGCAGAGGTCCTGAAGGAATGAAAGGAAATGGTCCTGCAGCCAGGCTCAAAAGGAGGCAGGGAGGGGCAGTCATGTCAGCCTGGGCTCTGGAGCTGAGAACGCCACTTCCAAGGCCTGCTGAAGCTCTGATTCCTTTTCCCCCTCTCTCTTTTCCTCCCTTCTTTCTCCCTTTCAACAAGTGCATATTGAGCACCTACTGTATTTTGGGGACAAGTATTCTAGGACTCAGCAGCCGTTGAATGACTCTCATTCCACAACTGGGAAAAGCATCTTACAGCTGCTTCTTCTAAAGCAGAGATGTGCAGACGCCGTGGCCCACTGTCTGTTTTTGTACAGCTCCTGAGCTAAGAAGGATTTTTTCCATTTTTGGATTATTGAATGCAAAAATCAAAAGGAGACTATTTTGTGACACATGAAAGTTATATGATGTTCAAATGTTTGTGTCCATAAATAAAGTTTCACTGGGGCTCATTTGTGTCCATATAGCGTGTGGCAGCTTTGACACAACAATGTCAGAGCTGGCTAGTAGTTTTGATGGAGTCCAACGCCATGTGGCCCACAAAGCCAAAAATATTTATCTTGTCCTTTAGAGAAAAGGTTTGCAGACTCCTGATCTAAAGGGTTGAATTCCAGTGGCTGACCCTGACCACTGAGTTTGCTCAAATGCCGGCATGTTAGAAAACTTTCCTGAGCTTTTTTTTTTTTTTTTTTTGAGATGGAGTCTCACTCTGTCACCCAGGCTGAAGCACATTGGTGTGATCTCGGAGCACTGCAACCTCCATCTCCTGGGTTAAGTGATTCTCCAGCCTCAGCATCCTGAGTAACTGGGATTACAGGCATGCGCCACCAGGCCTGGTTAATTTTTTTTTTTTTTTTTTTAGTAGAGATGAGGTTTCACCATGTTGGCCAGGCTGGTCTTGAACTCCTGACCTCAGGGGATCTGCCCACCTTAGCCCCCCAAAGTGCTAGGATTGCATGTGTGAGCCACTGTGCCGGCTGTGATCATTCTTTAAAGCAGTGTCACCTCCTTGACATTCTCTGTCCCCAATCACCCTTACCATGCTTTGTTTTCCCCCAGCACTTAACACTACCTGTGGTCATCGTGAGCATATATGTACCTGGACATGTACGTGCATATCTACATTTATATATCTTGTAGATATAATTTACATATACCTATATAGGCATTTATATAATACTTGTTTTCTGCCTACCCACTGTTCAGTTTGTTCTATCCCTGGAATAGTGCCCAGCACACAGTACATGTTCAATAAACATATGAGATCTGCATGAGACTGCATTCTGTCCTTCCTCCAAATTTATTTGAAGCCTGTGATAGTTAATATTGTCAACTTGATTGGATTGAAGAATGCAAAGTATTGTCCCTGGGTGTGTCCGTGAGGGTGTTGTCAAAGGACACTAACATTTGAGCAGTGGACTGGGAAAGGCAGACCCACCCTCAATCTGGGTAGGTACAATCTAATTAGCTGCCAGTGTAGCCAGAAGAATAAAAGTACCAGAAGAATGTAAAAAGACCAGACTGGCTTAGCCTCTGACCCTACATCTTTCTCCTGTGCTGGATGCTTCCTGCCCTTGAACATCGGACTCCAAGTTCTTTTAGCTTTGGGACTCGGGCTGGCTTCCTTGCTCCTCAGCTTGTAGATGGCCTATTGTGGGACCTCACCTTGTGATTGTGTGAGTCAATACTCCTTAATAAACTCCCCTTTATAGATACATCTATCCTATTCATTCTGTCCCTCTAGAGAACCCTGACTAATACAAAGCCCTAACCCCATCCCCCACCCCCATGTGATTTTGTCGGGAGATAGAACTTTTAGGAGATAATGAAGGTTAAACAAGGTCATAAGGGTGGGGCCCTAATCTGATAGGATTGGTGGCCTTATATGAAAAGGAAGAGAGAGCTCTTTCTCTCTGTCTGCCATATGAGGACACAGAGAAGGCAGATGTCTACAAGCCAACAAGACAGCCCTCACCAGAACCTGACCACGCTGGCACCGTGACCTTGGACTTCCAGCCCCCAGAACTGTGAGCTGTAAATTTCTGTTGTCTAAGCCACCCAGGCAATGGTCCTTTGTGATTATAACTTAATCAAACTAACACAAGGTCTAAAAAGCTTCAACACTGTAGAGTCCCTTAAAAGCTAAGCCAAGGACGTTGGCCTTGATTTCATAGAGCATCACGAACCCTGAAGCTGCCTGCCTGAGTGAGTGATCTTTTCTCAGCTGGGTTTTAGGAAAGACATGATTGGAAGGATTGCAGGAGGGAGAGGGTCAAGGCAGAGAGACCCATGAGGAGGATGGTGCAATGAGGCCGTGAGTGGCCATAGGGTGGGAATGCGGCTGCAGGGGCAGCAGGACTAGAAGCGGGGAACTGAAGGTTGGGGGCTCCAGAAGTGGAACTGAGAGTCTCTAGGTAGGAGAGGATCGGGGCAAAGGATAAAGTCAACATGGATTGGGTAAGTGGAAGGATGGTGGGCTTTTTTTTTTTGAGATGGAGTTTTGCTCTTGTTGCCCAGGCTGGAGTGCAGTGGCATGATCTCGGCTCACTGAAACCTCCGCCTCCCGGGTTCAAGCGATTCTCCTGCCTCAGCCTCCTGAGTAGCTGAGATTACAGGCATGTGCCACCACACCTGGTTAATTTTTGTACTTTTAGTAGAGATGGGGTTTCTTCATCTTGGCTGGGCTAATCTCAAACTCCTGATCTCAGGTGATCCACCTGCCTTGGCCTCCCAAAGTGCTGGGATTGTAGGCATGCGCCACTGCACCCGGCTGGATGGTGGGTTTTTTAGCAGATGTTAGGAAGTAAGAAGCAGGTGTGCTGGGCAGTGGATGGAGGGAGATTTTTTAGGCAAGAAGACAGAAACTCAGCACCAGAACTCAGAATACGTAGAAACAGAGGTCAAGCACCTGCCCTTCCCCAGTAGTGGCTGTCACTGTCACAAGTCTCACAGTGAAACCAGGACTGACAGCTACACCAAGGGAAGCAGGCAGGCACCTCTAAGACATACAGCATCTTAGGAACTATTATGGCAGCAGTCTTCAATCTTTTTGGCACCAGGGACTGGTTTTGTGGAAGACAAATTTTCCATGGACCAGTGGTCAGGGGCATGGTTTCAGGATGATTCAAGTGCATTACCTTGATTGTGTGCACTATTTCTATTATTATCATATTATAATACACAATGAAATCATTATACAACTCACCATAATGTAGACTCAGTGGGAGCACTGAACTTGTTTTCTGCAATTAGATGGTCCCATGTGGGGGTGATGGGAGACAGTGACAGATCATCAGGCATTAGATTCTCATAAGGCGCATGCAGCCTAGATCCCTCATATGCACAGTTCACAATAGGGTTCGAGCTCCTATGAGAATCTAATGCCGCCACTGATCTGACAGGAGGCAGAGCTCAGGCGGTAATGTGAGTGATGCGGCGCAGCCGTAAATACAGATGAAGCTTCGCTTGCTCGCCTGCCGCTCACCTCCTGCTGGGTGGTCCAGCTCCTAACAGGCCAGTACTGGTCTGTGGCTTGGGGTTTGGGGACCCCCGTCTTATGGGATGAACCGTGTCCTCCTCCCACCCCACCCCCATCAAATTCATATGTTGATGTCCTAAACTGCCTCAGAATGTGAGCTTCTTTGGAGTTAGGGCCTTTACAGAGGAAATCAGGTTAAAGATGAGGTCATCGGGGTGGGTCCTGATCCAGTAGGGCTGGTGTCCTTACAGAAAAGAGAAATTTGAAGGCAGACATGCTCACAGGGAGAGTGCCATGTGAACACAAAGACGGCCACCTACAAGCCAAGGAGGGAGGACTGGGTCAGCTTCTCCCTCCCAGCCCTCAGAAGGAACCAGCACTGCCGATACTTTGATTTTGTATTTCTGGCCTCCGGAACTGTGAGACAATCCATTCTGCTGTGTAAACCACCCAGTTGGTGATGTTTTATTACAGCAGCCCTAGTAAACTCATCTAAGAGCTAAGGCCTAAACTTGTACAAAGCAAGTCGCTTCTTATCCTAGTGCTATCGGCACCAGTGACAACTCTTCTATTAGAGGCCTGCAGCAATCTGCCCTGTTTGGCTTCTCCTGAAATGAGGGCAGCATGCTGGGGCTGAGCTGGGCAGAGGGCCTTTCACACCAGGGGCCAGACACCACATACTGTGTCCTTTGCTGCAGCCCTGGGTGGCATCGCACCCACCTGCAGGTACCACCTCTCCCAGGCAGCAAGCGTAACCTGGTTATGAGCTGGGGCAGATCAGGGTCCAGGCCCACAGACTCACAAATCCAGAAGGTACCCACTTATCTGTGCCATTAAAACATTGCTACGTATAGAACTTAACCGGGCCGGGCGCGGTGGCTCAAGCCTGTAATCCCAGCACTTTGGGAGGCCGAGACGGACGGATCACGAGGTCAGGAGATCGAGACCATCCTGGCTAACACGGTGAAACCCCGTCTCTACCAAAAAAATACAAAAAACTAGCCGGGCGAGGTGGCAGGCGCCTGTAGTCCCAGCTACTCGGGAGGCTGAGGCAGAAGAATGGCGTAAACCCGGGAGGCGGAGCTTGCAGTGAGCTGAGATCCGGCCACTGCACTCCAGCCTGGGCGACAGAGCGAGACTCCGTCTCAAAAAAAAAAAAAAAAAAAGAACTTAACCAAGTGTATTTAGTACTTTAGAATATAATTTCCTTTAGTGTATTCAAAGCACTATGTCTAAAGTGATTCATTCCTTAAGATAACTCCATAGAAACTCGACACTGCTTACTCTGCTTCTCTCTCTTCTGTAATTCAACAGTCTGTAGAGGGTGACTAAGAAAGGGGGTGCTTGGGAGTCAGACCCATCCCGGTTAAGGATTCAGAGTGATAGTGGAGACCTCTGGAGGGCCAAGGGGCATCAAGGCTGAATTTTTTAAGCTTTTTCCAAATTGCAGCGATATCACAGTATAGCCAGATGTTACTGACAACTTTCAGCTTGGTCCCATTACCAGACCAGAATGTACATATACACTAGGAATTAATCTTAACATCAATCCTGTAATTAACTCATGGCCTGCCCTATGATACTGCATTGTACTGTGTTTGTTTGTTGAAAGCCTTAACTTGCCAAATGCAAATATTGAAAATGCACAACAAGTTTCGTGTTTATGTTTTGGCCCTTGTATCTTAGAAAATACTGGGAACCTCAGGAAATGGAAGTAGGCTGGGGCTGTTGACCTGTAAGAGCCTCTGTTTGGTGGGGGTTGGTTTTGGCAACTGATAGCAATTTACAGAGAGGAGGAAAAATGACTTTGACCCAACTTGCCCTTTTTGGGAAAAGCATTTCAATATGGGGTGGTGCAGTGAAGGAGCATGCAGCGTGGGGTCACTGATTAAGAACCACAGTGTCATTGTCAGACCTGGACAACAGTCGGGACAGCCTGCATTGAATATATTCACTCTTAAAACAAACAGTTAGCAAAATATGTGGAAATTCCAGCAGGGCTGAACCCAAACACCAGTCAATTCACGCACCACTTCCTGGCTCCACCTTGGCTCTGACCACCCAGGACAGCAAGCTTGGTTGCTGGCCTCTTGGCTCAGTGACCTATAAAGACCTGGGAGTCACTGAGCAGGCGATGGCTCGGGTGGAAGGAAGGAAGACGCTTCTGGGATGGAGAGAGACTCTGTTCAGTATATATCCCTAGAAAGCATCTTGGTGGGGGGTCTGCTGGTTTGAGGGCACCCTGGGAATGTTGGATCACCCCAGGAAGTGGGACACTGAAGATGCTTTTGGGAAAATCCAACTTGGGTGTCTAGACCAAGGCAAGGGATACCGGACCTGATTGAAGTCGGGGCAAAAATGAGTTGGACCGCAGCTTAGAACTCGGGATTTGGGGCATCCTCCTACAGAGGGCAATTAATCTAAAAATGCAAGACGTTTCTCAAATGCTTCGAGACAGACTTAGGGAAGGGAGTAACCAAGAAGCACCTTGAGATGTCAGCCTCAAGGGAGCCAATGGACTCTGCCAAAGCCAGCCAAGGGAGCTCTGTGGGTAACATCTGTGCACGAGTCTGTGAAACCCCAAATATCACAATATGATGACTGCTGTGTGTATCCCCATCTGTAGTTTGTCTTGAAAGTAGAAGTTTTCAGAAGTTGAGGTACATATTAAATGAGAAGAGGGGATGGCTCGGTTGTGAACTGCTCCAGGGCAGTGATCATATTCAATTTCATTTCTTTTTTTTTTTTTTTTTTGAGATGGAATCTCGCTCTGTCACCCAGGCTGGAGTGTAGTGGCACCATCTCAGCTCCCTGCAACCTCCGTCTCCCAGGTTCAAGCGATCCTCCTGCCTTAGCCTCCCAAGTAGCTGGGATTACAAGTGTGTGCCACCATACCTGGCTAATATTTTTTGTATTTTTAGTAGAAACAGGGTTTCACCATGTTGGCCAGGCTGGTCTCAAACTCCCGACCGCAAGTGATCCACCTGCCTCGGCCTCCCAAAGTGCTGAGATTACAGGCATGAGTCACCACACCTGGCCTTCATTTCATTTTGAGTAACATTCAGTAAATGACTGTTTGGTGCCTGACCTGGGCTAGGCCACTGCACATCCACGGGCTCATTGAATCCTCATGGTAACCCATTCTTCAGATGAGAAAATAGAGGCTCTGAGAGATGACGTGGCTATCCCCAAACTAATGAAAAACAAGCAACAGAGCTGGGCTTGGAATTCAGGCTCTCAAAGTTTTGCTCTTTCCACTCAAGGCCCTCCTGCTCTTTTCTCTGTGTTTCCAGAGCTCAGCACCCAGGATGCATAAATCATATCTGTCCTGTTAATTTCAATGACTGACAAAGATGACAATGTGGTCATAAAGGGGAAGAGATGCAGCCTTGTCATGACTCAGTGGGTGGTCACTTTGGGCTTTGGGTCACCTGTGGGCCACAAGGGTCTCACCTGTAAAATGGGCACAGTGCTTTCTTGTCCTAACTGCCTCAAATTAGCAATATATTATTTAGCCAGATAAGAACAATAGTAATGACCTCAACATTTGTTGAGCATTTACTCTGTGCCAGGCCCTATAGCGTGGGCTCAGGGCTCCACGGCCTGGGTTCAAATCCCATCTCCATCATTTACTGGTTATGTTGAGCCACAAAACCCTCTGTGATTCTCAGTTTCCTCATCTGTAAAATGGAGACAATCATAATATTTCATTGGGTTGAGCTGGGGGTTCAGTGAGACCATGGACCTAAAGTGCTTAGCACAGTACCTGATATTGCTCAATAAATACATTAGGTCCCGTTGTTATGGTTGACATCATTATCTCATACATTATCTCATTTCATCCTCCCCACAACTTGATGAGCCTCTTAGTCCCTATTAGGAAAAGGAGGCTCAGCACAGATGCCATTAATAATTAGTCATCTGACCAAGGTCACCAGGTAGGCGCTGTACTCCTGGCCTCAGTGCTGTGGGCTCATGAGTCCAAGGGTTAAAATGACTACACACCTGCCTCCATGATATTGTTATCACTGTTACTATTTTATTTTTATTTTTTATTTTTTTGAGATAGGGTCTCACTCCGATGCCCAGGCTGGAGTGCAGTGGCATGATCTCAGCTCACTGCAACCTCTGTCTCCTGGGTTCAAGCAACTCTCCTGCCTCAGCCTCCTAAGTAGCTGGGACTACTGGCACACGCCACCACGCCCAGCTAATTTTTGTATTTTTAGTAGAGACAGGGTTTCACCATGTTGGCCAGGCTAGTCTTGAACTCCTGATATCAAGTGATCCACCCTCGTTGGCCTTCCAAAGTGCCAGGATTACAGGCGTGAGCCACTACGCTGGGCCATTATTACTGTTATTTTTATCCTGACATAATGAATCAGGGCTGACTTAGAAGGTTTCCCGGTGAGCGTGCTGGGTTGTCGCCAAGAGGTGGAGCATTTTACTGGTTTGCTTTCATTCAGACCCAGGCTGGCTGGGGCTGGCTACACCCTTTTGGTTTTCAGCAAGGCCAGCAGTAGCTGGCCAGTTGGTGTCATCCTGGCGACCTTGGATCCCCTAAAGATTGGGAAAGAAATGGCCCGCAAGCTTGTCCCCCACCTTTCTCATAATTTAGCGCCTCTAGAGAAGCTGGGAGGATGCTGTCATTTACCTGGAAGCAGGGAAAATCTTCTCAACAGATTTTGACATTTTGAAAGCAGCTAACAAGCCCTGTGTCCCCAGGGGTGAGAAAATGCCATGATCCCGAGGCGGCTGAGCTTGGGGAGTGGGATTTCAATTTAACAGTCATCTCTCTATCGGATCGCCTTTACCAGTCAGAGGCTGGAGGGAGGGGCAAGGGCAGTGGGAAGGACGGAAAAGAGGAGAGAACCCCAAATGGAAACACCACTTCCCCAGGTCCGACCCTGTCCCTACTCGTACGTCATACTAAGGGTTTGATTGACGCTTAATTGGTATCTGAAAATAGATGTTCTGTCCCCAAACAGAGCACGATTCTACCCCTTCTCTCTTAGGAAGGCAAACTAGACAGGCAAGGGAAACAGATGCTTAATAAGAAAGGAAGGGAAGAAGGACTTGATTTGAATCCTGAGTTTGTGCAGGGAGGATGGCCCAACAGCAGGTCCTCATGTTATTTATCTAGGGTAGCTTTTTACTTAAGATGATTATTATGATAAGAGCCTTTAGGATGATGTCAAAACTCAACATGTGTTCATGCCTGTAATCCCATCTCTTTGGGAGGCCAAGGTGGGCAGATCACAAGGTCACGAGATCGAGACCATCCTGGCTAACTTGGTGAAACCCCGTCTCTACTAAAAATACAAAAAATTAGCAGGGTGTGGCAGCGTGCACCTGTAGTCCCAGCTGCTGGGGAGGCTGAGGCAGGAGAATGGCGTGAATGCAGGAGGCAGAGCTTGCAGTGAGCCGAGATCAGGTCACTGCACTCCAGCCTGGGTGACAGAGTGAGACTCCATCTCAGGAAAAAAAAAAAAAAAACAAACCAAAAAAACCAAAAACAAAACAAAAAAAAAAACCACACAAAACAAAACAACAACAACAAAAACTCAACATGTGTCTCAGGTTGTGTTAGCATCAAAGACAACCTCAGAGAACTAATAACGATCCTTAGCAAGAAAAATGAAAAGCAACGTATCAGCCACAATGATTCCCTTGACTATAATGCCTTTTTCCATTTTCTTCTGGGCAAACTCCTACCTAGCTTCAAAACCCAGCTCAGGTGTCACTTCCTGGGGTACACCTTCCCTGGTACCTACCTGCTGAGGTAATTATGTTCCAAAGCATTTTGTATTCCTCTCTCTTTCAGCACTAATTGAATCTTTTTTTTTTTTTTTTTTTTGTATTTTTTAGTAGAGACGGGGTTTCACCGTGTTAGCCAGGATGGTCTCGATCTCCTGACCTCGTGATCCGCCCGTCTCGGCCTCCCAAAGTGCTGGGATTACAGGCTTGAGCCACCGCGCCCGGCCAGCACTAATTGAATCTTATACGAGTCTCTCCCCACACACATCTGTGAGGGTCTCAAGGGCAGGGACGTCTATGTTTGCTCAGCTTTGCTCCTACCCCAGAACCATGCACACAGCAGGTTAGCGAGTGAATGGTGACAGATGAACTGATTTGTTCTATCTACTATCCCAGGCCAGATGCAATTTGCAAGGGGGTGGTGAAGATGAGGGTCACAAAGTCATACACACAATGCACTCTGTGATGGCGGACTCAAGTCTCACTGGCCCCACCCACAGTGACCCAGACTGTTGGCAAGAGAAATGACTGCTAGATAAAGATTAATGCCTCAGCCTCCTGAGATGGACTTAAAAGAAGATGCCTCTAGGGCTGATTTTCTTTGAATCTAGACAAATAAGAGCATGGAAGAGGGTGGGGATCCCTTCTGGGATTACCAAGGAGTCAGACCTCACTATTTCCTCCAGGGGTTTATAGTCTCCTGTGTCAGGAAGTTCTTCCTTATGTCTAACCTGCATCCATCCCGTTTCAATTGCATTCTATTGCCTTTTGCCCAGTGCTTGGCAGTTGCTTTGCTGCTTTGCCCAGCTGCTTCTCAACCTCCACCTATGCCTTCCTGACTCAGGATTGCAGGTAGTGGCTGGGTTCCTCTTTGTGTCATTAACAATGCCAGGCCCCCTGTGGATGCTTAAACAAGCCATAAATGTGGGTTACAACTGGAAGGATAGAAGCTGATTCCAGGAGCTCCAGGTACAGTAGCTTTGAGCAGGTAGAGGCGAGGTTAGGAGACCATCTTTCAGAATGGAAAGGAGAACATCGTGTTTGCTATTAATTTGCTCACCCTGGGAAGCATTTCTGAAGCCTGTGCCTATGGAGATGTCTAGCAGGCCACAACAGGGCTGTTTCCTTTGTGCTGGAGCTGGGACTCAAATATATCCGAGTGCTAGGGTCTCTGCCTCCTGACGGCGCTATTTCTGAGAGGCATTTGGAAAACTGAATCTCAGGCAACAGGATCAGGATGATTTCGCAGGCCCGTGACTTTTTTTTTCTTTTTTTCTTTTTTTTCGAGGCAGAGTCTCACTCTGTTGCCTAAGCTGGAATGCGGTGGTACAATCTCGGTTCACTGAAACCTCCACCTCCCAGACTCAAGGAATTCTTGTGCCTCAGCCTCCCAAGTAGCTAGGACTACAAGTGTGTGCTCTCACGCCTGGGCTCATTTTTGTATTTTTAGTAGAGACGGCGTTTCACCATGTTGGCCACGCTGGTTTCGAACTCCCGACCTCAGGAGATCTGCCTGCCTCAGCCTCCCAAAGTGCTGGGATTACAGTCATAAAACACCTTGCCCGGCCTGACCCGTGGTTTTAAATCTTTTTGGGTGAAATCCTACATTAAGGATTTGATGGTGGGCAAAGATGAATGTAAATCCCAAGCTCTGCTGGTCTATCAGTCATGCTCCCAGGAACTCTCTACGCTAAAACTGCTCGGCAGACTTACTTCACCTTGGAAGATTCAGTCTTACCCCCTTTCTCCAGCACCCTCAAAGTCCTTCCCTTCTCCAAGCAAACGGAATTTCTATATTAGCAGAGGCCTTAAGGCAAGCTCTCCATACATCTTCCTGTCCTTTCATCATCACATCCTGCAAAGGCTAGTGGTCCTCCTTCCAGTCCTGAGTTTGTGCAGGGAGAATGGCCCAACAGCAGGTATGTCCTCACTCTATTTATCTAGGGTAGCTTTTCACTTAAGGTGATTATTACGATAAGAGGCTTTAGGATGATGTCAAAACTCAGCATGTGTCTCAGTTATTGTTAGCACCAAAGACAACCTCAGAGAACTAATAATTATCCTTAGCAAGAAAAAAAAAGCAATGTTATCCGCTACAACCATTCCTTTTTTTTTTTTTTTTTTTTTTTTTTTTTCAGATGTAGTCTCGCTCTGTCGCCCAGGCTGGAGTGCAGTGGTGCGATCTCAGCCCACTGCAACCTCCACCTCCCAGGTTCAAGCAATTCTCCCACCTCAGCCTCCCGAGTAGCTGGGATTACAGGTGCCTACCATCATGCCCGGCTAATTTTTGTATTTTTAGTAGAGAAGGAGTTTTGCCATGTTGGCCAGGCTGGTCTCAAACTCCTGACCTCAGGGAATCTTCCCATCTTGGCCTCCCAAAATGCTGGGATTACAGGCGTGGCCCCGCATTCCTTTTACTATAACGCCTTTTTCCATTTTGTTTTAGGCAAACGCTTATCTGATCTTCAAAACCCTGAGGCCCTGTTCTCAATGTTGAGCTCAACTCCTCAGGCTTGAAGACCAAAGTTATGCTTTCAAGTTGGCATTGTCTAACTAAGGTGGGCAGTGTGCAAGGAAATGACCAGAGTCTGCCATTGCTCAGATTTCTGCATTGACTTTTAGTGTCTTTCTCACAGGGTCGAGGCCTCCGCTGTTTCTTCCTTCGAATTGAGATCTCAAGGGTTACTGCACACCAGGAATTACAAACTGATACCTAGAGGTTAAGTAGGTGGGTAAGCTAAACCAGTAAAGAAGGCTGGGTAACTTCAAAACAGGACACTTAGTCGCACATTAAAAAATAAAGACTTGTGTGTGTAGAAATGAAGAATATTCTTAGGTTTTTTTTGTTTGTTTGGAGACAGGTTCTTGCTCTGTCATCCAGGCTGGAGTGCAGTGGCACTATCACGGCTCACTGTAGCTTCAACTTCCCTCAAGTGATACTCCCGCCTCAACCTCCCAAGTAGCTGGGACTACAGGTGCATGCCACCACGCCCAGTTAATAGTTTATACTTTTTTGTAGAGACGGGGTTTTGCCATGTTGCCCAGGCTGGTCTTAAATTCCTAGGCTCAAGTGATTCTCCTGCCTTGGCCTCTTAGAGTGCTGGGGTTACAGGTGTGAGCCACTGTGCCCAGCCAAAAAAATCTTTCTTAAAACATGAACCTTTTGGTCCATCTCTTCCTACCACTTATAAAAATGACATGGGCCCAGGTACAGTGGCTCATACCTGTAATCCCGGCACTTTGGGAGGCCAAGGCAGGTGGACCAGGCCAGGAGTTCGAGACCAGCCTGGCCAAGATGCTGAAACCCCATCTCCAAAAAATGTAAAAATTACCCAAGTGTGGTGGCACACGCCTGTAATTCCAGCTACTCGGGAGGCTGAGCAGGAAGGACTGCTTGAACCCAGGAGCAGAGGTTGCGGTAAGCAGAGATAGCAGTGTCTCACAATAAATAATAATAATAATAATAATAATAATAATAATAAACATAGATACGAAAAGACTTAACTTTCCTTCTATTATAAGAAATCAAAAACACTAATGCTACTATAAATGACAATGGACACTGGCCTTAATAAGAGGGAGACAATAGGGAGTGGTGAGGTTTGTGGCCAACTAGAAAGCCACACTCTGTCTAGAGGGGGCAGCTGCTATTCAGTCTATGCAGATTGTTGCCCCATAAGAGTATGGTTGGCTGCAGCAACTCACACCTATAATCCCAGCACTTTAAGAGGCTGAGAAGGGAGGACTGCTTGAACTAGGAGTTCGAGACCAGCCCGGGCAACATAGCGAGATCCTGTCTCTACAAAAAATCTAAAAAATTAGCCAGGTCTGGTGGCACCAGCCTGTAGTCCTAGTTACTTGGGAGGCTGAGGTGGGAGGATCTCTTAAGTCTAGGAGATTGAGGTTGCAGTGAGTAACCTAAGATGGTGCCACTGCACCTCAGCCTAGGAGACAGAGCAAGACCCTGTCTTTAAAAAAAAAAAAAAAAAAAAAAAAAAAAGAGTATAGGCACAATGTGGTCAGATTATGTAAATTTTTTTTTTTTTTTTTTTTTTTTTTTTTTTTTTTTTAGACAGCGTTTCGCTCTGCCACCCAGGCTGGAGTGCAGTAGCACAATCTTGGCTGATTGTAACCTCCGCCTCTTGGGTTCAAGCAATTCTCCTGCCTCAGCCTCCCGAGTAGCTGGAATTACAGGCACCCGCCACCATGCCCAGCTAATTTTTGTACTTTTAGTAGACATGGAGTTTCACCATGTTGGTCAGGCTGGTCCTCGTGATTTGCCCCACTCGGCCTCCCAAAGTGCTGGGATTCCAGGTGTTAGCCACCGCACCTGGCCTTAGATTATGTAAATTTTAAAGAGAAGCTGTAGATATATTTATGTAAAAATCTGAAACATTGGCTGTACATTTAAAATATAACTATAAATTAGCTCTTAATACAATATGGTGTAGACCTAACAAATCAGGTCTGCAGGCTAGATCTGGCCCGAGGCTGCCTCTTACTGTCTTTCTTTGTCTTGTGAGGGCTCATATGATGGCCATACCTCTTTGTTTTCAATTAAGAAAGAAAATATAAAAGAGCTTTAAACCATATTTGTTCATTTAATCATGAATGGAGAATAGCTTCTTTTTTTTTTTTTTTTTTTTTTTTTTGAGACGGAGTCTCGCTCTGTCACCCAGGCTGGAGTACAGTGGCCGGATCTCAGCTCACTGCAAGCTCCGCCTCCCGGGTTTACGCCATTCTCCTGCCTCAGCCTCCCGAGTAGCTGGGACTACAGGCGCCCGCCACCTCGCCCGGCTAGTTTTTTGTATTTTTTAGTAGAGACGGGGTTTCACTGTGTTAGCCAGGATGGTCTCGATCTCCTGACCTCGTGATCCACCCGTCTCGGCCTCCCAAAGTGCTGGGATTACAGGCTTGAGCCACCGCGCCCGGCCTGAGAATAGCTTCTTAATGCTTATGGTGTGGTCTTGACTTTTGAAGACAACATAATAAAAGTCTAGAGTTGTGCTTTTCCACCAAACATTTCCAGACGCCACTGCTAGAGGGGCATTCAGCTAGTGGGATCATGGGTCTCACCCACTACAGAAACCCTGATGCCCTTGCCTTCCTGGCCAGCCATCAGTGGCTAAGGAAAGCAATTGCCACCAAGGCTCTAGAATGTCTCGTCCTCCCCGCTGAAGCTATGTAGAGAGGCTCTGAGGCCTTGTGTAGATGTGCTGGCAGTGAAAGCTGCCATCTGTAGGCCAAGCATCAGGAAAATAAAGCAGGTCATCACTTGCTGAGTCACCTAGGCCACCCCTATATTCCGACCTCCCACCGGTCACTCCACCCCGACTTCACTGCAATGCAGAGGATGGGTGTGAAATTCACACGCTTCCTTAGGGTTACCCTGACCTGGCCCATCAGCTTACTGGACAGGTGAGACAAAAGCGCTGCTGATCTCCAGCCAAATCTAGTCACTCTTTGTAACTGATACTGACTTAGCTGTCAAAACACATCTGAACAGATTGGCAAAGACTAAAAAGTTGGGTAACAGATGGAGTTGGCGAGGCTGTGAGGAAACAGTCGCTCTCCTAGTTAGCTGGTAAGATTGATCCAACCACTATGGCAAGTACCACCAAAATCACAAATGTACATGAATTTTGACCCAACAATTCCACCTCTAGGAATTTATTCTATTTTGTTTTTTTTTTAGGACAGGGTCTCCCTCTGTTGCCCAGGCTAGAGCGCAGTGGTGCAGTAATACAATCACAGCTCACTGCAGCCTTGACCTTCCAGGCTCAGGTGATTCTCCCAGCTCAGTCTCCAGGGTAGCTGGGACAACAGGCATGTGCCATCATGCCCAGCTCATTTTTGGTCTTTTTTTTAGAGATAGGGTTTTGTCATGTTGGTCAGGCTGATCTCAAACTCTTGGGCTCAAGTGATGCCTTAGCCTTCCAAAGTATTGGATTACAGGCATGAGCCACCATACCTGGGCTTTAGGAACATATTCTATTGATAAGCCTATCCATGTGCCAAACAAGGTATGTGCACAAGGTCACTCATTATAGCACTGTCATAGCAAAATATTGACAATGGCTCATTATGAAGGACTGACAGAATTACAGGATGATCACACAATGGAATATTATATGGCTGTAAAAAAGGAAACAAGATCCTCTTTACCTACTAATGGGGACTAATCTCTAAGATATGTTAATAAGTGAAAAAGCAAGGTATAAAACAACATGTGTAATGTGCTCTTATTTGTGTAAAAATATTCAAAAATAATGTGTGTGTTTGTCAATGCATAAAACACGGCTAAAAGAACACACAAAACCCATTAACATTGCTTGACTCTGGGGAGGAAAACTATGTGACTGGAATTAGGGACATATAGAGCTTTTTATTATGTATCTTTTTGCTTATTTATTTCAATTTTTTTAAGAGACAGGGTCTCACGGTCTCACTCTGTCACTCAGGCTAGAGTGCAGAGGTGCTATATCACAGCTCACTGCAGCCTTGAACTCCTGTCCTCAAGTGATCCTCCTGCCTCAGTTGCCTGAGTAGCTAGGAACTACAGGTATATGCCATTATGCTCTACTAATTAAGACAATTTTTTCTAATTGAGTTAGGGTCTTGCTATGTGGCCCAGGCTGGTTGTCTTTTTTCTTTTTTTCTTTTTTTTTGAGATGGAGTCTCGTTCTGTCACCCAGGCTGGAGTGCAGTGGCGCGATCTCGGCTCACTGCAAGTTCCCCCTCCCGGGTTCACGCCATTGTCCTACCTCAGCCTCCTGAGTAGCTGGGACTACAGGCGCCCGCCACCATGCCAGGCTAATTTTTGTATTTTTAGTAGAGATAGGGTTTCACCATGTTGGCCAGGCTGGTCTTGAACTCTGGACCTCAAGCTGTCCTCTGCCTTGACCTCTTAAAATGCTGGGGTTACAGGCATGAGGCACTGTGACCAGCTACCATGTATCTTTCATATCTTTTAAATTTGGAGCCATATGAATGCCTTTCCCGGTAGAAACAGAATTAAAATGTGAAAAATGGCAAGCTCACAAACAATACCAAACCACACAGAAACAAAGTCAAGGTCCACATCGGAGGATAAGCACTCCTGTCCTCGGCATCCCAAGTTCTCCAGCCACGGCGGCTGCTTTCCATCACGACACAGTTTAGGGTTTAGCTTTCCTCCCCTCAGCTTCCCACCTGGGAGGGGTCGAGAAGGCATGGGAAGCAGTAGTACCAGCTTGGCATCAAGCACTTACCTGCTCCTTCTCTGAATATGGGTTGTTGAGGACGACAGGCACATTGCCCTTCCCCCATAGGTCATTGAAGACTCGGTCGTTCTCCACACCCAGGGGCAGAGGTTTGTGTGATTTGCCGTCCAAATCTCTGAAAGGCAAGGTGGGGCAGGTGAGGAAGGGGACATCAGGAGGGACTGCTAGTTGCTTTGATCTGGAAGTCCTGAGTCTGTACAGAACCTCAGTGGCTCACTCACATAACTCGTTATGAGCCAGCAAGCTTTGGGTACCCAGCCCGCTGCTTCATAAAGATCGACAGTGACACGTGGGAAGGCAGTTCCGGGTGTCAATCACAAAGGGAGCGCATCCAAGGGGACTTTGACAGCTGGCATATCCCTATCTTTGTGGACATCATTTCAGGATGGCAAGGAGAAGGATTTTGCCTGTCCCGCTCCCTTCTTCATTCCATGGATCTGGGAACACAGGAGGCCTGTTTCCTAGTAATAGTCCATGTACCATGAACCCCTGGACAACTTAATGCTCATGACACCTACCAGTGGAAAAAGTAGGAGGCAGGAAGGATAGAAAGGTCCTGTGGGCTTTGGGTAATAAGTTATTCTGACCCTAAGACTTTTGGCTTTGAACAATAGCAGCTCAGAACAAACAGAATGATTTGGAAAATAAAGGGAACATAATGATACAAATAATAATACTATTAATAAGGACAGATAGCATTTATTAAGCACTTACTATGTGCCAAGCACTTTACATGTGGGTTTTTAAAAATTATTATTTTATTTATATTAGACACGGGTTCTCCCTGTGCTGGCCAGGCTGATTTCTAACCCCTAGGCTCAAGCAATGCCCCTGCCTCAGCCTCCCAAAGTGCTGGGATTACAAGCGTGAGCCACCATGCCTGGCCATGTGTTTTAGTGCATTTAACTCTTGTGACAACCCTTTGAGACAGGAGTGACTGTTTTTTTTTTTTTTTTTTTCCCAGCCTTGTCCTGTCATCCCAGCTGGAATACAGTGGCACAATCACAGCTCACTGTAGCCTTCATCTCCTAGATTCAAGTGATCCTCCTGCTCAGCCTTCTGAGTAGCTGGGACTACAAGGGTGTACCACCATGTCTGGCTAACTTTTTAAATTTTTTGTAGAGATGGGGTCTCACTATGTTGCCCAGGCTGGTCTCGAACTCCTTGGTTCAAGTGGTCCTCCCACCCCAGCCTCCCAAAGTGTTGGGATTACAGGCGTGAGCCACTAAGCCTATCCAGGAATGATTGTTAATCAGCATTTTACAGATGGGGTAAGGGAGACAGAGAGAAGCTAAGTTGCTCAAGGTCACACAGTAGCAAAGCCTAGTATTCCAGCCCACTCATCAGCCCACTCATTTAGAATGACAATCCATTCTAAAGTAGGGGTTGTCACTGTCATCATCATCACCACCACCACCATCACCATCATCTTTATCACCACCACTACCACAGTCACCACCATAGCCACCATCATTCTCATTGTTACCATCATCATTATTGTAATCATCATCATCTAACTTGCCTCATCAGCCTCCACCATAATCACCATCACCATAATCACCCTCATCATTATCATCGTCAACCTCATCATATCCTCATCTTCATGATCAGTGCCATCACCTTCATTAGCAGCATCACCATTATCACCATCCTCTTCCTCCTCCTTGGCATCATGACCACACCAGCATCTTCATGACCACCAGCATCATCCTCACAATCATCACGTGAGGAAACTATAGTTCAGAGTGGTTAAGTCACTAGCCTAAGTCACACAGCTAGTGATGGTGGATTCAAACCCAGGCTTGTTCTGGATGCTAGAGCCTGACATTTTTTGGAGACAGTCTTGCTCTGTTACCCAGGCTGGAGTGCAGTGGTGCAATCCTAGCTCACTGCAGCCTTGACCTCCTAGGCTTGAGCGATCCTCCCACCTCTGCCTCTCCAGTAGCTGGGACTACAGGCGTGCATCACCCTACCTGGCAATGTTGTAAATTTTTTGTACAGACAGGGTCTCACTGTGTTGTGCAAGCTGGTCTCAAACTCCCAAACTCAAGTGATCCTCTTGCCTCGGCCTTCCAAAGTGCTGGGATTACAGGTATGAGCCACCAGGCCTGGCCAGAATCTGACTTCTTACTCACTAAGTTTTCCTGGCTTCCTGTCCCTGAACTCTAACAGGCTCAGGATGAGGTGATCTCAGCTAGGTTCCACAAGCTGGCCACCCTCTGAGATGGAGATAGGAGTGGGCACCAAAATCCAGATGGCCTCATCAGACCTGTCTTACTCTCTGAGTCCTTCTACTCTCCAAGTACTGCCCTCCTACTTCCCAACAGCCTTTCTCCTTTTGGCTCTCCTATCCAATTTGACTCTGACCATGGCCTCTGTCTGTGTCTAACTGGGCAATGCAGCTTGCCCTGTGGCTCATCTTGGTTTGGGTCCCAGGCATTAAGACTGGCCATTGTCTTGCCTTCTGTTCTATGTTCCTAGCTTTGGGGACTCCTCTATCCCCCAGTCTGGTACAATGACAGTCATCTTGGATGAACCAGAAGCCACGGTCCAAGCTCTGAGAGCGAGACCCCCAGTGACCCCTCCAGCAGCTCCCTCTGGGCCACTCAGAGACCCTGCCTGCAGTGTTTCACGTCATCCCTGAGGCCCACGTCAAAGCCACTTCCGCTCTTCTGCCTGGAGAGGTTTGCAATTCGTCAGAGGGAACATTCTGTTTCACCCTCTTTAAAATGTCACCAAAACATACCCAGAGTGGCTCTTGATTACAGGCATTTCCCAAGTTAACGGTTACCTACATGATCATAAACAGAAGTATCGTCTGCTGAGAGTGCTGCTCTAAATGTCACTCAGTTCCCTTTCAGCTCTGAAACTACTGATCCTACATCACATGACCATAAGTGAGGATTCAGCAGAGAAGGGAGGAGGTTAATGTATTTGGAGCCTCTATAACATTCCGCGTACTTGCACAGAAGTTATTCCATTTAATTTCAACAGACATTAAAAGTCCCCATTTCACACATGAAAAAACCGAACCCAGAGGGGTATGTAAGTTTCCCAAGGCCCCATCGTCAGCATATAGTACAGCTGGGATTTGAAACTAGGTGTTACTGATGAGCTGCCAAGATCCTTCCTTTTTTATTTTATTTATTTTTTGAGACAGAGTCTCACTCTGTTGCCCAGGCTGGAGTGCAGTGGCGTGATCTCGACTCACTGCAACCTCTGCCTCCCAGGTTCAAGCGATTCTCCTGCCTCAGCCTCCCACATAGCTGGGATTACAGGCACACACCACCATGCCCAGCTAATTTTTGTTTTTTTTTAGTAGAGATTGGGTTCCTTCATCATGTTGGCCAGGCTGGTCTCAAACCCCTGACCTCAGGTGATCCGCCTGCCTTGGCCTCCCAAAGTGCTGGGATTACAGGAGATCCTTCCTTTTTTAAAACAGAGATAGGAAAAACTGGTTAGGATGCTCACTCTAAGCCAGAGGCTACAGAGCAAGTAACCCAACATCTCCTGTGGAGTGAAGCCAATTTACAAAAATTACAAGGTACAATTACCCAGGCAATTTGGAAATGATCACATGGGTTGTCTTATGTGAATTTGCAGAGAGAGTTTCTTTTACCATCATTCTTTTTTTTTAATCCATTAAGACCTTCATTTAAATAATGCAGTTGAAGTGTTTTGCCAACGAAAACTTAATTTTGGAGTCCTGTGTGACGGGCATACACATTATTATTATTATTATTATTATTTTTAGATGGAGTCTTGCTTGTCGCCCAGGTTGGGGTGTAGTGGCGTGATCTCGGCTCACTGTAACCTCCATTTCCCAGATTCAAGTGAGTCTCTTGCCTCAGCCTCCCTAGTAGCTGGGATTATAGGTGTGCGCCACCATGCCCAGCTAACTTTAAACATTTTTTTTTTTATTTTTAGTAGAGACAGGGTTTCACCATGTTGGCCAGGCTGGTCTTGAACTCCTGGCCTCGAGTGATCCACCCAGGAAGGATATTTTTAATACGGGATCATGAGAAACATCCAGGTTGAACTATTTTGCTTCCCTTCACCCAGAAGCAAAATCAGAAGCAGATTTAGTTCAATTCTCAACCCACAATCTGTCAGTGATAACCAGGTCTGAAGGAAATATCTGGCTTATCACCACAAATCTGTTCAACCTGGATCCACCTGTTTGCTGGGGTTGCAGGAGCAGTGTAGCATGCTGGTTAAGGATGTGGCTGTGGATTGGGAAGAACTGGGTTCAAGTCCTGGCTTTGCTGGTTATAAACTATGCAACTCTGGACACTTCACCTGTCTCAGACTCAGTGTACTCATCTGTTAAATAGGGTCAATAATATCTGCAATGATTAAAGGAGGTAAAGCTTATGATACTTAGCAGTGTGGCACCTGCTATCACTCTTACTGCTTATGGAGGATCAGAAAGAAACAGAGAAAGAAACCTCTAGCTCTGTGTAGAACAGTGACTATTCCTCTATGCCATCTCTGTCTAGTAGAACGTCCTGCGATGATGGAAATGTCTCATATCTGCACTATCGCATATTATAGCCGCTAGACACATGTGGCAATTGAGCATTTGAAATGAGGTTACTGTCATGGAGGAACTAGATTTTAAGTTTTATTTAACTTGGATTGATTTAAATTTAAAGAGCCAAATGTGGCTTAAGGCTATATTGTCAGACAGTGCAACCGCCGGAAACCTGAAGGCTCCAAAGACTGGGAATTGAAGGCATACATGGCTCCAATCAGGGGGCATCTTTGCTGGGGGTCTACACTCAGACACTTTCTAAGCTGCCATGTCTTGTTCACGGAACCCAGGAATTCGGTAATTCTCTACTTCCCTTCCAGACTCCTGCCTCCTACCATTCTTGGCCCTGATCTCTTGACTCCTCCCTCTTCCCCAGGAGCACACCGTGTCCACCCTTACGTTTATACTTAAGCTCCCCAGGTTGCTCTTCCATATTCCCTCTGCTGAGAGCCAACTCCTGCTCAGCTTTGATGGCCCACTTCATGTCCCACCTGTCCTGGGAATTTAATGAGATCAGGCATGTAAAATGCCTAGCACATAATCAGCACTAACTAAACATGAGTGATGTATATTTCCACTTAGAACTAAGAAAATTGATGCCCAGAGAGATTAGGTAATTTGTCAGAGGTCACACAGCAGGCAACAAGAGCTTGCAGATGAGATCTCTCTTCATTGTTGTCCCAGCTGAGAGTCACTGTGTACAGGGCTTATGTGGAGGGCCTCTGGGAGGGCAGCATTTGCTTGGACCTCCTATCTGAGAAGAACCTCAAACTTAGATGTTACATGTTCTCTCCAAATGGGGTAGATGTGTTGAATATATTCATTCATATATAAATTTAGTAACTCTGTTGTATTATTATTATTTCGAGACAGAGTCTCTGTCACCCAGGTTGGAGTGCAGTGGCACGATCTCAGCTTACTGCAAACTCCTGGGTTCAAGCGATTCTCTTGCCTCAGCCTCCTGAGTAGCTGAGATTATAGACGTGTAATCTGTAACCACCACGCCTTGCTAATTTTTGTATTTTTAGTAGAGACAGAGTTTCACCAGGTTGGCCAGGCTGGTCTCCAGCTCCTGACCTCAAGTGATCCATCTGCCTCAACCTCCCAAAATGTTGGGCTTACAGGTGTGAGCCACTGCACCTGGCCTGTTTTATTATTTATTCACTAAAAATATATTGAGAGCTCACAGGAGATGGACAGGGCCTCTTTTGACTTCTGAGATGTCTGGATGGTAACTCCCCTTTAACAGAGCTCATGAGTCTTGGTCTTGCCCAGCTGCCTGGAATAATCTCAGTTTAGATTAGAGTTTCTCTGCTTCCACACTACTGGTATTTGGGGCCTGATAATTTCTTATTGCCGGGGCTGTCCTGTGGATTGGAGGATGTTTGAGCAGCATTCCTGGCCTCTGCACACTAGATGCCAGTAGCAACCCTATCCTCAAAGTCGTCACAACCAAAAAATGCTTCCAGATATTGCAAAATGCCCCCTGGGAGGCAAAATTGTACTCCTACCCATGGAGAGGCACTCTCAGTGGTTTAGATGTGGCTGAGCATCTCAACGTGACGCTTCCAAGTTCCTCCCCATCCTTGCTCTATGCTCACCCAAGGATCTGCAAGGACTTATTCACCAGCTGTCCCTTGTTCCCAGATGGAATTGACGAGCTCGCCTTCACTAAATGGCCCTCACCCACCCCTCTCAGGTGTCCTTCTCCGTCTGGAAAAGCCATCCCCCAGTGAGCCTGGCATTCTGGTGGCCAGTGTTCCCGGGGCTATCACGTGATCACATTTGGTGGTTCTCAAACTCCAGGGTGCATCCAGATCAACTGAGGGGCTTGTTAAAATTCAAATTCCTGGCCAGGCATGGTGACACATGCCTGTAATTCCAGCACTTTAGGAGGCCGAGGTGGGAGGTTCACTTGAGCCCAGGAGTTCCAGACCAGGCTGGGCAACAAAGTGAGATCCTGTCTATACACAAAATAAAAAAATTAGCTGAGCGTGATGGCGCTTGCCCATAGTCCCAACTACTGGGGAAGCTGAGGCAGGAGAATCACTTGAGCCCAGGAGGCTGAGACTGCAGTGAGGTAAGGTTGCACCACTGCACTCCAGCCTGGGCGACAGAGACGGACTCTGTCACACACACACAAATCCCCCTCAGATTTCTGAGCTCTCCTCCTAGAGAGTTTGAGTAGTGGGTCTAGGAGGGAACCCTAGAATCTGCGTCATCAGAAGCACCCCAGGTGGTCCACGGACACACTGGGAGACCCATTTCGCTGGGAGCTCTCTGGCCCAGGCTCTAGCAGTAGGCAGCAAGGTTCCTTCTGGGTTAGAGATGTCAGCCTCCCTATCTCCTTTCCTTTTTTCACCACCATCCTCCTATAAGGCCAGATGTGGAGTTCCGCCTCCCTCCTGGTAAGCATTTTCTATGCTTTCTGGAGAGAACAAAACTAAATTCTTTTTTCTTCCACTTCAATAGCTGGATGGTTGTACCCAAGCCAAAAGTTGCTCATGCATCTCTAAACCTTCTGAGAATCTTTGCCAGATCCTTCCAACTGTGGCTTCCTAAGAACCAGGACCCCCAACCTCTTGCACGGAAGGAAAAGGGGTCCTGGGCTTGACTTCCCAGGAAGTTTGAACGTTGGTCGATTGGCCTGATGCTGAGCACTTACAGACCCCGAGGATCTGGGAGGGGAGCAGGTGGGCCAGGCCTGTGTGCTGGGCACAGGGAGACGGGGGCTGCTGCCTATTCTGGCCAACCAGACAAGGAGGCCGCCGAGGAGCAGCTGGTGCTGGCAGGAGGCCCTGACCACATTTTTCAGCAGACACCACACTCTCTCTGACTCCTGCTTCTCCTGGCCCTGCATGCTCCAACAGCCTTGGTTTCTGCCTCCACCTGGTCTGGAACGCTGGGAGCTGAGTAGGAAGTAGGAAGTAGGAAGTAGGAAGACTTGGAGGCTGTGGAGGCCGGGGCTGGGGTCTCCGCAAAGCTTTTCTTCTAGATTTCATCATGCTTAGAGTGGGAGGAATGGGAAGTTCTTGTTAAACAGAAAAGTATGCTTTATTATTATGACTTTTAGAGACAAAGTCTCGCTGTGTCACCTAGGCTGGAGGACAGAGGCATGATCATAGCTCACTGCAGCCTCGAACTTCTGGGCTCAAGTGATCCTCCTGTCTCAGTTTCCTGAGTAGCAGGGATTACAGGCATGCACCACCATCCCTGACTAATTTTTAAATTTTTTTGTAGAGATGGGGTCTTGCTATGTTGCCCAGGCTGGTTTTAAACTCCTTGGCTTAAGCAATCCTCCTGCCTTGGCCTCCCAGTGCTGGGATTACAGGCGTGAGCCACCACACCTGGCCCAAAGTATGCTTTCAAGAGGAGGAATTCTACCATGAACGCCGCAGCTGGGAAGTGAGGAGAGGGCCTTTGGGCTCCGTCACAATCATGACTTAATTGTTAATATCACCAAAGGTTGGCAGGATTCTCAAACTCAGGTGTCTGCAGAAGACAGGCTGGTGAGGATAAGTGTGGACTGGGCTGTCTGGATGCTGCAGGACGAGAGACCCCACGGTGGCCCCTTTCCAGCTCCTGCCACTGGTTGCCTCACAAGGATGTAGACTCTGTATTAACAGTTCTTTGGAATTTTTTAAGAGCCTGGAGAGTGATTTCACCACAAATTCACTATTCCGGAAAACTGCAGGTCAAATAAACTCATGGGAGAACTGTGTGTGCTCCTCAACCTTGTTTGCAACCCTTGCCCTAATAGGATGTTTTGAGTTCCTCTCTTTGGAGGAATGTTCCAGAGAGGTGGAGTTCCTACGATCCAGGTGTGGTCTGGCCTGTGATGAGCGTACCAGCCACTGGCCCTCACGAGGAACCTGAACGCTAGTTCTAGAAGAAATCTTAAGGCTCACGTGGTCCACATCTCATTTTTACAGATGGGAAAACTGATGCCCAAAGAGGTCAAAGGGCTTTCCTAAAGTACATAGCTGGTGAGTGGTAAAGTGGAAGGAGGGGTTAGAAGCAAGGTCAGTGGACTCAGTCCAGTGAGACCTCATAGGGATGGCGGCAGGGATAGCCACTGGTTAGCCCGGGGCCGGGCCAGAGCATTGCTCCATGGTGTTGGTTAGATGAGTGTGGTAGACTGAATAACAGCCCAAGGATCTCAGATCCTAATCCCTTGAACCCGTATATGTTTCCTTGGATGGAGAAAGGGTCTCTGCAGATATATTGTGATGTTAAAGATCTTGAGATGGGCAGATTTCCTGGGGTTATCTCTGTGGGCCCTCAATGTAATCACATGTCTTAATAAGAGGGCTACAGAGGGAGCTCTGACTACAGAGGGGATGTCACCACGGAAGCCAGATGCTCTGTTCCTGGTTTTGAAAATGGAGGAAGGGGCCACAAGCCAAAGGATGCAAGGAACGCAGCTTTAGACCCTGGAAGAGGCAAGAAAATGAGTTCTCTTCAAGAGCCTCCAGGAAAGAACACAGTCCTGCTGATACCTTGATTTGATATCAGCCCAGGGAGACCACTTCAGACTTAAGACCGTCAGAATGATAAGGGAATAAAGGTGTATTGCTTTCAGCCACCAAGTTTGGGGTGATTTGTTATGCAGCCATAGGAAGCTGACACAATGAGTGAATGGGAGCGGGGACAGGGATGACAGTAGGGTGGTTGATGAGCCCACCCATGTGTCCAGCCTCACTGCCCACCACTCTCCCCCTCCACTCACTATGCTCAAGTCCCTCGAGCTTTCTGTCCTTTGCACGTTCCCACCCGGTTCCTGTCTCAGGGCCTTTGCTCCTGCTGTGCCTTCTGCTAGGAACACCCTTTCCTAGATGTCACATGGTTGGTATCTTTGGCCTCAGTAAAAATGTTGCCTTTTCAGAAAGCCCCTTCCTGACTCCCCTATCTAATGCTCTACCACACCCCAAGCCACTTTTCTTCAAATCACTGTTTTATTTCCTTCATAGCATGTACCACTATCTAAGACGACTGCATTTGTCTACTTATTTATTTATTTATTTATTTATTTATTTATTTATTTAGAGACGGAGTCTCATTCTGTTGCCCAGACTGGAGTGCAGTGGCATGGTCTTGGCTCACTGCAGCATCTGCCTCCCGAGTTCAAGCGATTCTCCTGCCTCAGCTTCTTAGGTAGCTGGGATTACCTCACCTGGCTGATTTTTGTATTTTTAATAGAGACAGGGTTTCACCATGTTGGCCAGGCTGGTCTTGAAATCCTGACCTCAAGGGATCCGCCCGCCTCGCCCTCCCAAAGTGCTGCGATTACAGGCGTGAGCCACTGCACCCGGCCTATTTATTTTTGATTTCTTGTCTCTGATATGATTCTCCAAGGGCAGAAGTTCACCATGGAATTCCCAGGGCTGAGTACAGTGTCAGGGCAGAATGGATGCTCAGTAAACATTCATTCCATGAAAGGCAGTGAGAAGCCCCCTGGTTACCCATCATTTTTGGTGGGTGGGCAGGCTTATCCCATGGTTATTCCTCAGAATAAAGGGCCAGGTACCCACCTGGCAAGACAGCAGGGACACAGATGGGGAGAGGGTCCAAAGCGAGAGTAACCCCGGGAAGGGTGGATGGGGAGCTGCTTACGTTCAAGTGGGTAAGATCAGAATAAAAGGTGGAGATTCAGGTTGAAGGCTAAGTTACTGGGCTTAGTTCCTTAATTGAAATATACCCCAGTAGAAGGATTCCAAGCTCTGAGATACATCAAGTGCACCCTGGAGGAGTGCTTCTGACTCAGACAGTCCTGGAATCAATACTGCCATCAGTCATGCTGAGGTCAGTTCTAATGGAGAGTTCTAACTAGCGTGAGTCCTCTAAGCAAAAACTGAGCCAGTCAGTCATCTTCCCTGCTGTAGAGAAAGCCATGGGGGAACAGACTGACTTCCTTCCTTCCTTCCTTCCTTCCTTCCTTCCTTCCTTCCTTCCTTCCTTCCTTCCCTCCCTCCTCCCTCCTCCTTCCTTCCTTCCTTCCTTCCTTCCTCCTTCCTTCCTTCCTTGTCCAGATGGACGCTGGATCGGGAACCTTGGCCTCTTTGGAACCCTCCTTCAGGGCAGCAAGCTGAGTAACCTGGATATTCTCTTACATGCAGCATTTTAAAGTGACCGCTCCAGCCAGGTGCAGTGGCTCACGCCTGTAATCCCAGCACTTTGGGAGGCTGAGGCAGGCGGATAGTTTCAGGCCAGGAGTTTGAGACCAGCCTGGGCAATCTGATGAAACCCTGTTTCTACAAAAAAAATAAAGAATTAGCTGGGCATGGTCCCAGGTACTTGGGGAGCTGAGGTGGGAGGATCACTTGAGCCCAGGAGGTAGAGATTGCAGTGAGCCATCATGGCGCCACTGCACTCCAGCCTGGGCTACAGAGCAAGATTCTGTCTCTAAACAAATAAACGAACAAACAAATAAATAAAAGTGACTGCTCCCAAGTATAGAAGGTGCTGAAACTTTGGGATTCACTACCTCCCTTCCTCAAACCCCCTGGTATTGCTGCCACTGCCTGCTGGAGCCACCTTCCTCCTGGGATGAAGGGATGAGACTGTCTTTAGAGTAAACATCACTTCTCCTCCCAAATAAGTGCCACCATCCCGAAACTACAGGGACACCCCATGGGGGAATGGAAGAGATGTGGCAGGAGATTAAGCCTGTTTCCAAGAGGAAAGAAAGAAAGAAAATGGGGACAACAGAGCAGGAGAGACAGGGCACTGCTGAGAAGCAGTGACAGCTCCCGCCTCAGCTTGGCCCCCCGACTGGCAGGTGCGCCCTGGATCTGGGGATCTGGGCCTGGTGGGCTTCACTGTCACCCAAGCCAGTGGGTTTTCTCGGGTCAGTGACTTCACCCAGCATCCAGGATGCCAGTGCTGATGTCCACCCCTACATGCTGCCTGGATTGAGAGGTCACTGGGAGGACGAGCATGTTCCAAGCAGCCGTGTGCTCTCAGCGGCTTGAATCAAGCCAGGACTGCCTGTCACAAGAGTGACCCCGAAGAACATTCTTGCTCTGGGATTCCAATTCCTGACTTGGGACACCGATGCCTAAAGAGGTCCTTATTTCAGCCCCTAGGAGGCCATTTGGCAATTTGTGGAGGTAGTTTTGGTTGTTACAAGGATGGAGGTGGAGGTGCTCCTGGCACTGTAGTAGGAGGGAGGTGGCATTAGGGGTGGTGGCCATCCTGCAACACCAGGAACATGAGGGAAGAGAGTCTTGCATGCCACACGATCTCCAGGACTTCACACATATAAAAGACAAGCTTATATTCCTGGACTGAGATCCCAACTCTCTCCTGTATAAATACGGCTTTAAAACAGACTGAATTTTCCATGCAGTAAATCTACTGGGTAAATTAAGGAAAGATGGATGTACCCATTGCTTTTTCAGGAGTCATTCACCATTTTGGAAAATCGCATCACCAAGACGACGCTGCTCATGGCATTTGAGTTGCCAGAACAACACACCTGTGTCAGTCTCTGCTTCTGACGCTGTTGTGTTTGCAGCAATTCTATGTTTAGGCGCAAACATCTGACCATTCCAGTGTGGTCGTGTCTGAACGCTGATACGTTAAATTACAGGCTTTTGAAATTATAAGTTATTTTTATGAGGTTCCCTTCATTTAATAGTTAATGGCATTTTATTAGATTTTAAAAATAAGAAGTGCGAGTAGGTTATATGATCCATGAATTAGTAAAGACACTTAAAAATATGTGTTAAGAAATGGAGGTGCTGGCTGGGCATGGTGGCTCACTCCTGCAATCCCAGCACTTTGGGGGGCTGAGACGGGTGGATCACCTGAGGTCAGGAGTTCAAGACCAGCCTGGCCAACATGACGAAACCCTGACTCTATTAAAAATACAAAAATTAGCCAGGCGTGGTGGCGCATGCCTATAATTCAAGCTACTCGGGAGGCTGAGGCAGGAGAATTGCTGGAACGTGGGAGGCAGAGGTTGCAGTGAGCCGAGATCATGCCACTGTACTCCAGCATGGGCAACAAAGCGAGACTCTGTCTCAAAAAAAAAAAAAAAAAAAGAAGAGAAAAAAGAAATGGGGGTGCTTTGAGTGCAAGCCATTGAGCTAGGAGGACACGCACTATTATTAAATATCACTCATCCTTAGAAGCCCTGTACTTGCTCTAAGCCACCTTCTCCAGACCTTGTCTCTCCTCTGAAGCAGGTTTTTTGGCTGCTTTTGGGCAAACCACCTCATCACGGTCACAGTTGAGATGGGTGACTAGTGGGAGGACTGCAAGGGATGAGGGAAGCTGAGAGCTTGGATACAGCCTCCTGAGTTGGGAAAATAGGTCTGCAGGGGCATCCACGTCAGGCTGGCTTGTCTCGCCCTCTTGCTTGGGGAAACAAAGACAGGAGACTATTTCCTGAGATGGCGTTTGGAGAGGAACCCCTTGGTGCCTGGTGACACGAGGGCTCCCATGAAGTTCTCCGCATCACACCCAAGCCTAGAGTTCTGCACCAAGCCTCGTGTCCCAGACTGTCGGCTGGGGCAGAGGATCAAATGAACTCCTTGGAGGGGAAGGACCCAGCTCCCAGTTCTGGAAGGGAGGTTGCACTGGGATCCTCTGGGGGACATCTCCACATCGCATACAGAGGTTCAGACTCCTGGGGTTCTGGGGGTGTGGCTGAAATAGAGCCCCTGGGAATTCTGATACTCACCCCTCCATGCCCACCCCATGCCCAGTTGAGAATTGCAATCAAGTGCATGGGACACTAGATACAGCTAGGATTCAGCTGCCCATGGGAAGGGGACTCTGCTTATATAAGGTAAGACAGAGCTCCCATTCCACACTGGTGCTGCTCTTCTCAGGAGAGGGAGCACTAAGGGAAAGGGAGCACTGAAGGACAGCAAGGGTGGTAGAGGATTGGGAGGCAGAGGTGGTGCTTGGGGGCAGCCTTTTGGTAGGGACACTTCCCAAAGCCTCCTGGCAAACAAGGCCAATGCCTTCTGTTCTGGATCCTACAGCTGCCTTATAATTTAACTCCATGGCATGAGCTGGACTGCTGGGAGACACAGCAGGACCTCAAGATGCCACCTCCACTGGATGTGCTGCTGGAGGGACCTGGGGCAGTGGCAGCTCCCTGAGGCCTGCGTTCCAGCCTGGGAGGCCTCCTGTGCTAGTTGTGAGGGACTCAGCCTTCACATCTCCCCTAGTCCGCTGAATCCCGAAGACTGATCCCTAGCTATCCACTCTGGAAATGGACATCCAATGCCACAGAGTTCCCCATGCACGCATCTACCTCACTGAGATGTCACACCATGCTGTGTGTATCTGGACCGAGACTCTTGGTCTTCCTCCTCCTGGGGATGAGGACCAAAGGTGCAGGGAGGACTCCAGGCTGTCCCCAGGGAGTATACAGAGGAAAAAAGAAGTAGGTTGGAGGGAAGAGGCTTAAAGGGAGGCCTGTGACCCTGGTTTTCCCTCTGCCCAGGGACTTGTGATAGAGCCCCTGTCTTACTCCTTGGGGGGCTCTGGGGTCTTGATGGAATGGGCCCCATTTTTGTCCAGGTGTGAGAAGTTAGGAAAACTCTGATGCACTGGCAGACTGAGGTGGGCTGCTACAGACTGAGGGGCCACCAAAGGGCAGTGTGGGAGGAAGGCTGCATCCCATGCAGCACCTCAAACACGTTAAGCACACTCCCACCTGAGGACTCTGCACAGGCTCTTCTCTCTACCTGGAGTGCCCATCCCCTCTCCCACCCCTTGGAAAGCTCCCAGACTCTCTCTCTCCCTTCCTCCAGGCATTTAATTAATTAATTATGAGACGGAGTCTCGCTCTGTGGTCCAGGCTGGAGTGCAGTGGTATGATCTCGGCTCACTGCAACCTCCATCTCCCAGGTTCAAGCAATTCTCCTGGCTCAGCCTCCCAAGTACCTGGGATTACAGGCACCCGCCACCACGCCTGGCCAATTTTGTATTTTTAGTAGAGATGGGGTTTCACCATGTTGGCAGGTTGGTCTCAAATCCCTGACCTCAGGTGATCTGCTTACCTCAGCCTTCCAAAGTGCTGGGGTGATAGGCGTGAGCCACCTTGCCCGGCTGTATTTAAATGATGCCTTCCTAGTGAGACCTGCTCTAGCTTCCCTAGTTAAAAGTTCTCAATATTTCTGATCCCATCCTTTCCTCCCTTTTTTTTTTTTTTTTTTTTTTTGAGACGGAGTCTCTCTCTCCTCTCGCTCTGTTGCCCAGGCTGAAGGGTAGCAGTGCAATCTCAGCTCACTGCAACCTCCGCCTCCCAGGTCCAAGTGATTCTCCTGCGTCAGCCGCCTGAGTAGCTGCGACTACAGGCATGTGCCATCATGCCCAGCTAATCCCTTCCCCGCTTTCTTTATCTCCTTTACATATATCCCTAACAGACGGTCACATATCGCTTAACCACAGGGACACATTCTATGAAATGCATCATTAGGCAGTTCAGCCATTGTGGGAACATCGCAGAGTGCACTCACACAAACCTGGATGGGACAGCCTACTCCACACCACACCGAGGCTATACCGTGTAGCCTATTGCCTCCAGACTATGAACCTGTACAGCATGTGACTATAGGGAATGCTGAAGGCAACTGTAACACAATTGTAAGAATTTGTGGATCTAAACATATCTAAACATGGAAAAGGTACAGTAACAATACAGTTTTATAATCTAATAGGATCCCTGATACATAAGCGGCCCTTTGATGACTGAGACATCATTATGCATCTGTAGCACATGACCTCATTACATATTTTATATATTTATCTTATTTATCATCAGTCCTCCCCACTAGACTGTAAGCTCCCCAAGGACAGGGGATTTGTTGATTTCATTCATTGCTCCACCCTAGAGCATAGGACAGTGCCTGACACACAGTAGGTCCTCAATGAACATTTGTTAAATGAGTGAATGCAGGGGCCTGGGGAGCTACCTTAATCCAGGCCCCCAGGTTGTCGGGGTGGGGGGAGGCGGAATGTTCCTGAAGATCTCTAAGTGCTCTGAGGACACTTTGGCGTTCTTGGGGAAAGGGTTGGGAAATCTTGGCCTGGATTTTTTGGTGGCCCCAGACTGAGCCTCCCTCTGAGTATGCCTAGACCCACCCTGGCAGCACTGGGGACTGTAGCATCAGTGCCAGACCTAAGATGCAAATGGAAGGGGGACAGAGAAACTTCTCTCTGTGCTTAATCTCCTGACCCATTATTCTCTGACCGCCTGGCCCAGCCACTGATTTCTCCCCAGAGAAGGAGCTAGCATCACCCACTCTGCTGCCAGCTCTCCTCCTGCAGAGAATTGAAAACATTCATCTGGTAAACATAGAGGGCTAGTACCCAGTTCTTTAAGTTCTCATCCCAGCTCTCACATAATCCCAGCAAGACTGCGGTTTTTGGGAACTGGGGCCAATTCTAGACTTTGATTCCCTTCTCCTCCTTTAGAATTTTACACATCCTGGACTGCCTGCAATGAGGAGAAAGCTGATTTAGGCTAATGGTTGCCCCAGGCTCAGCAATTCCCTCCTGTCTTCCAAGGAGTTTTGCAGAGCCACACACCCCAGGGTGCCATGCACACATGCCTCCCACTTGCTAGGCAACCTCAGGAAGGGCAGCCTCCACTCTGAGCCTCTGTCTTCTCACTTGTGAAGCACAGATTGTAAAAATGCAAGTTCCTGGGTTCCTGGAGGATTATAGGGGATAAAGATGAGAAGACACACTGTCCACTACCATGATGATTAATTCGCTCTGGGTTTTGTGACAAGAGAAGCATCCTAGAAGCTATGCCCTCTGGCCTCTTGCGAATGCAATTTTAAGTGAAGATCAAGGGGACCGTCAAGTGGGAATGCATATACAGGTGTCTGAGACAGCCCAGGTTGGCTTCTGGGCTGTGAGGCTGAGTCTCAATGGACGCAAATGTACACACACAAGCATGCGCACATGCACACACACACACACACACACACCCCTGTGGAGCTTACCTGTCTACCTGGATTCCCATATCTTTCATCTCTGCCTTGGCAGGTGCCCCTCCCTTGACCCCTCTGCTCCCACTGGTGAGAAGGTTCAGCACAGGCTCTATCTCCTTGAGCAGTTCATTGTTCTCCCCTCTGCCTTGGAGGCCGACTCTGGCTGCTTTCTTTGCAGGGTCCTGGCCTGGGGGCCTGGGGGCCAGGCCGTTGGCATGGGGGAGCGAGCCAGCCTCCTGCCCATCGTCTTGGGCATGCTGAGGCCCATTCCCAGGACCCGAAGCCCCATCCACTGCCAGCGGTTGTTCTTTGCCGGCCGATGGCTGGTGGGACAGATCCACAGCTTTGGTTGGGGGACCCAGGGGCTGTGTCACCCGGATGGTTTTGGGGGTCCCATCACCTGTAAAGGTGGTCTCCAGGTGCGTGGTGAAGCCTTCAGGGCCCCTCAGAATGAGGACCACGTGGGTCTCGGAGGCAATGCCTCTGAGTACCTCCAGGGCGCTGTCATAGCTCAGGTCCACCAAGGGGCGGCCGTTGACCGCAAGAATGATGTCTCCGGCCTGGATGAGGCCACTCTGCTCCGCGGCGCCCCCACGAATCAGGTCGGAGATGATCACGGGTGGCTTACTGACCCGCTCCTTCACCAGGAATCCCAGGCCCCCAACTTTGCGCTTGAAAAGACGAACAGAAATGACATTGGGCTGGATTTGCTGAACACCGAACATGTGATCCTCCATGGTAACCAGCTTCCAAGGGGTCCTGTCTGAAGACCTCACGATGCTATCAGGCCAAGATGATTTCACCAGGAGGAGCCAGGCTTCAGGCTATGCCGAGAGCAGGAGCCGGGGTGACAGGTGCTGACAAGGCTTCAGCCCTCTCTGTCTTTGACGTCAACTCAGCGTCACCCACTCATGGCTGGTGGCCCGTCGGTGGCATGATTTCCTGCGTCCGCCTCTCTCCTTATTCTCTAAGGAAGTGATGGCTGACCAGGCAGACGTCAAGAGAGGCGGTGGGATGTGTCCCTAAGCCACAGGTCAGGCAGAGAGGGGAGGAGACGCGTCTGGTGGCTGTGTCTAGAAGTGACGCATGATAGATGTGAACTATTCTCTGGGTATCTTCACTGCCAGCCTGTTAGATGCGGATCAGATCTGAGGCATCATGAGCTGAAGAGGAAGAACAGGAAGGGGATAAAAAGAATTTTACAAAAAGAGATTGAAGTAGAGTGCCCAATACCACCTTGAAAACTGAGATAGAGAACGCAGCCAACTGACAAAGTCTAGCCACAAGACACTCCAGAATTTCAAGCCAACCTAGAAACAAAATCCTTCTTCCTGGAAGAGCCACCTTTCCTAGTTAGCTGCAAAATACCTAGTTTCACTTCCATGATCAACGCTCTCTGGGACGAAAGGGTCTCCCTGGGTAAACTACGGACATTCAGCCCCAGAAATCAAGTGACAAGAATCAGAAAACTTCTCTTATCTCTTTCCCACCACGAGAAGTCATCAGTCCAACTTGTCAAGCATTCTAGTTGCTCTCTGTGTCTTGTATACATTTTCCATCCATAGCTCAGGGGCTCAGCTGGCATGGATTTTTGCGCTCTCTTTTCCAGCTGCTCCCAAAGCCCAGTGGAACAGGAATGACACTGCCTTTCATGGACCCAACGATGACGAACGTCAGTTGGCCTTCATAACCATTTTTATAATTATTAGCTTGTTCCATGTTCAAAATGATAGGCTTAGTCACACTACAAACATGAATACCAAGAAGATGGGTCCACACAAAATTGTGGAAGACACTTTTGCTACACACACAGCTGCAACCCTGATGGAGAAACCTTAGGAAGAGTAGATTTTATACTCCTAAGGGAAACATAGGAACATTGCAGGTACTCAATGAATATTAGTTGACTGAAGAAAGAAAAACCCCAAAGACTAAACACGGCAGACACTTTTTGAGCACGTTCGCTCTTAACACATGTATTTTTTATTTCTCCTTTGATCCTAATGATAACTCCTCAAAAGAAGAGGAAAGGGAAGCTTGGGAAGGTTCAGTAACTTGTCCAAGGTCGCACAGAGAATAATGGCAGGGGGAGGGTTTGACCTTGAGCCTGAGCTTTTAAACTTATACTCCAACTCTTCTAAATTTATACTCTAGGATGGGTATGGAGACTCACACCTGTAATCCCAGCATTTTGGGAGGCTAAGGTGGGAGGATCGCATGAGCCCAGGAGTTCGAGACCAGCCTGGGCAACATAGCGAGACCCTGTCTCTATTTATTAAAGAAAAAAAAAATCAGGCCGGGCACAGTGCCTCACACCTGTAATCCCAGCACTTTGGGAGGCCAAGGCAGGTGGATTATCTGAGGTCAGGAGTTCGAGACCAGCCTGGCCAACATGGTGAAACCCGCACCTCTACTAAAAATACATAAATTAGCCAGGCATGGTGGTGGGTGCCTGTAATCCCAGCTACTCGGGAGGCTGAGGCACTAGAATCGCTTGAAACCAGGAGGTGGAGGTTGCAGTGAGCTGAGATTACACCACTGCACTCCAGCCTGGGCAACAGAGTGAGACTCTGTCTCCCTCACCCCCCCAAAAATCAAATCTATATTCTAGTTATTTTCTTAACTCCTAACTTTTTCCCTGAAATGCTGGCATCTTCCAAGTCACTGACTCCCTCAGGCTCAAAGAAATGGGGTCTGGTTGGGGTACCAAAGGCCAACAGGGGGCCCAGCTGGAGATGCTGTGGCCTAGGTGAGGGGCGAGCACCTGTAGCATGTACCCACATGCACAGTGTGGCACGTCTGGGGTGGGGCAGGTGATCTGTGGGTGTGGGTAGGGTGGGAAGTAGCCCTCAATCCCTACCTGTGATTATCAGTTTGTTCCAAGTTCAAAAAGATAGGTTTGGTCACACTACAAACATCAATACCAGCAAGATGGGTAGGAGACATCAGGGAACCCTTCCATCTCTTTCCCTACCCCCCACTCAAGTGCTACTTCCATCTCTGTCCCAAAGCCCCTTCCTGCCAGCATCCTCACCACGCTTCAGCACCAGGAGGAAGCCCCCATCTGCCATAACAAACTGACACTCACTTCCTTGTTTCCCTTTGAGCGACTTCCCAGAGTCACCCCAGGTCTGAGTCAGCTGACAAGCTCCTGCTGCCTCTAAGAGCAGGAGGTGGGTGCAGAGACCCCCCCCAGAAGGAGGTGCCACCTCCTGGAGCCCCTCAATGGGGGGTGTGGGGGGGTAATTGGCAAGTTCAGCCTCCCCTTTGCAGCCTGCATGACGTAACTCCGCCAGCCCCTCTGTGTGGGTGAGGAAATAATGAATCCCCAGGCCCAGCCCGGGCTACATTCTCCATCTGGCGTTGCTGTGTGTGTGTGTTTCTCTCTGTGTAGCCATGCGTCGCCTGCGTGCTGTGTCATTTCTCTGCTGTGTGTGGCCCGGGTGTCGACTGGCTGAGTGTCTTTTGGCATCTTGCTGCTGGGGTTCTGGTTTGCAGGGAAATCCATCCAGGACTGCGCTGCGCCCTTCTCTCTCCTTGCTTCCTTAACCCTCCCCGAGCCCCACGTCCTCCAGGTACCAAACCCGGGATGCTCACTGTTCACTTGGTGGCAGAGACAGCCAGGACCTCCAGAGCTCTCCTGAGCATCCTGTTTGGCATCAGGGCTTAATTCTTTATTAACAGAAGCAACTGAAAGGTGACCCCTTGGGGAGGCAAGGCCCCCAAGCTCACTTCCTCCAGACTGGCTTGGGCCAGACCTTACTAAAGGACAGAGGCGGGAATTAGCCTTTGGTGTACTTTGCTTAAGGAAAAAAGAAAACAAATGAAGCAATTGCCAACGGCCCCTGGCCACTCTCAGCACGTTCTTCTTTCTCTGCTGTGTCCTACAACCAAGGAGGGCTCTGGGCTGGTGCTTGGGAAATTGGTGTGCTGTTTCTCTCTCACACCTTGGCCATAGAAAGGAAACTTGATCTTTGGAAGGAGTTGGAAAGAAGCTGGGCTGGGGAGAGGCAGATATATTTTTTGTCTGCTGAGAGACAGAGACACAGAGAGGGAGGCAGACAGCAAGCCCTGGGTCTGAGCTCTGGGTTCTGAGTGCTCTTCATTGTCAATCATGTTCTTCTTCTCCTTTTTTTTTTTTGACAGAGTCTCATTCTGTCGCCCAGGCTGGAATGCAGTGGTGCGATCTCAGCTCACTGCAACCTCCGCCTCCCAGATTCAAGCGATTCTCTAGCCTCAGCCTCCTGAGTAGCTGGGATTACAGGCTCCTGCCACCACACCTGGCTAATTTTGTATTTTTAGTAGAGACAGGGTTTTGCCATGTTGGCCAGGCTGGTCTCAAACTGCTGACCTCAAGTGATCCGCCTGCCTCGGCCTCCTAAAGTGCTGGGATTACAGGCGTGAGCCATTGCACCTGGCCGTCAATCATTATCTTAATAACAATTCCACATGACTTTCTCTGCTTCCCTTTCCTCCTGCAAAACATCCTCATCTATCATATTTTTCATCCTTGTCCCGACCAACATCAGGTTCAGCTGTCCCCGAACTTTACAGATGAATAAATTCAGCTGCTATAAGGACACCCACTTGTCCGGGTTTTTGAATGTCCAGTTTCTGTGAGGCTCTGTAGGGAGAGCTGGCTGCCTCCTGCTCCAGGGAAGAGTTTTAAAGTCCTTCCTGGCTCTATCCGGGTGTTTCTGGGTGAGTTCTTTATTTTCTCTGAACCTCAGTTCCCTTATCTGTAAAATGCGGTCATTTGTAAGCACCTCGTCTCTGAGTAACGGGGAGGGTTAAATTAAACAGTAAATGCAGGGAACTTGGCAATGTCATAGAGTAGTGAGAGCTCAGAAAAGTGGCTTCCTATTATTGTTATGTAATAGATAGCGATTTGGACTTCCTGGCTTTTAATTCAGTGCACTTTCTACTCTGTCACTGTCCAGCCAAAGGTACTTCGGGCTCCGTGTAGAAGGGGGCCCTTCCCTTGAAATCACACTGAGCCATCTCACGCCAGTCTGGGTGGGAGGGCACCGTCTACGGAGAGACGGCTGCTGGACAGAATCCCCTGACAACCCTGCCTCCACCCTCGGGAAGAGGGATTTTAAACAAATCACATATGCATGCTTGCCAGGGTACATACCATGGAAACAATACTTAGACCCAAGCCTCATTCAAGTAGTTTAGTGGCTTCGGGTGTATTTATTTCATTTACCTTGCTATGAGGAAATTAGTAGCTGACTATCGGGGATGCCTGCCGGTGACAGGGAGGAAGCCCAAATAGGCCAGCGTCTGCTACTCCCTCCTCTCTGTGCGACCTTGGCCAAGCCCCTCTCCACCCTGAACCTCATTTCTGCAACTGAAGGAAAGGGAACAGCAGCAGCCTCCTGTGGTTGCGAGCTTACTGTGTGCTAAGCATTGGTGCCTGAGCCCTCTGCATAGGGGTTTTATTTAATCGTTACAGACACCATAGGATATATATATATATATATATATATATATAATATATATATATATATAGAGAGAGAGAGAGAGAGAGAGAGAGAGAGAGAGAGAGAGAGAGAGAGACAGAGAGAGAGACAGAGAGAGAGACAGACAGAGACAGGGTCTTGATATGTTGCCCAGGCTGGTCTCAAACTCTGTGCCTCAAGTGATCCTCCTGCCTTAGTCTCCCGAGTAGCTAGGACAGGTGCATGCCACTATACCCAGCTAGTTGTTTTTATATTTGTAGAGACAGGGTCTCACTATGTTCTCGAACTCCTGGGCTCAAGTGACCCTCCTGCCTCAGCCTCCTGAGTTGCTGTGTCTACAGGCATAAGCCTCCATGCTGGGCCTTGTAAGCGCCATTTTTATCTGCACCTTATGGATGGCTAAGGCAGATGAGGTTCAGGCACATAAATCAAGGAGGTAGATCTGGGTCTAAGCGAGTGGGTTCTGAGCACTCTCTGTGGTCAATCACAGTCCTGAAAATAATCCCACAACACTATGCCTCCCTCCTTTTCCTCCACAAAGCACATCCTCGTCTGTGGATCTGGGTCATATTCAATTGTCCCCATTTTATAGATGAGAAAACAAAGCTCCTACAGGGAAGCCTGCTTGTCCTGGTTTGCCCGTGCTTTCCACTTTCAGCATTGAAAGATGAAGAATGTTAGGATGAAGAGGAGCCACCAAGCCTGTCTAGTCTAGCTTCCTCATTCAGAAATGAGAAAACAGAGGCCTGGAGAAGCAAAGGGCTCATTCAACATGGACCAGCCATAGCTAGAGCGTCCAGACCTGTGCTGTCCAGTATGGCAGCCATTTGCCACATATGGCCATTGAACACAAGGACTGTGGCTGGTTCAGTTGCAATGTGCTGTAAGCGTAAAGTGCACATTGACTTTCAAAGACTAGTATAAGAGGTGATGGGTGCACCAAAATCTCAGAAGTCACCACTAAAGAACTTCGTCTTGTAATCAAACACCACCTATTCCCCAAAACACTTACTGAAATAAAAAAATTTAAAAAACAAAAAGCAAAAACTAGCATGAGAAAAAGAACATAAACATCTCCACAATGTTTACTGATTACATTTGAAGTGACGCTGTTATGGATATATTGTGGTAAATAAAATTATTATGAAAGTTAATTGTCCCCATCGCTTTTCACTCTTCTTTTTTTCTGTGAGACAGGGTCTCACTCTGTCGCCCAGGCTGGAGGGCAGTGGCACGATCTCGGCTCACTGCAGCCTCCACCTCCCAGGTTCAAGTGATCCTCCCACTTCAGCCTCCTGAGTAGCTGGGACTCCAGACACATGCCACCATGTCCAGCTAATTTTTACATTTTTGTAGAGAAGAGGTTTTGCCATACTGTCCGGGCTGGTCTTGAACTCCTGGGCTTGAGCCACTCTCCTGCCTCAACCTCCCAAAGCATAGGGATTACAGGCATGAGCCACTGTACCCAGCTGCTTTTCACTCTTTTTGATGTGACTTATAAAGCCAAGCATTACACACGTGGCTTGCATTATATTGCCATTGGGCAGCATGGGTCTAGAGTGTGACTGTTGTTCCTTCTGTAGCCTACCATCCCTGGATCTCCTGAAGAACCTACTGGTAACAGCCAGGCAGAAGACATTTCTTAAAGTTTTTCTTTCTAAAGAAACCAGAAAAATGACAAAGAGGGTTTGCAAATATCATGTCACCTTTTGAAACTGACCTCTGGGAATAGGCATGGTGGCGGTAGCATGGAGGGAGAAAACCCACCCAGAATCATACGAAGAAAGAGGTCTCAGTAGAATGTCACCTGAGCTAATAATCCAGTATCCAAAATCTTGTTTCCAAGTGTCAATTGAAATCTAACCCAGGGCTGTCATCCCAGCACTTCAGGAGGCTGAGGCACGCAGATTGCTTGAGGCCAGAAGCTTGAAATCAGCCTGGGCAACATAGTGATATCCCATTTCTGCAAAAAAATACAAAAATTTGTCCAGGTGCAGTGGCTCACACCTGTAATCCCAACACTTTGGGAGGCCAAGGCAGGTGTATCACTTGAGGTCAGGAGTTCAAGACTAGCCTGGCCAACATGGTGAAACCCCATCTCTACTAAAAATACAAAAAAGTTAGCTCGGCTTGGTGGCAGGCACCTGTGATTCCAGCTGATCAGGAGGCTGAGGCAGGAGAATGGCTTGAACCTGAGGCCGAGGTTGCAGTGAGGCCAGATGGCGCCACTGTCCTCCAGCCTGAGCGACAGAGTGGGATCTCTGTCTCAAAAAAAAAAAAAAAAAAAAAAACCCAAAAAACGAAACAAAACAAAATAAAAAGTCAGGCATGGTGACACATGCCTGTAGTCCCAGCTATTCTGGAGACTGAGGTGGGAGGATCAATTGAGCCTGGGAGGTTGAGGCTGCAGTGAGCCAAGAGAGCACCACTGCACTCTAGCCTGGGTGACAGAACGAGACCCTGTTTCAAAAAAAAAAAAAATCTAACTCATCTGTACAATAAATGTGTCATTAAAAACAATGAGGCAGATCTCTATCTGCGAATAAGAAATGAAATCCAAGGTACACCATTAAGGTGCAAGCAAGTTGGTTCTGTATATGTAAAAACAAAGATTATTCTGGAGGAAACGGATCTCAATGGTTGCATCTTAAGACGAATGTTAGAAGTCGGTAGGAGGGAGATATACTTTGTATTGAATACCTTTTTTTCTATTTGAGTATCATGTAAATTTTTGAAATCACATGTGTATTACCTTTTACATGAATAATATGAAAGAAAACAAAACCCAGCCTGCTTGTGAAGTCTTGACTGTTTTCAGTTTGTACACCCACAAAATCACTGATGGAGTTTCAGCCCTGTTTCCTATCTCCCTGCAATCTCATTTAAAAACAAACTCCAAGTCCTCCAAGTCTCCAAAAACAAAACAAAATACTGCCACCCCTAACACAAACAAAAGACTGAACGCGTAAACCCAACTGTGCTCTTTTTAAAAATGCAAAGTCACCAACTTCTTTACATCTCCTGAACTGCTAATTTGCAGTCTTTCCCCAGAGAGATCACCACCCAGGAATCAAGCTGAAGTGCTTTCTCCTACGCTAGTAAGTCATGGCTGGAAACCCACAAGTCCTCACAAATCCGGGGGGTAAGCTGGCATTCTGTGCCTTGGGGATCCCAAAGACACAAGCATCCTGAGTCTCCCCAGCCATGGAATCCCCCGAGTTTCATGGCTACAGTTTGCCGATGATGATGTCAATATCTCAGAGGTAGTAACAGGCTCAGCTTAGAGTTACAAGCATGAGCATTAATGATTGTTTAAAATGTGACACACACTCTGTTGCCAAGGCTTTGGGAAACCCCACTCTCTTACATTGCTGCTAAATACAACCTCTTTGAATGGCAGTTTGACAATATCTACCTCCAAAGTTAAAATACATAAACCTTAGCCTGACAATTCAAATTTTAGGACTTTCTCTTACAGGTAACCTGAAAGGAATATCCTTAAACACACACAAAACTCTTCTTTGCAGGGTTCTGAATATCTGAATATCAAGAGATTGAGAATCTTAAGTACTCATCAAGAGCAGACTATTAAATCAACTATGGTAAGCCCCGCCTCCCTGGTTCATGCCATTCTCCTGCTTCAGCCTCCCGAGTAGCTGGGACTACAGGCGCCTGCCACTACGCCTGGCTAATTTTTTGTATTTTTAGTAGAGACGGGGTTTCACCATGTTAGCCAGGATGGTCTCGATCTCCTGACCTCGTGATCCACCTGCCTCAGCCTCCCAAAGTGCTGGGATTACAGGCATGAGCCACCATGCCCGGCCGGACTTTTTAACTTTTTGTAGAAACAGTGTCTCACTATGTTGCCCAGGGTGGTCTCAAACTCCTGGCCTCAAGCAATCCTCCCACCTCGACCTCCCAAAGTGCTGAGTTTATAAGCACGAACCACTGTGCCTGGACTACATTATTATTTTTTAACAATGCTTTTTGCATCAATTTTAAGAAAAGAGTAAGGTTTTTGAAGTCAGACTGTCTGATTCTCTGCTTGGCTTTGTGATTGTGGGCAAGCTACTTACTCTCTCTGAGTCAAAGTTGCTGCATCTATTAAATAGGGGTGATCATAGTGCCTATATAGATAGGATGTCTGAGGATAGAAGGAGATAATAGTTAATGTTTTCTCCTTTTTCTTTTTTTTTTTTTTTTGAGATGGAGTCTCACTCTGTCACCCAGGCTGGAGTGCAGTGGCGCGATCTCGGCTCACTGCAACCTCTGCCTCCCAGGTTCAAATGATTCCCCTGCCTCAGCCTCCTGGGTAGTTGGGACTACAGGCACTCACCACCACGCCTGGCTAATTTTTGCATTTTAATTTTTAAATTTCTATTATTTTTATTTTATTTTTGAGACGGAATCTTGCTCTGTTGCCCAGGCTGAGTGCAATGGCATGATCTTGGCTTACTGCAACCTCTGCCTCCCAGTTTCAAATGATCCTCCTGCCTCAGCCTCCTGAGTAGCTGAGATCACACCTGACTTTTTTTTTCTTTTCTTTTTTTTTTTGAGACGGAGTCTCACTCTGTCGCCCAAGCTGGAGTGCAGTGGCCAGATCTCAGCTCACTGCAAGCTCCGCCTCCTGAGTTCACGCCATTCTCCTGCCTCAGCCTCCCGAGTAGCTGGGACTACAGGCGCCCGCCACCTCGCCCGGCTAGTTTTTTGTATTTTTTTGGTAGAGACGGGGTTTCACCGTGTTAGCCAGGATGATCTCGATCTCCTGACCTCGTGATCCGCCCATCTCGGCCTCCCAAAATCCTGGGATTACAGGCTTGAGCCACCGCGCCCGGCCTTTTTTTTTTTTTTTTTTTTTGTATTTTTAGTAGAGAAGATGGGGTTTCATCATGTTGGCCAGGCTGGTCTTGAACTCCTAACCTCAAGTGATCCACTTGCCTCGGCCTCCCAAAGTGCTGGGATTACAGGCATAAGCCACTGTGCCCCGTCAATAGTTAATGTTTTCTAAGTTATTACAATGCACCATAGACTAGGTAAGTGCTCAGGAAAGGAATCCTTTTACCACCACTGTTACTAATTATCATCACTTAAGCAGTCATTTTTCTATTGAGCATCTGTAGTGTCTGGTGGATGTGTTGCTTAAAGCACTTTGTGTTGAAGGACCAGGTAAAAGGTATGGACACGTGGACCGGTCCTGTCTCCCATGGGAGTGGATGACTGTCACTGGCTCCTTTTTGGAATGCTGCAAAAGCAGAATTCAGTTTGTGGGAACACGGCACATGAGAGGTGCATCCAGAAGCACTGAGACCCCAGAACTTGGTGGTGAGTCAACATCACTAGGGCGGGATGAGGAGGATGGTCTGGTTCATCCTAAGGAGAGAGCTGCAGGGCTGTCATCCCCATGTTAGAATGGTTCTGGGAAATCACAGAGTCTTCATTTCGGCTTCGTTTTGCACATGAGCTAGTGCGGCCGACAGGAGACCAATATATCCATCAATCATATGACAGAAAATGTCAGGGTTTGGGGCTAAGGTTCTTAAGGTCCTTCTATCCATGGACCCTTCAGTGGGAAAAAAAGTTCCCACAGATGCACTTCTGCCCCCCATCCTTGTCCCTACATACATGCTCCATGGCTGCAAATGCTGTGTAGGGGTCAAAGGCATGAATTTGGAGCTAGAAAAACCAGGGTTTGTGACCCACCTCTGCTGCCTAGTAGCCTCAGATTCCTCATCTGTAAAGTGGGAACAATTCTGGTTTCTGCCTTAAATATGGAAACCAATAAATCACATGGGATAATTTAAATGGAAGTGCATTAGAGGGGACAATTCCTCTAAAGCATAGGACAATTCCTCTAAAGCATGTGCTGTTGATGGGACAATTCCTCTAAAGCATGTGCTGTTGACTATTATTTTTAGAGTCCCTTTAGATTACACATCAAGAAAATTGAACCATTTCAGGCTAGATATGCAAACATAATCACGGCCAAGAGGACAGCCTCATTACTATAAAAAGGAAACATATTATCAGTGGTCTCAGAAACTTTTCTTAACAATCATTAAAATAAGATGGCACGTATTTTCTACCCCCCATCAACTTTATACTCAACTTTTTACTTTTTTTTCCTCCCTCCCTCTTTCTCTCCTTTGCCTCCTCTCATCTTTCCTTTTCTTTCATTCATGCCAACCATTCATTTGCTAACTCATATACAGCTCTCCCCAGGTCAGGGCAGTCAGTGTGGACCTTGCACTGGGATTACAGGGATGGGTAAGACAGAGAGCATCCCGGCCCTCAAGCTTACAACCTAGGGTGGAGGTAGTTGGAGAGAAATATTAGTGATAAAAACAATGAGTAGAACACAAGTGAAAATACAGGGTGCTAATGAGAGCTTGCATAAGGGACATAACATGGTCTGGATGGTGGTGGTCAGGGAAGGCTTCCTGGAGGAAGAGTCAGGATCCAGAGTTGGCCAGATAAGAAGGTGGATGGAGGAAGTGAGAAGTGGAGGACAGAGACCAGCATGTGAGAAGGCACTGTGGTAGGATGGAGCTGGCATTGTGGTGAGAGAAGAAAGCCACACCATGAGATAAAGCTGGAGAGGTCATCAGGGCTGGATCATCAGGTCTCTTGAAAGGCAAGTTAACAATTTTGGACTTTATTCTTAGAGCGATGGCAAACATCGGAGGGTTTTCAGACAAGAAGTACAGTGGTCAGATTTAGATTTCATGAAGATTACTCTGGCTGCTGCTGGATGAAAATGGTTGGGAAAAGCAAGGCTGGGTACGGGGAGCCTGGTTAGGAGACTGCTGCAGGCCAGAGATGAGCGATGATGGTGGTTAAGGAACAGGTGGTGAAAGGGAGGAAGGAAGGAAGTGGGTCAATTTAAGAGATGTTTACAAGATTGAGTCAATAAGATTTGGCGACTAATTGGATACAGAAGCTAACAGAGAAGGAGGTGTCTGCAGTGACCTCCCAGCTCCTGGCTTCCACTAGTAGGAGTGTGAAGGATTTTCTGAGAGAAGGAAACCTGAACAATGGGGTAAAAATAGGGTGAAAGGGCTGGATGCCTGTCATCCCAGCACTTTGGGAAGCTGAGGCAAGAGGATTGTTTGAGGCCAGGAGTTCAAGACGGGCCTGAGCAATACAGTGAGACCCCCCCCCATCTCTACAAAAAAAAAAAAAAACAAAACCATTAACTACAATTGTGCCACTGCACACCAGCCTACGTGACAGTGCAACACCCTGTCAAAAAGAAAGAAGGATGGAAGGAAGGAAGGATGGATGGATGGAAGGAAGGATGGATGGATGGAAGGAAGGAAGGAAGGGAGGAAGGGAGGAAAATGGGGGTGAAAGAAAGAATAAGAATGAATGAAACTCATTTCATAGAATTGTCTTTCATGAGCAGTAATAAGTAATTTAGTTGTGGTCTAGTATATTGCAAGAATCAACATTTCCTAATAACGTCATTTCCATAATTCTGAGAATTCAGCTACAAAAAAATATGCTCAATTTGGCTCAATTCCAAGCTTTGCCATTTATAAGCTATTTGATCTTGGATAAGTCATTTAACATTTTGACTCTCAATTTCCTTTTGTGAAATTGAAATGGTAATAACAACTAGTTGCCAAGGATTTTGTAATGATTAAGCAAGACAGACACAGCAAAAGGCACTTTATAAACTGTAAATGTCAACTATAATGACAATGTTGAGTGTTTATTTTTCAGGAAACATCAGTAACTGTTTTCTCCAACTTGCACATCAATGTTAACTTGAGGCTCAACCAAATTTCTCCTCTCATGCCTGGCATCCTTGGGTGCTTTCTGGGGTAGGGGAGATGAGTTAAAAGGCTGACAAAAGGTGCTCAGGGAAGAAAAAAGAAGTAAGAATAACTATTTTAAGAGAGCAGTAATAATATCTGTTCCCTTCACTCGAAAGTTCCCTTTAAATAGATCCACAGCATCCACACAGGCCTGAATCAGTTACAAATGAATTTCAGTAAAGGGAAAACATGTTAAATAGAAAACACAAACTACAGTGGCAGAAATAATTCCACACATGTCAGATATACCAGTAATAACAATAAATGTAATTGGGTCAAACTTTAGTAAAAGATCAAGACTCTTCAATTATATAAAATGTATTTGCAGTTGCCCTACCTTAGCATGAATGTGTAGACTAGTACTAAGGACAGGAGGGGAAATATTCATTAAGGCAGGCCTGAGCCCAGTATACATTTGCTGGCCACTTGGAGCTAAAGCACCAAAGGTCTGCTTTCATCTGCACAATATAACTGACTTTCTTCTTAGAATATGTTAGCACCTAGTAAGCATGAAATAAGTATTTGGTGAATAAGTACTTATTAGGTTGAAATATATGAAATTAACAGTTTTGCAAGTGATCAAATTTTTCAATTTCATATGGTTCAACTTAATATTTTGAACATTTTTATATGTAAACACTTTATTGGAAGATCTCATTTTCATTCTTGCAACATGATATGAACATGATATGACATTATAATTCCCATTTTATAGATGTTAAAATCGAGGCTCTAAAACATTAAGTCATAGGTTATGCAGCTAAATTCAGTGGAGGGGACTCAAGTCAAGTTTGTCTGAACTCAAAGTCTTTGCTTTTCTAATGTTCTAAGTACTGCTATATATTTTTAGTTCAATTCTACAATTTTAGTAATTGAAAGTTGAAAGAGATGCTAGGGATTTTCTACTCCAATTCACAATATTGATTTTATAAACCTCCTACAGGGCTCAGGGAACCCTGAAAATCCTGAAATTGTGGGTGCAACTTTTGTGATACGTGCATTTATATGGGGAAAACAGGCCATGGCACTAATATGATTCCCCAAGTATTCCATTACACAATAAATAATAAGGGTAGAAGTCACTGGTTTAACATTACATTTTGTGGATGAGGAGCTAGAGGCTAATAGTTAGGAAAGGACTTGCCTAAGAGTCTTAGAAACAGAGTCAGAACGAGGCTCAAACTCAGGCTATATGATTCATTCTTGCTTGCTTGCTTTTTTTTTTTTTTTTTTTTTTTTGACAGTGACTCACTCCGTTGCCCAGGCTGGAGTGCAGTGGCACAATCTTGGCTCACTGCAACCTCCGCCTCCTGGGTTCAAGCAATTCCCCTGCCTCAGCCTCCTGAGTAGCTGGGACTACAGATGCCTGCCAGCTAATTTTTATATTTTTAGCGGAGATGGGATTTTGCCATGCTGACCAGGCTGGTCTCGAACCCCTGACCTCATGTGATCCGTTTGCCTTGGCCTCCCAAAGTACTGGGATTATAGGCATGAGCCACCACGCCCGGCTGCAAGATGCTCTTTCTGTCTTGTTATGCTGGAGCTTAACAATTTAAATTATTGCCCAAGCAGTCAAATATTGGCTCACCTCCCTTCCTGGTGAAATACCTCCAAAAATCATCTGCCTCCTGAGGATCGATAACAGGGTATCTGAAGATACCACTAAAAGTGAGATGAGGGGGCAAGGCTAACAGATTCTAGTCACTTGTCAAAGTAAATGTTTAAACAATCAATTTCATAATTAGGATAAGAAGGTTAAAATATACATTTAGTGCTGTAAGGGAACCATAGATGATAATGTACTTTTTCAAATAAAAAATCAAATAAAAATAATGATTATAGTATCAGAGACGTCTGCTATGATTCCTTCATTTACTCAGCTTTTATCAAGTAACTACTTAGGGCTGGGCCCAGTGGCTTATGCCTGTAATCCCAATACTTTGGGAGGTTAAGGCAGGAGGATTATCAAGACCAGGAGGTTGAGGCTACAGTAAGCCATGATCGTGCCACTGGACTACAGCCTGGGTGACGAAGCGAGACCCTGTTTCAAAACCAAAAACCAAAAAACCACCTGTGCATAGCACAGGACTTGGCACATAACAGGTGCTCAGTGAATCATGGTCTCAATCTCTAAGTCTGCAGCTACTGAATGAAGCAGCCCTGTGAGAAGTGAGAGGGAGCAGAGGGGACTGTAGAGAACTGCAGGGCCCCATGCCACATCTGGAGGGCAGTTCTAGCCAGTGGTTGCCATGCAGAAAGCCAAACTGGTCTCACTTCACTTCCTGAAAGCAGCTGCAGGGAGGTGATGGCACGGCCCATTACAAATGAATGAAACTTTAGACACCTGGTTAACAAAACCTGGATTCAGGCCAGGCGCCGTGGCTCATGCCTGTAATCCCAGCACTTTGGGAGGCTGAGGCGGGCGGATCACCTGAGACCAGGAGTGTGAGACCAGTCTGGCCAACATGGTGAAACCCTGTCTGTACTAAAAATACAAAAATTAGCCAGGCGTGGTGGCACATGCCTGTAATCCCAGTTACTCAGGAGGCTGAGGCAGGAGAATGGCTTGAATCCGGGAGGCAGAGGTTGTAGTGAGCCAAGGTCACATCACTGCACTCCAGCCTGGACCACAGAGTGAGACTCTGTCTCAAAAAACAAAAACAGAAACAAAACTTGGGTTCAGAAAAAGGAAAGACAAGGTGGGGTGGGTCTTAATGGAGTTTGCAAAATCACCAGCGATGAACATGGTCTAGTCCCTTGCTACTCAAAGTGTGGTCCATGCGCCAGCACCATCACCATCACCTGGGAACATGTCAGCAATGCAGAATCCCAAGGCCTAGCCCAGACCTACGACCCAGGCTCTGCATTTTAGGAAGATCCCCAGTGGATTTATGTGCACACTGGCGTTTGAGAAACACCGGTACCGTTTGCTTCTAAAGCCCTGTGTGACTTTTTGTGACCTACACAAATGGTCATTTCAAAGGAAATTTCAATTTCAACTCAAACTATCACCTGTTCTGCACAAAAAATGCCTCAGATCCAGGATATCATATGCTTCAATCAGGTTCTGGTCAGATTCTATCAAAGACAGCCCATAGGTATACAAATGAATTACATTTGGTTCATACAGTTTTTTTTCCCCCCAAATTTGTTACCACCATTTAAAAACTAGAGGTTTCAGGCTGGGCGTGGTGGCTCACACCTGTAATCCCAGCACTTTGGGAGACCAAGGAAGGTGGATCACTTGAGGTCAGAAGTTGAAGACCAGCCTGGCCAAGATGGCAAAACCCCGTCTCTACTAAAAATACAAAAATTAGCTGGGTGTGGTGGTGCACACCTGTAGACCCAGCTGGTTGGGGGTCTGAGGCAGGAGAATTGCTTGAACCTGGGAGGCGGAGGTTGCAGTGAGCCAAGATCGCGCCACTGCACTCCAGACTGGATGAAAGAGAGTGTGACCCTGTCTCATAAAAAGGGGAAAAAAAAGAAAAACAAACAAACAAAAAAACTGGAGGTTTCATCAAAGATAAAAATCTCTGGCTTTCTTGGAACTGTGGAAGATACGTTTATACTGGGCTTGTGTTCCTGAGTATACTCCAAACAGCTGGAGTAGGTGGCGGTACCCCCTTTAGGTGGGGCACGAGCTCTCTGGTTCCCCAGAACCACCCTGTGGCCCCCATCATTCGTTTCTTGCCAATAAGTATTTGACTACAGGCCTTTGACTGTGGGACCCCTGCTAGAGAGTGAGTTTTAAAGGGCAACAAGGAAGGTCACCTTCAGAAGCTACTCAATGAAGGGACAAGGCAGGCTCAGTGATTGGGGTCTTGTCCTAGGTGGTCCCAGTCGATCCAGGTGTTTGATGGGATCCCCACCTCCGCAGGAGATCACAGCATCCACCCCAGATTGTGCCCTGGCGCTGATGCTCAACCCTGACCTTGTTCTCCCTGGGTTAAATCTACTGAGAGTGACGCAGCACTTTGCACGATCATCATCTTTATGTCTGTATCTGTTTCTTCCTTCATCTTGGGCGTGCACCAAAGCCCTTCCTGGAGTGACACCTTTCTATCTAAATTGGCCTTTTTCTTTTGATGTCAAACCAGTCCTTGCGTACTCATTCTAACAGGAGCTGAGTGGAACGCAACTTCCTTCCTCCATTCCGAGGGAACATTCAGTCCTAGATCCCCTACAGTTTTTTTAGTGACTCTACCTGGGGGTTACCTGAACTGGCTTGGTCTTTATCTCGTGCTGCACCCGCACACCTGGGAAGCCCCTGGAGGACTCCCTACCTCAGCACCGTGGGACACATCCCCAGCTGAGTTAGCTTTACTGAACAGAGCTCTGCAAATATCCCCCGAAATCAAATCAGAAGAGAACGGCGTCACCTTCAACAGTCTATAAGCTGATGTCACAGAGGTTGGAAGGAAGGATTATGGGGGAATGTCATGGTTTAAGATCACAGGCACGGGATTCAAATCCTGATTCTGCCATTTACTGACACGTGACTCGGTCAAGGGCTTCAGCATCTTGGTGCCTCTGTTTCTTCATCTATAAAATGGAGAAAAACAATAGTCCCGAATCCTCTTCTGAGGATTCCATGAGGTAATGTCATGTTTCCCATGCTGCTCTTACCAACATCATATCTTTGCATCATACCCATGTCCCACCTATGCAATTATTTATTTAATATTTTCCCTTACAATGAACTCACTTCCTATCTTACTTACTATAGCCTCATCCTAAAAGCTAAAATCCACAAAATCATGGTATAAATTTGCTAGCTGCTTTTTTCTATGATCTATCAAAACAAATATTTAATGAGTAAATTTTTTAAAAAATGGTGCCTTGATCTAATCATGAAAACACGTGGAACAAATTCACACGAAGTGGCACTGTAACTGACCAGTCATCTTCAAAAGTGTCAAGCCCATGGGAGACAAGGAAAGACTGACAAACTGTCACAGATCAGAGGAGGCGGACAGAAATCAGCGCCGAAAGCAATGTGGGATCCTGGAAGAGACACAGCACAGCAGTGGAGAAAGTGGTGCAATTCGAATAGGGTCTGTCGTTTAGTTAACATCATGCCATCGTCAATCTTCTGTTCTTGACAATTAGACTATGGTTATGTATGATATTAACATTGGGGAAACTAGGTCAGGGTATAAAGAAGCTCGTACCATATTGCAACTTTTCAGTGAATCTAAAATTACTTCAAAATAAAAGTTTTAAAAAAATGAGTATCAGTAAAGTGGTTGCTCCCCCTTTCCCCTCTCCTTGCCCCCTGGCAACCACTAATTTGCTTTCTGCCTCCATGGATTTGTCTATTCTGGATACTGCATATAAATGAAATCCTACAAGATGAGGCTTTTTGTGTCTGGCTTCTTTCACTCAGCATCGCGCTTTTGAGGTTCATCCATGTTACAGCATAGATCAGCACTTCATTCCTTTCAGTGGCTGAGTAATATTCCATTATACAGATGGATAAGCCGCTTTTAGTTTATCCACTCGTCCACTGACAGACATCTGGGTTGTTTCTACCCTTTGGCTATTGTGAATAGTGCTAGGAACACACATGGAAAAGTTTTTGTTTGAATACTTGTTTTCAATTCTTAAGAAGTACAAGGTTCCCTTGTGGGGTAATGGAGATGTTTTGGAACTAGATAGAGGCAATGATCACACAACACTGGGAATGTACTAAATGCTACTTTAAAATGGTTAATTTTATGTTACGTGAATTTTACCTCAATGAAATAAAACAATAAAAAATGGGTCCCACCAGTGGAGTAACCACCATAGTTTGGAAACCTGTGCTTATACAGGCCCAGGGCTTAGCATGGTACCTAGTCTGTAGCACGTACATGAAGAACATTGGCTGGTGTTATTATTTATTATTTTGAGACTGGGTCTTGTTGTGTTGCCCAGGCTGGAGTGCAGTGGTGCGATCATAACTAGTTGCAGTCTCAAACTCCTGGGCTCGAGGATCCTCCTGCCTCAGCCTTCTGAATAGCTGGGATCACAGGCATGAGCCACCACACATGGTTAATTTTTTATTTTTTTGTAGAGACGGGGTCTTGCTATGTCACCTAGGCTGGCCTCGAACTCCTGAGCTCAAGCGATCCTCCCTCCTCAACCTCCCAAAGTGCTGGGTTTACAGACGTGAGCCACTGTGTCTGGCTGGCTGGTGTTATTACCATTGCCAGAGACACACAGACTCTCAGCTCCCACTTCAGAGTTTTTTCTACAGCATCATTGTCATTTCCACCAAGAAAGTTTCCCCAAGTTTAATCTACAACTCCCCCTGAAAGTCAGCAGTAAAATCTCAGGATTCCTGAGATGCTATCATTAGAAAACCTTGCTTTGAAATCTAAGAACCTTTTGCACTTTGATAAGACTTGCATGCCTGACTGGCAGGGCACAGCGCGCCATTGTCATGGGACGATGTGTGATGTGCTCAGGGACAATGCAGAGTGGGCATTCAACAGGCACTTACTTGTTACCTGTTGACTGCACACCAAAACCATTTTAACAGATTATTCAAAGAGCCACACCTCCTCAATTAACTGGGTGCTTTATTTAGGACTCCACCCTACAATTTGCAGGCTAAGTTGCAATGCCCTGGCACTGTTCACTTGATTTTACAGTACCCACTCCCATTTTCTCAAAGTACCTTGGGTGTTTGAAATGAAAGCCAACGCCTGATTTATTTTGAGGATTTCATAAGGACCCTACAGAAAACTGAAGACACACCAGCATGTCCTGGATCCGGGAAGCAAAATGGAGACATTCCAGAACGTCCCAACTCAGGGAAACTTCTTTTTGCTCAGAGCTGATGAACCGGGATTGGTCTCACTCACCATTATTGGTGAGCTCTTCCTCTTTCCCCCGATCTGTGCTAGTTGTGCTCCATCCTTTGCCCCCAGATTCATTCTCCAAACTTATCTGGGCTTCCGAAGAGACTGACCTCTATAGACATCAAAAGGTCTCTGGGCCGGGCGCGGTGGCTCACGCCTGTAATCCCAGCACTTTGGGAGGCCGAGGCTGGTGGATCATGAGGTCGGGAGATCGAGACCATCATGGCTAACACGGTGAAACTCCATCTCTACTAAACATACAAAAAAATTAGCCAGGTGTGGTAGCGGGCGCCTAGAGTCCCAGCTACTCCAGATGCTGAGGCAGGAGAATGGCGTGAATCCGGGAGGCGGAGCTTGCAGTGAGCTGAGATCATGCCACTGCACTCTAGCCTGGACGATCAAGCGAGACTCTGTCTCAAAAAAAAAAAAAAAAAAAAAGTCTCTTGCTCTCTGGCATCTGATTGGGTTTGGCCAATGGGACATGGAGACAGGAGATGAGGGAGAAGCAGAGAGAGGCCAGGGTATTTCTTTCTCTGCTCTCTCCCTCTCTTAGTGCTGTAGTCTGGCAGGGTCTGCATTCCCTTCTGAGTATAGCTTCTACAGGGACCCTTCCCTTGGCCAGCAACCCCCGCTCCATTCCACGACCCAGAGGGCTTCAGTAACACTGTTGCCTCCCCCTGTTCCTTCAGGCCTGGAGTGGCAACTGCTGCCCTGGTTGCTAGTCCCTGAGTACTTCAGCACCCTCTTGTTGGTGCCTTAACCTGTGTCCATAAGCTGCTCCTTAATTAAATTATCTTGGAAGTCCCAGGTGCAGCTCCCTTCTGTTTCCTGCTTAGACCCTGACTGACAAATCTTCACCTCCATCGCCCCTTGGGTCGAGGGATGAGGAATATCAGAAGGAACATGGATAGTCAAGGGCATGACATGTCTAAGCCAAGTCATCCTAATCACCAACCTCATCCTTGCCGAGAAACTGATGGAGTAGCCTGCATGTGCCAAGCATTTAATGGTCTCAATAATGCAGTGAAGTGGAATTATTCCTGTGTTTACAGAAGAGGAAAATGAGATTTACAGAGAGATTAAATAACTTGCCAAGGTTACAGAGTAAATCAATGGCAGTGGTTGGATTTGAACCCAGCTTTGATGGGCTTCAGAATCCTGCCTCTTCTCCATCATCTGGAGGGGTCTAAAGTGTTTAAGAACCTGCTGGGCATGGTGACTCATGCCTGTAATCCCAGCACTTTGGGAGGCCCAGGCAGGCAGATTGCTTGAGCCCAGGAATTTGAAACCAGTCTGGGCAATGTGATGAGACCCCGTTTCTACAAAAAATTAGCCAGGTGTGGTGGTGCACACCTGTAGTCCCAGCTACTCAGGAGGCTGAGGTGGGAGGATCACCTGAGCCAGGAAAGTTGAGGTTGCAGTGGGCTGTCATCACGACACAGCACTCCAGCCTGGGCGACAGAGTAAGACCCTGTCACAGAAGTAAGTAAGTAAGTAAGTAAGTAAGTAAATAAATAAATAAGTGTTCAAGAGCTGATGTCTGGAGGTGAGAGGCGTGGGCCTGGGACAAAGCTCGCTATCACTGAGAAGGAGATCAGAGCTTCAGTTTTGCACAGCCCTCTCAAGCTCAAGTGCATTCAGTCCATGAACAAACCTCAAGCTCATTTCTCAGTCCCTCAAGAGGCCCTGAGCCTGTTCTGTTGCTGACAGAGGGAACTGTCGCCTGCTCACTGCTCAATGCCCCTGATGTAATGAGCACCGCCAAAGAGGGCTCGATTGGGATGCTAAACAGCCGTAAATGACATTGTCACCAGCCTTCATAAAGCATGGTGACTCACAGCCCTAATTAAAATGCTGAGGGAAAAATGTAAAGAGAAACTGCCATGAAAAACAGTGACATTCTGCTAAACTGCAGGATTATTGCTTCCAGGAAAAAAGAGCGAGAGAGAGAGAGAGATGTGTGTGTTCATGTGTGCGTATATGCGTGTGCACATGTATTCATGTGTGGGAGGTGAGGGGATAGAAACGAGATGGCTAAATATTATTCTCCTAAGAAACTTGGAAAAATTTAACAAGGAGGAAAGTCGAAAGCCATTCTTGTCTCCCAACTTTTTTATGATAAAGTATTTAAAGAGAAAATGTAAAAGAATGTTGTAAAAACACCCATAAACTTTCAACTTAATTCAACAGCTATTAGCATTTTCATATTTACCGACTTGTCTTTCTCTATCAGTTATCTATCTATCTATCTATCTATCTATCTATCTATCTATCCATCCATCCATCCACCCACCTACCTACTTACCTATCTACCTACCTATCCATTTGTCCATCCATTCACATACCTATCTATCTACCTACCTACATACCTATCGTCTGTCTATGCATCTATCTATCTACCAATCCATCTACCTACCTATCACCTGTTATCTATCTATTCATCTATCTACCTATGTATTTATCAATCATCTATCTACCTACTTATTATCTATCCTCTAGCTATTATCTATCTACCTACCTACCCACCCAGCTCTCCATCTATTATCTATCTACCTACCTACTTACCTACCTTTAAAATGAACCATTTTAAAATAAGTTGCAGAATCATAATGTCTCTGCTCTAAATTCTTAAGCACATATGCCTTCAGCACAGAGACAGACTCCCACAAAACCCACAGTACCATTATTACACCTAAGAAAATTAACTACATACTGTACTTGCACAACTTCACCAAATACTCAGGTAAGGTTGTTTCCTAAACAGTGACAACTCAAGTCATAAATCTCATCCCTGTTGGTTAGGAGAGAGAAGCAGACAAGCTGCTTCGCAGAAATAGGTGTCAAGGGTTCTCACGAGGAAAGAGTTTAAGCGTCATGGAGGCTGGCTCCCATTGTCAGAGTCACAAGATGAAGTACATGGCGCACAATGCTTGACTTAGATGTCAGTTTTGAACCAGAGAGGCAATCCTGATCATATCATATATTTTTTTAAAATAGCCCTCCTCTAAACTAAATCTCCACATTTTGGGCTGGGCTCATGCCTGTAATCTCAGCACTTTGGGATGCCGAGGCAGGAGGATCATTTGAGCCCAGGAGTTCAAGACCAGCCTGGGCAACATGGTGAGAATCCATCTCCATAAAAGCAAAACAAAACAACAATAAAAAAAAACAATGAAACAAACAAATAAACATCAAATCTCTACATTTCATCCAATGTCATCACCCATTTTAGCCAAAAAAAAATGTGGCTCTCAATGACTTCTTGCTGTTTCTGAAATTCAATTGCATCCTCAAAAGCCCAATAAGATATCACTAGTAGGGAGATTCAGAAAGAAATATCATGCTTTCTGAAGGCAAGTCTTGAAGAAGGGACCCCCAAGAAATCCTAGACCTTGACGGCAGCTGGAAGCAAAACAATATTTATCTACATGTAGGAGTTTGGCATGTTTGTTAAAAAGATCATCAAAATCAATAAAAATATCAAGTCAGGAAACCCATCCAGTCCCATTATTTTATACCGTGCTTTGGGAGAAAGAAAGAGATTTCATTTCAGTGACTACCATGATATTAGAGGCAAAATGATAACTGAAGGTATTGCCAGCTAAGACATAACAAACAAGCACATAGATGCTATCAACTGTGTTCATTACCTGATTTCTGGCACATGAACATGACTAGCTTTCATTTTTGTTACTGAATATTCCAGAGCCGATATACTGCTTCAAAAAAATTAGAGAGAAAAATATGCCCAAAATATGTCAGTTGTGATCGAGTACTATTCTGACTTATCCCCGGAGGTTACTTTTTTAATGCTGAAAATTCCTGGAATGACATAGAGCCCAATGTGATCCATGTGGCTGTTTTAGTGACTAAATAGGATGGACTGCCCACATCATTTACCCCACTACATCTAGTTATTGGTGAGTGGATGCCTGTTTTGGACACCATGAGCCACCTTGAGGGTAGGGACTCTGTCTTCCCTTTCTTTATGCAGAAGCCTCTCTTGTGGGGTCTGGCACAGAGCTGGGAGCTCAGGGTGTGTTTGTTAAATGAAGAAGTGGTTAACTTCACTCTCGTTTATGACAAGAAACACTTTAGCTGGGAAACAACGGCTGTACATGGATACTACCTGAAGCTGCATAAGCTTTTTGAATTCACAAGATTCCTTCTTCATTTCCAACTGGAAATGGGTTTCAGAAAGGCCCACCTTTTTAATCCTCATGGTAGTAAAATTTAGCTGTCAGGTTTTGAATCAAGAAGAGATTCTTGAGTATTATTTAATGCCAGTGGGCAAATGTTCCCAGCAGAAGCTGAGATGCTTTTCAGGGCACCTCTGAAAACCTGTAGGCTCCTGAAGCATCATGGATGGTCAAAAAGTAAAGGCTTCTCATTCCCAGGAAATCCCAGTCTTAGCAGGACACAGAACATACAAATCAGAGGTGGGAAATGCCCAGGCTGGAAATGGGAACTTTGCCCGTTGCAAAGGGCTTCTGTATTTTCCACCTGAATAGGGCCACCTTTCTCCTAGGAAATGTCAGCAGAAATCATAAATGCAACTGCTGGATGACAATTGGGCCCATGTTGCTCTAGGTAAGGCAGAGGATGTTAAAGCTGTAAAGGTCTTTGAGGGAAGTTAGTCCTGGGGTTATAAACTAAAATGCCTTGAAGGGCCAGACAAGTGAATTAAACAATATTGAATGGTGAGGCTGGTGACCTAAAGGAAAAAAAAAAATACTCTTCAAACAAAACCCAACAAAACAATGCCCCGCAATCCAAACAAACAGAAAACAAAAAAACCCTCTGCCAGACTAACAGAACATATCTGCAGGTCTCTGACGGGAGATGCCCTTTAATTCCAACTCCATTTCACAGATAAGAAAACGGAGGCTCAGCAAGAGAAAGGGGCTCAGATTACACCAACTGGCTATCTTAAAAAATTAATTGATGAATTAATTTATTTATTTTCGAGACAGGTTCTGGCTCTGTTACCCAGGATGGAGTGCAACAGCACAATCTCGGCTCACTGCAACCTCCGCCTCCTAGGCTCAAGCTATCCTCCCACCTCAGCCTGCTGAGTAGCTGGGACCACAGGTGCACGCCACTACACCTGGCTAATTCTTTTGTAGAGATGGAGTCTCACTCTGTTTCCCAGGCTGGGCTCGAACGCTGAGCTCAAACAATTCTCCTGTCTCAGTCTCCCAAAGTGTTGGGATTACAGGCATGAGCCACTGCGTCTGGCTGGCTAACTCTTTTTACGATTTCTTTTCTTTGTTATGATCACTGAGATGGGCCCAATGCTGCTTCCCTTCTAGAGTTACACACACACTATCCCATTAAATCCTCCTAACAACCCCCTGTAGTACTTATAATCTCCGCTGCATGAATGACATGCCGGAGAGTCAGAGATGTTAACTCTCACTCTGAGTCACAGAATCCACAAGTGCCCAAGCTGGCCTCTCACGTTTCCTGAGATGATTCTCAGTGTGAGGCCCTGCCTTTCAACCTGGCTGCTGCTGGCCGTTTGGCACCGGGGACCCTATCCCTGAGAGGGTGCCACAAATCAGGCTATGGGCTTCGATGCCACCTCCTCTGAGAAGACCTTCCTGATTCCCTCAACCACCTGCCCTGGGTGCTGCCACAGCACCTCACCTCCACCTCTCTTGCAGAAACTCCACGCCAGGTACAGGGCTTGTCTGTTGCTCACCGCTTAGCCAGACTGCAGGCTTCATGAGAGTGGGGCTCACACCACCTTTATCTGGGCACCTGCCCTTGGGGCCCAGCACTGGCCTTGCCATTTAACACGTATCATGACACATACGGTAAATGTGCTGACGTCTGCTGCCGAACGGTCCGTGGTAACTGCTGTTCATCCTTAGCATCATACGACTGTGCCAAGACCCACGTCCACTATACCCTGTTAACCATACTTGAATTAGAGACTTAGGGGCACTTTCTATTGATACATCATTTTCATTTAAAAAATTCGAATGGGCTCAATTTTCCAGCATTGCCGGGTGCTGCTCATCATTCTTCTACCTTAAGAACAGGCATGTGAGCAGCACAAACACATTTGCAAAGGCTAGGTGCAAGGCCAAAGGGCTGCTGAAATGAGCTCAAACCAATGGCTTTGGTGAAACCAATGGTAGTTAAACTGGGTTTATTAGCTCTGTGACTACTTCTTTGCAGAAGTTATACCTGATAGGTCACTTATAAAAGGAATTTTTCTAGACCTGGCGTGGTGGCTCACACCTGTAATCCCAGCACTTAAGGAGGCCGAAGCAGGCAAACGGCTTGAGCACAGGAGTTCGAGACTAGCCTGGGCAACACGACAAAACCCTGTCTCTACCAAAAATAAAAAATTAGCCAGGTGTGGTGGCACATGCCTATAGTCCCAGCTACTGGAGAGGCTGAGGAGAGATGATCAGTTGAGCCCAGGAGGTCGAAGTTCCAGTGAGCTGTGATCACGCCACTACACTCCAGCCTGGGCAATAGAGAGAGACCTTGTCTCAAAAAAAAAAAAAAAGAAAAAAAGAATATTCCCTCTGAAAGGGTAGATCAAATAGTGGGGCTAATGTCCAAGATTAGATGGGAACTCAGTGCTGACACCCAGCAAGGTCAAGGTGGGAGGAATTATTTTCAGTCTCCTTTGAGCAGTTGGTCTAAGTTAGAATGACAATCAGAAAGATGAAATTAAAGGTCTTTAAACTCCAGCCTTTACAGGGCTTGTACCAAAGGAAACATGAAGTTATCATCGGTGAGGATGGGACAACGAGTCAAGACACTGAAGTTCTATCCCAGCTTTGGCAGTAATGTGCTGTGTGACTTTCATCGAGTCACATGACTTTCCTGGGCCTCAGTTTCCCAGTTTGTACAAGGAGGGTGACAGACAAAAACTGAGGGTATTAGAATCTCCTGGAGCAGCCTTGTTAAACATATAGATATTTCCAGTTTCCCCCAGGGATGCTGATTTGGTAGATTTAGGGTGGGGTCTGGCATCTTTGCTTTTAACCAGTGACTTGCTGTATTCTGACACTAAAGGTCCACCGGGCTGATGTTTGGCGTTTGCTGGATTAGATGATGTTTAAATGTTATCATATATTAGAACAAGGAAAATGGTCATGTCTGTAACTTGTGTGGTGTTAACCATACAAACCCACACTGATCCGTGGCAGGAATCATGCCCCCCTGTTCAAACAATCCAGATTTAAAAGGGTCCTGAAATGCCAAATTCAACTTCTACAAATTCCGGTTTATTTATTTATTTTTTTTTGAGATGGAGCTGCACTCTGTCGCCCAGGCTGGAGTGCAGTGGTGTGATCTCGGCTCACTGAAAGCTCCGCCTCCCAGGCTGACGCCATTCTCCTGCCTCAGCCTCCCGAGTAGCTGGGACTACAGGCGCCCACCACCACGCCCAGAGAAGTTTTTGTATTTTTACTGGAGATGGGGTTTCACCGTGTTAGCCAGGATGGTCTCGATCTCCTGACCTCGTGATCCGCCCGCCTCAGCCTCCCAAAGTGCTGGGATTACAGGCATGAGCCACCGCGCCCAGCCTACAAATTCCATTTTCTAATGGGAAAAAGCCCCAGTTCTCATGAGCACTGATTGTTGCCTGTGGCTCTTAACCACATTCCAAGCCCTGCACAGACCCACAGAACCTGAGTGACAGGCAACACACGAAGTCTTGTCATAAGACACCCCAAAACATCAGCAGACTGTGAGCACAACAGGCACAGCCAAACCTGTCTGTGCTCACAATATGCGGGCAAATTGACCTCCCAATCTTCCTGCCTCCTGGGAAATCAGCAACCCTGCCAGTGGGGAAATTTCTGGACAACTGTCTGAGTGGTACCTTGGACAACTCTTTGCATCTTACTCACAGAGACCCACTGGGAGCAGCCTAACCTGTCACAATACCCCCACCCTCTCACTCTTCTCCGTGAGGTCCTTCCCCATGGAATACACAGGCTCCTGGGGACTGGCTTTGGCCATTTGGGAAAAATAAAGAGGAGACAGAAAGGACAAAAAGCAGGCTGCTCTGAAAGCCACGATGACACTATTGGCCCCAAATGGCTCCATTTGTTTCAGATTGTAAGGCCTTCCTGCCTTACAATCACCAATCTTGGCATAACAGCATTGTTTCTAGAACACCTTTCACATACATAATCACAAAGTCTTCAAAACAGCCCCGTGTGGGAGTTACTGTTCTCATTTTACAGATAACAGAACTGAAGTTGAGAAAGGTTAAGTGAACAATCTGAGGTCACACAGCCATGGAGTGAGCTAAGCTTGGCCTCAAGCTGAGGTCTTCACCAGGTGTCTCTACCACACTGCTCACTCTTTCTCTACATGATCCGGGACTCTGGGGAAAAAAAATCACACAATTTGTGGAGACAAAGCCATGCCTCTGACCACAGGGATGGCTGGCCTCTGGCTGAGCAGATGTATCAGGAAATACAGCTATGTGTGCCACGGTTCCGGTACATGTCAGACTGCATAGGTGCCCAGATGCATGCAAAATGCCCCCAATTAAGAAGCCGAAAATTGGGGTTGAGGTCTTGGGTAGTGTCACTTACCAGCTAGGTGACTATGGGTAGGTAGCTTGGTTTGCCCCACCTCAATTTCCACAGCTGCAAAATGGAATTCAGATGGCTGTGCTGGCAACCTGAGAGCTGTTAAGAGGCTCCAGGTGAATAATATGTGTGACAGAGCTGTGCGCCCCTCAGGGCGCCTCTGAAATCCAGGCTAGTGGAAAGGGGCCGGGGCCGCTGTGGCGGTGCTGGTGGGACAGAGACCCCCTCTTTCAGAGACCTGCCGAGGCTTCTCAAACCATCCGCTGAGATGCCTTGAGGGCGGAGAATGGACGCGACCCATGCGCACTTGGGGGGATTTATCTTCAGTTCTGAAGAAATAACGGGGGAAAATTCTACGCTCCAGAGAGCTGCGTCAGTGTTCCCTGGTGTGTTTATGAATTTCTTGCGTTTGGCCCGACCCCAATTAGCACTGAAGAAAGGGAGCAATTTTCCCTCATTCCTCTCGGTAGGAGCGGTCTGGGGGCTCCTTTCTGCTGTCTCCCAAGGTCCTGGGCCGCCAGAGGTGAGATGAGGCGCCTAGAGGAGCGCTCGCCTGCACCGCACCCTTGCCTAGCGGCATCCCTAGGGACCCTCCCTCCGTGGTGGCCGTGCGCGCTTTTCTTAGGCCTAAGCGCAGGTTTGAGCTGGGTTATGGGAGTAGAAGGAAGAATCCCATGCGTCTTCCACAGGATTACCGGGTTAGAGATGGAGGCGAGGGCAATCTTCTGCAGCCTGTGGGGTAGACCCCCTAGTTCCTACTGGCGGGAAACCCTAGACCTGCGTGCAAGTCTCCCAGATCCGGTCCCAGAGCATTACAATAATGGTTAAAAAAAAAAAAAAAATCAGCAACACTTCCTGCGTTATGAACACTTACCCTGACTTCATATTCACATTTATGATTTTTTAAGGTCCTCACGACAGCCCCACGAAAAAGGTACTGTTTCTCCATTTTACAGATGAGAAACTGAGGCTGGGAAAGATGAAGAGACTTACCGAAGGTCACACAAGTAAAGGGTCGATCTAGGACCAGAACCCTGGGGAGTCACTGGAAAGGTTCCTGCCCTCCTCGGCTGCCTTCTCCGTGAGAGCCTTTCCTCTCTGGATGTCTACCCTAGACAGCCTGATGCGGAGCTTGGAGAGCCACGAGCTCTCTGGTCACAGTGCCCTGGGGGTGGGGGCGAGTGTCTGGCCTCCTCTGGGGCGCAGTCCCGAGAGAGCCCCTTCCGGGACCGCGGACGCAAGGTCCCTGAAAGTTAGATCTCCTGGGGACCCTGCTCCGACCCTTGGCCACCTGGAAGCAACCTCACCGAGCTCTGGTTCCACTGCCCAGCCCCGAACCGCGGCGGAGCGCGCCCCTCGGCCTCCCTAGAGCTTCCTTCGCGGGAGAGGCACAACTTTCCCAGGTTCTGGAGACGGCGCTCTTACACCCCAATCTCTCCCAGACCGAAGAAGTGAGAGGTGCGGGCGGCCCCGCCATGACCGCGGGAGGAGAGCGCAAGGAGGCTCCTCACAAAGTTGGAGGCCAGGCCGAGGCGATGTTCCGGGGAGCGGAGCCCTCCCAGCCTCGGGCCCCCAGCCGCGGACGGCTGGCGGTGCCAAAGACTCCGCCATTACCTGCGGCTCGCAGTTGCGATTCGGCCGCAGAGTCTGTCACAGAGGAAGGCGTAAAGTTGAGCTTGGGCAGGTGCAAGGGTCCCCAGGGACTGGCATCCCCCAGCCAGGGCTGCCCGCGGGAAGGTAGCGAGCGTGCCAAGGGCTCCGCCATTACCGCCAGCGCACAGCTCGGAGCCGAGCGCGCGGCTGGGGAGAGACTGGGGTCCTGCAAAGTTGGAGCTTGGGCGCATAGACCCCCGGACCGGAGCCCCCAGCCTGGGGCCGCCCGCTAGGAGGAAAATGAGGCCGCCCGAACCAAGTTGGGACGCGCAGCAAAGCCCGAGCCTTCCGCGCACACCAGGGACTCGGGCGGGAGCGGGGAGCCCTGGGGACGGAGAAGGGGCGCGGGACGCCTGGATCAGGAACTCACCTGCCGCCGAGCCAGGCAGCGCGGAGGCTTCCTCTTCGCGCTGCGCACCCGCCCGCCCGCCTCCTACTCCTCCTCTTCCTCCCGGGCGCCCGCGGCCGCCGCGCTCCGGGTTCTGAATCCTCCGAGTCCGCCGCCCCGCGCGGCTGGAGGGCGCCGGTTGCACCCACTCGCCTCCTGGTAGGAGCCGCGCGCGTCCCTCCCCTTCCCCTCCGCTTTGTGCCTCCAAGATCCCTCCCCACCCTCTCTCCCCTAGCCCCCACTCCGCCCTTCTCTTCTCTCCTCCCCTTGCGTCCCCTCCCTCAGCCTCAGCGAACCTAAGTTCGGGACGGAGGCTGCGAGCTTCCCCGGCGCAGTGCTGGGCGCCCCGCACGCGCCCCTGGCTCACCCCGTCCACTCGGCCGCTGCTCGCTGCCCGGCCGCCCCTCCGAGGAGCCGCGGCGCTAAGTAGCTCCTCACCCAGCCGCTGGGAACGCGGCATAAATATGTAGGGACTGAGCCGTGAGCTCAGCGAGGGTCGTGAAGGGGAATTTATTTCTTAATGTCCCTCCTTTATCCTATCATCGCTGAAACGAATTAGTAGTGACGTCCAACCCGACTGGTTTATGGGTGTGGGGAGGGAGACGTCGCAACCCTCATTAAAAGAGCCGCTCTGGGCTCCAAAGCATACATCTTTTATATAACCTAATTTCCATTTTTTTTTTTTCTATCAGGAAACACACACACACACACACACACAACGACAATTTCTGGGAGCCTGGAGAGGGCTGAATGTAGTAGCCACGCAGGGGAGGGCAGGTCTATTTGGGCAGAGAAGGCCCCATGGGAGGCAGGGATGGTTATTTCTGCCTCTACATCAGTGTTGGGATAGCATTCCTTAATGGGACAGTGGAACACACAGCCCCCAGGTTGGGCAGTGCTGGGAGCCCCTCCCGGGAGCCGCAGACTCGCAGCCTGGGTTCTGGCCTTGGCTCTTGGGTGGACAGACGGAGAAAGGCAGCCTGTTCAGGAAATGTTGCCTGGTTCTGGTCTTTTCTGGAGCCACACTCAGGCCTGGCATCTGGGGAGGGGAAGGATGGAGAGTACATGTTCATCTGTGGCCTGGGAGCGCCACAGGTGTGGAGAGGCCAAGGTCTGGGCTGGAGGAGGGGAAGACACAGAGAACGCAGCTTCCCTTCCTTTCTTAGGGTCCCTAACATATGGGTAACCATATAAACCCGACTCAAAAGCTGTCTTTTCCTGGGCAGATTGCAAAGGATTTTGCATCTCCCCGTTGCTGTTGCTGCTGCTCACACAGTCTTGGGAAAACAGGGGAAAATCAAGGAAAGAGAGGACGGGGACACACACACACACACACACACACACACACACACACAAACTTGGCACCTGGCTCTGGGTGATTTGATCTTTTCTTCCTCCCCAGCCTTGCCAAGTGGAGCAAACCCACTCAGGCTTCGAGTTGCACAGAGAAGAGGCAAAGAGGAAAACCACCACCCCCTTTGTCACTAATAAATGCTTTTCAGATGTCTTGCACATCCAGCAGGGGAGGGGGGTGTGACTTAGGGGGCAGGAAGAGGGGTGTGGGGGATGAGGAGGGGAGGAAGGAATAAAGAATAAGCTGATGAGGGTGCATGGAGGTCTATGCTGTCTTCCACACACTGGAAGGAGGCCTGGAGAAATGCCGCCAGCCCCAGAGCTCTGCCGCTTCCTGATTGCCACAAGGGCAAGTTTCAGAGCCTGTTTCCTGAGCCATGGATGGGCCTGGGGATGTCGTGAGGATATATACAATGAGATGATGTTGGTGAAGCCCTTGACATAGTGCTAGACATGTAGTAAATGCTCAGGAAACAGTTTCCAACAATAATGATGATTTTGATAATGATGAGAGTAAGAACAGTGGCACACAGGCTGGATGGGGCGGCGGGTCCCAGAAAATTGAGGCTGGAGCTGAGTCCTTGCAGTCTGGTCCCCTCCTGTCTTGGGTCCAGCGTCCCTTGCCTGAACCGTTTCAAAGTTGAGTGCTGGGTTTCAGTGGTGTCGTTCTCAGAACGCTGTTCCCTCAATTACCATGGCAACTGGGGAAAATCAGGAAGCCAGGGGAAGGGAAGCTGCTCTTCCACTGGGCTGGCGGTTCACCTGCTCAAAACAGAGTCCACGTCTGCCTGTGTGTGGGTCGAGGCCAAAAGAAGCTCAGAGTAGGGGCACTTCCTCTCTGGGAGCACAAGCTGTTTTGAAATTGGGGAGAAGGGTGGTTGGGAGGGAATGCACGGCCACGAGATGGTGGAGATAGTGGCGTCAGGGCCAAGGCTGGCTGTGCCTGCAGAAGGCAGAGTTGGCTGGATTTGGGGAGAGGGGGACAGAAATCCCACTCCCCTCAGTTCTCTCCTCACTTCCAGGTGCCTTGGTGCAATTAAAAGCAAAGCCTTAGAATATAGCTCTTGAGACAGAGATCTGGGAAGACAGAGCCTCAGAGCCCATGGGTGGAGCCAGGGACCATGAGGGGCCCTCTGTGTGTGTGTGTGTAGATGAGAGAGGAAAACAGACACGCACGCACACACACACACACACACACACACACACAGAGTCAGAGAAGAGAGAGGCAGACAGATTGGCAGAGAGAGGTATATAGACAAAGAGAGAGACAGAGACAGCAGAGACTGGCAGAGACAGTGAGAGACAAGAACAGACAGGAAGACTGGCAGAGAGAGAGAGATTGGCAGAGATGGAGATAGAAAAAGCACACAGAAAAAGAGAGAGACAGAAAGATTGACAGGAAGACAGAGGTATTGGCAGAGACAGAGAGAAAGAGAAAACAGAGGGAGACAGAGATTGGCAGAAAGAGTAAGAGAAGAGAGAGGCAGAGGGATTTGCAGAGAGAGAGAGAGACAGAGACAGACAGATTGGCAGAGACAGAAAGAAAAAATACACAGAGATATATTGGCAGAGAGAAAAAGAGAGACAGAGAGTAAGAGAAGAGAGAGGCAGAGAGAGATTGGCAGATTGACAGAGACTGGCAGAGAGAGAGAGAGAGAGAGAGAGAGAGAGATTGGCAGAGACAGGAAAGACAGAGATACAGAGAAAGATGGACAGTGACAGAGCCAGACTTCCCTTCCCTCCCTCTGGTGGTTTCCCCAGGATTAACGGGAACTAGGGACACTAGTTGCGGTGGTAAAGACAACAATGGCCAGCTTCTATTGAGCACTTCTCATTTTGCTGGTTTTGAGCCAAGCATTTAATAGGTATATCTCACTGAACCATCAGAAAAATGGTAAGAGATGACTCCCTTTCTTATTTCCATTTTACAGAGGGACAAAATAGAGGCTCTGGAGGCTGAGTGACTTGCTCCAGGTCACCCAGGTAATCGGTGGTAAAGCAGATATTAGAACTCGGGACCCCAAAGTGGGACTTTTCCTGCCTCCTCGCCTCTGTCTTGTGGAGAAAGAGGGAGAGTGAGGATGTCGGAGCTATCCGGGGAGTGTCTCAGGTTTGGGGAGAGTGGCCCCTGGTGTCTGGGGACCCCTACCACGTGAGTACTGGGCATTGTCTCCAGAGATCCCCAGCAAATGGAGGGAAGAGACTTTTACCGTCAACCAGGTGGCCTTGGGATAATGCACAGTGACAGTCCCCCAAATGCCCCTTGGGTGTAGTGCCTTGGAAGCTGCTCTGGGCTGTCACAATAACCTGATTCCACCAGGACCCCTTTGGGGTTCAGGGGAAGATGAGGGTTGTGCCACCTTTCTCTCGAGCTATTGGAAGATCAAACCAGCTGAGACCCGTCCTGGCATCAGCACAGGGCAGGCACTTCATTATGGTCACCATGATAACAATTATTCTTGGCCTTTCTCTCAGGACCACACGCCTCAACCCGTGTGTGGATGGTGCATGGGTGAAAAGGGTGTCCCTTCCCCCCACCTCCCAGCTGCTCTGGACCCTCACTGGTGCCTACCCCTTAGTGCAGAGGTGGACCCCAGGGGAGTGGAGTGCTCTGGTGGAGCCCTGGGCAGGAGGAGGAAGGGAGGAGGCTGAGTCTCACTGATGTGGCTGTCACCGAGGGGGTAATACATTATCCAGGGCTAATGAAAACATAATTATCTTCTTTTGGCTGCAGAGAGGGGCTAATTTAATAGGCTGCGATCGAAAGGCATCTGCTGAATTCACCCAGCAGTGAAAACACTTGAAGAGCTCCAGTGGGGGAAATGGACGGAGTGCGGCTGGCCGGGTCCGGCAGCTGTGTCCAGGTAGCAGCTCCCCTGGGAAGAAGGGGATTCCTGGGGCTACAGCAGAGGGGATGTGGCTGCTGGTAGGCGTCCTATGCACAAACAGACCTGAGCTTCTTTCTTGCCATGAGTTCTCGGGCCAGTTATTTCCCTCTCTCAGCCTCACCTTCTTCATCTGTAAAATGGACGTTAATCCTACCTTCCTGACATTGACTGGGAGGAGCGGATGAATGATATGAGAGAGAGCCTGGCACATTCTAAGTAAGTGTTTCATGAAATTTTCACCCCTCTTCCACTTCCTGGGCTGGCTCTACTTGGCCTTCAAGTCTTAGCGTGAACTCCTCCTCATGGGAGCAGCCCCAAGTGCTCTGCATGTCCCACTTCAGAACATACAAGTTCTGTGATGTTTACTCATTCAATGCCCTCGTGAGGGTGGGGTGATCTGTCTCATCTGTTACTCCAAGGCAGGGATTCTCAAAGCGTGTTCCCTGAATGATGAGATCAGCATCACCTGAGAACTTGTTAGTGATGCTGATTCCAGGGCCCCACCTCAGACCACTCGAATTAGACACTCGGGATGGGGCCCCGCAATCTGCATTTTAAACAAGCCAGCCTGGTAATTCTGATGCCTGCTCAAGTTTGAGAACCTCTGTTCCCACCAAAAACCGAACAAATGTTTGTTTAAATAAGTAGAAGAATTTGCTGTTAAGCTGGGGTTCAGCTATGTGATGACAGTGATGACAGTAAGTCTCCCTTATTAGACGCCAACTATATACCCCGCCTTGTGCATTATCCCCTTGAACCCACCAAGCCACCCCTTTACCCGTTACTCACCATATCCCGCACTACTTCATCCCCAAGAAACGCCCCTTGGTCTGCCTCATTGTTCTGCCTTGCTGGCCTGTTGGAGGTGTTGGAAGACTCATGCGGTGCCACCTCTGTGTCCTTCCTGTTCCCATGGTGTGCAGGTCCCCTCCCGCCCTTCAGCAGCCCCGTCCACCCAGGGCTTCTGATTCTGGAAAGGAAGTTAGCTTTTGACCCTGTCTCTGGGTATTTGGCTGGGAAAGTGATTTGGACCTGCTTCTTGTGAAGGATGGCACCCATTGGTCAGTTTTGTAGTTAGAGTAAGGAAGAGCCCTTGGAGATGGCTGCCTCCAACCTAGCATTTTACACTAGGGAGGCCAAGATCCAGGAAGGTTTGACAATCCACCCCGGAGCAGCAGCCTGTCAGTGACAGATTGGTTTCCTGTCCTAACTCCCAGTTCAGGATGTGGGGTCTGAGACTCCTAAGAGCAAAGTGGGTGCCAGTAAAGTGGCCCTGGAGGCATGCTTCTGTAGGACCCAGGAACAATGAACAGCGAACAGGGTTGTCTGAGAGCCCAAAACCCCCAGGAGAGGTAGGAGCGTTACAGTTTCTGGACATGTCAAAGACTCCTACAGATATTTGCAGGACTCTGGCAGAGAAGAAAGAGGGAAGAGCCCTTTAAGGCTTAAGGAGGCAGTCTGAGCATTAAAAACGCTAGATTTGTGGCTGGAACATCTGCTTTCCAGACCTGACACTTCCACCAACGTGCTATGTGAGCTCAAGGAAACTCCTTGGCATCTCTGGGTCTCAGAAGATCTTAACCTGAAGATGGCCAAGTCCCTGGAATTATATGCAAAACCAATTGCAAGTGCGTTTTGCTGCGGTAGAAGGTTCACAAGTGTGCAGCGGCTTTTTAAAGGGTGTGAGACCTTGGAAAGGTTAAAAGCAATTTCTTGCCGGAGAACCGGCTGGCAAATTTGCAGATGCCTGTAGCTCTCTGCAGCCCGTTTGGCAAAGATGCAGTTTCCAAAATGACCAACAGATGGCGCGCTAAACCTTCGCTGTAGCCTTCCTGTTCTCCCGGAGACCAGTCAGGTAGTCCATGGCTTCCTATACTCAGCTTTCAGGACCAGAACCTAGGTCCCCGCTAAGCTGGGCCTGGGTGGGTTGAAAATCCTGGATCACCCCAGAAACTGTCTGCATCTCCTGGTTCCCAGCATCTGTCCACATAGAGAAGGCACTAAAAAGAATGTGAGGGCATAGGCAGGACACTGGGTGAGGATTGCAAGCATACCAGAGGACCAAGTAAAACATTAAGAGGAGTCCTAAGTTTGCTCTTCATACCCTCAATTTAGTCCTTCAGTTCTTCCCTTCACCCACATTACAGAATTCCCTGGTCGTCTTGCCCCAATTAAAGGCAACACATTGCAAAAATTCTCTAAGCCTGGAATTCTGATGGTCTAAATTGCACTGGGGTATGAAGGGCTGGTCAAAGTATTTGCATTTTGAAGGCACTGTTAGGGAGAACCCAGTGCTAATGGGGGGTTGCGAATGTACATACTTCCAGGGAACATGAAGTGGGCTGGGTAGGAGACATCAGGGAGTAGTGGAGCCTGTGGCTAACTGGAGCACATGTCCCTCCTAAAGGCATTCACATTCAGATGTTTCCTATAGCGTTGCGCCCAACTACATCACTTGGGCCAATAGTATAAGAGCTCTGACCAAGGAAATGGGTTTCAGCCTGGTTAGTGGAGCTGTTTGAGCGGCAAAGGAGGTCTTAATCAGAATGTAAAATAGTGGCTCCCAAACTCTCAGATGTGTAAGAATTCACTGAGAAGGGGAACACTAACTTCTTGACCCTGCCTCTAAAGATTAGGAGTCTAGATCTGGGGTGGTACCCAAAAGGCTGTATTTTTAATAAGCTCTCAAGGGGAAACTGAGGCAGGTTGTCTTCTGGTTCGAAGTTGGCTACCTTGTGCTGGTAAGGCCACCCCAGTGTGCTGGGCTGGGTCCTTACCCTTGCTCAGCAGATAACTGGAGTTCAATGACAGAGCTTCTCATCACCAATGACATCCCCTCAAAATGAAAGCATCCCCTCAAAAAGAAAGATCTCTTATAATTCTGCCCCACCCCCCACCATACCACAGACATGTGCAAAAAAGATGACATGGGTTGACTTATTTCTAAGAATTAAGCAAATTCAGAGACCAGTCCCTAGGGGAGGATAGTGGGGAGGTGGTTGAAAGAGGAAGAGGTTAAATTCCAGCTCAGTGTTCTGGAAAGCTCCCAAACCAGGGCCAGGGTACCTGACTTCTTTGACTCTATCGTCCATCTGCTGTGTGACCTTGGACAAGTACCATTCCCCCTCTGGGCCTTAACTTCACCATGTATAAAATTAAAGAGCGGTAGACTGGAGCATAGCTTCCTCCTCTGTTCTAGGACTACCTTGGGCTCTCCAGTAGTGTCTTGGGGTCTCCCTGTCATGTAGGTCAAGGGGGAAGGTTGGGGAGCTGAGCTCTGAGCTCACTCAGACCTGTTCTGTTTTTAGTCTGTCTGTGTATCTGGCTTCCTCATTCAGCTTTCATTGAGAGCTACTGGCCTGGCATCTTCTAGTATACATGTAATCATTCACTTCCCCCTCTTTCTGGCGGTCCACATGCCTGGCACTATGTCAGGGGGCTGGGGCAACCAAGACCCCCAGGCAGGCTTCTGGCTCATGAAGTGCTCAGTGCCAATGAGAAAGTCAGATGAGCTCATAGTCCATAGGCCGTAACAACCAAGCCTGCTGGCGTGCTGACGCTTTGCAGCCTACACTGCCCAGAACCATGGAAAGGGATCCTGCTGGCCTCACCCTGACTTTTAAAGCCTTAATGAGAGAACCCACTTTCTTCTCCACAGCCTGACAGCCTAGAGCTCTGTTAGCTTCATATGCTTTGACATTTGATTTATTCAAACAGACACACGAGCAAACTGTCTTAGACTCTTCTCTAATTGTGTGGAAGAGGGGAGGGCACAATGATATGGTGTGATGTAAAAGCTTTGGAGTCAGTCCTGGGCTTTGCTACTTCCTAGCTGTGCAATCTTAGACAAGTTAATTACCCTTTCTGAGCCTCAGCTTTCTCATCTGGCAAAACTGGGGAAAATGATAATCCCTACTTCATAGGATTGTGCTGATTAAATGAGATAGTGGATTGGAAGCCCTTAGCACAGTATTTGGCACATAGTACATGCACAACAAATGGTAACTCCTTCTCCTCCTATTATTACTAATGTGAGGGTCCTGCCTCTGTTTTGAGATTAGGAGCCCTTTGAGGGGTAGGAGCCATGTCCGAATCTATTCTGACATTCTCTAGAATGCCTAGCAGTTTGCCAGTACACCCCGGGCATTCAACTACTGAATTCAATTGCATGGAGGAATTAGGACAATTTCTCTAGACCAGTGGCTCTCAAAGTGTTTTTCCCAGACCAGCATCACCTGGGAACTTGCTAGAAATGCAAATTTTATGAATCCACTCTAGACCTAGTGAATCAGCAACCCTGGGCGTGGGGCCTGGCAATCTGCATTTGGAGAAGACTCCAGTGATTCTGGTGCACTTTCAAATTTGGGAATCAGTTATCTATATCAATAATTTTCAAACTTGTTTTAGCTGGGGCATTAAAAAATATTCTAATGGGATTGTATGCAGAAGCCAGTATATAAAATAGGTGAAAGGGGGACTATTGCAGAATCATGAAGCAGGGGGCAAGATTCTTGACTGCGCTGTCCTCCTCCAGGGAGCCCCTGGAGAACTTAGGACTTCCAGGAACAAAGCTTAAAAAGCATTTCCTTACAATTTTTCATCCTCCTACTCATCTCATCTACCCACCTATCCATTCAGCCACCCACTGACCCATCCATCCATCCATCCGTCCATCCATCCATCCCTCCATATCTGTTGGGAGATTATGTGTCTCTTGCATTTCTCTCTGTCTTACCAGCAGAGGTACTGATTGCCTTTTCTTCAGACCATCCTTTTAAGGATGCTTATATAGAGAACAGCTTTGGAAGACAGAAATAATGTTTCAATTCAGAGCAAAGGGCAGGCATGTGCACTATCCAGTATGATAAATATACTATCTCAGGAAAAGGGGCAGGTTTGTCCAGTATACAGGATGGGGTTTCCTCTCTTGTAATCCAATCCATGTCACCTAATCTTCTTTCTGTTGGGGATTGAGGAACTGGCACAAATGCTGATACTCTGGTTATTACTATTGCTATGAGTAATAAAATCCTATGTCTCTGACCCAGGAATCTCATGTCTTCTGCCAACATCCATAAAACTCGGCAGCTAAATTGTTGGCTTGCATGTAGAGTAAAGCCTCCAAGCCTTCACTGTTCTTGACACTAGTCAGCCTCCCCCGCATCACCCTTCTGTTGTTTCAGCATATTGTGTTGGCTACTCCATGGCATGGAAAAGAAAATCATGTCCTAGCCTCAGAGGGCTTGCAGTTGGCTTGTCAAGGTGAAAGATAGAGACCCACTGATCACTCTAGCCATGCTGTCAGGCAGAAAGTGGGAGTTTTTTGGAAGAATGAGAAGTCTGGACTTGGGAGACAGCAGAATGTCCAGAGGAGGGCACATCTCTGGAGTCCACAGGGAAGGACTGAGGAGTCCACAGGGAAGGTCTCTGGACAGGACAACAGCATTCTTCTGCACCTCCCTCTGTCCCTGCACTGCTATGTGTTCACTCTCATCTGTCTCTGCTTCTCAATCTGTCTGAGCACTCTTTGGAGCAGAGACCCCATTTTCTTCATCTCTTGGGCCCCAGAACTCTACCCAGTGTTTGGCACACACTAGGTGTTTAGAAAAGGTTTGCTGACTCACAGGAAGAATTTCAGGTAATATTAATGATGACGATAAAAGAAATATGATGATCAGAAATACTTAGTAGCACTTTAGCACTCACTATATGCCAGGCAAGGTCCTAAGCTCTCACCCACATGGGAAGTGTTATATTCGTATATTGGTATATTCACTGTCACATACTTGGTGAACGATATATTAGTGTGTTAGTTCTCACCCACTTAATGACTGGCAGAGCCAGGATTTGAACCCAGGAAGACTGACTGCAGGGTCTGTGCACTTAAATGCTACACAATGATTGCTAAAGTTGAAGAGGCCATGATTAGAAGGGGCAGCTTGGGACACAGGAACATGGGGTAGCAACTAAAAAATAAGCTAAGCATCACCTCACCGAGATCACCATGGTTACCATTTCTTGAGCACTTACTATAGGCCACGCGAATCTTCCTTATTCTTCATAGCCACCCTATTAGTTGGGTATTATTGGCCTGTTTTGGGGGGAAGCTAAGGCATAGAGAGGTAGAATTACTTGCTCAAGGATACCTGGCTAAGCAGTGGCAGGTTGGTTGGGCTCCAGAGCCCAGTAATCTTAAGGGGGAAAGTCTGGTTGAGGTGAAGCCCTAGAGGGTTGGGGTGACCTTAAGGCAAGGGGTTCTATTGACTGGACTTTGAGGCAAGGTTAAGCTGACCTAGGTCTGGAGCCAAAGAGAAGAAAATGAGAAAAATGGGTGCCCTTCTAAAACTTTCCAGCCCAGGGTGCCCACATCACTGTTGTATCCAACGGATCAATGTTATGAAAAGAGAGAGAAGGTGGGCACTGAAGCCAGGCAAGACTCAGCCCAAATCCAGCCTCTGCTTCCTGCTAGCTGTGTGACCTTGGGCAAGTCACCTAACGTCTCTGAGCCCCAGAATCTACCTGCCTGTCAAAAACCTTGAAAATCACATGAACTAACAGCTCCAAGGTACCTAGTATGTACTAGGCACCCAACCAATGTCCATTCCTGTATTTATTCAATAAATATTTACTGAAGCACCTTCTGGTGGTGCCCCACCCATATCACCTTGACACCTACCATTCCCATGCATGCTGATCTAGCTGCCAGCTGTCAGCATCTGCAACTCTTTTGCTAAAAAAATGTCAGGGAATTCATACCCACCCACTCCCCGCCTCACCCGGGAACACTTAACCGATGACTGACAAGATTTGGGGTACAAATACCTGAATACTTCCTTGCCTCTTGATAGGGTTTGGCTCAGTGTCCCTACCCAAATCTCACCTTGAATTGTAATAGTCCCCACATGTCATGGGAGGGACCCAGTGGGAGGTAATTGAATCATGGGGGTGGGTCTTTTTCCGTGCTGTTTTCATGCAATAAATAAGTCTCATGAGATCTGATGGTTTTATAGCAGGGAGTTCCTCTGCACAAGCTCTGTCTTGCCTGCTGCCATGTAAGACATGACTTTGCTTCTCATTCGCCTTCTGCCATGATTGTGAGGCTTCCCTAGCCATCTGTAACTGTGAGTCCATTAAACCTCTTTTCTTTATAGATTACCCAGTCTTGGGTATGTCTTTATTAGCAGCATAAGGACAGACTAATACACCCCTTGAGTGGACTAACTCTGAGATGTGTTTTCTACATTGGTTCCCATGCCTGATAATTCATCCTTCATTGGCTCCTTGCCTTCTCTGTCTCATTTCTCCATTCTCCTATCTGTGTTTCCTGAGATCACCTCCCAAAGAAATTCCTTGCATCCCAACCCTTGTCTTGGAATTGGCTTCTGGAGGACTCAAACAAAAGTGAAGCTAAGACATGTACTAAACTCCTATCATATACCACCCACTGAACTCCATCTTGTGCCTGGATTAACCAGACAGATATAGTCCCTGCTGTCAGGATGCAAAGACTCAGGCCATCAGAAGAATCAATTACTAAATGAAGAAACTCATAAAGGATGAACTGCAGGCTGGGCACGGTGACTCATGTCTGTAATCCCAGCACTTTGGGAGGCCAAGGCAAGAGGATCACTTGAGGTCAGTTGTTCGAGACCAGTCTGGCCAACATGGTGAAACCTCATCTCTACTAAAAATACAAAAATTAACTGGGTGTGGTGGCATGTGCCTGTAATCCCAGTTACTCAGGAGGTTGAAGCAAGAGGATCGCTTGAATCTGGGAGGTGGAAGTTGCAGTGAGCTGAGATCACACTACTGCACTCCAGCCTCGGCGACAGAGTGAGACTCATCTCAAACAAGAAAAAAAAAAAAAAAAAAAAGAATTAACTGCAGGATATGAGGCCCCTTTTCTTCCCTTTTTCTGCCTCTCAGAGAATGTTAAGACCCCGTCTTAGCATGCATCTGATTCTTTTCAGAATTGTAATAACTTCTCATGCCTTTTCTTGACCACTCAATGAATAAGTATTTTGAAGCCAGAATCATGTCTCATTGTTCATATTTTTTTTCCCTGCAAAATGCCTGGCCCATCGCTTTGTGTTCATTCATATGATAAATATTTATTGAGCACAACTGTATGTCCTAGGCCCTGAGGGGAACACACTGAGCTAACAGAAGTGGCCCCAGCCTTCATGAAGTTGATATTCTAGCTAGGGAAGCAGAACATACACAAGTAAAGACATCAATAATATAAAAGTTCACCAGTAAACAGATAATATGATGTCAGATGATGATGAGGACTCTGGCAAAAATACCAGGACAAAGGGGCCAAGAGGGGACTGGGCTGGAGCCAATTTTAGATAATGTGGCAGGCCCCTTGGAGGATGTGCATACAGTTGGTGCTCCATAAAGTGTGTACAGGAAGTATCATCTTTAACTATCCAGCCAGTGAATAATATGACAGATGAGGATAACACCCTTGATATAAAAGGGAAAAGGGGCCAGATGCAGTGGTTCATGCCTGTAATCCCAGCACCCTGGGAGGCTGAGGTGGGCGGGTCACTTGAGGCCAGGAGTTCGAGACCAGCCTGGCCAATGTGGAGAAACACCATCTCTACTAAAAATACAAGAAGATTAGCCAGGCTTGATGGAGCACGCCAGTAGTCCCAGCTAATTGGGAGGCTGAGGCACAAGAATCACTCGAACCCAGGAGGCAGAGGTTACAGTGAGCTGAGATGGTGCCACTATACTCCAGCCTGGGCGACAGAGAGAGACTCTGTAAATAAATAAATAAATAAATAAATAAATAGGAAAAGACTATGTAGAATTTTCCAGTCATTCAGAAATCTGTTGGGTCTCCAGTGCACACAGTTTTTGTGCCAATTAACACCCCCACCACCACCACCAGAGGAAGACGGCATTGATAATTGATCAGTACTAGTAGGAGAGCTGTCAGAATCAACGAAGGGGCCATCTGAGGTACCAGAAAACCACAGGTGCTGGTAAAAACAGAGTCTGCAACAGATTCTGCGCTAAGTCTCATGACTGAGAAGTGGCTCAGGCCAGCAACAGCTGATACTTCATGTCTGCCTCTTCTGCTGTAGGCCTCATGGTAAGTACCGTATGAGGGACACACCATTAAGGCTCTGATAACCCTGTTAGGCAGCTACTATTATAACCCCATTTTCCAGAGGATGAGGAGATTAGTAACTTGCTCAACATCACACAGTGACCATGTAGTGTGTTCAGGACCACGATGGAGAATAGTGGTGAGGGAGGCACAGAGGAGGCATGCCTACCCAGCCTGGGGCAAATCAATGCCTACCTCCTGGGCATAACTTCTGAGCTGAAGGCTGGAGAAGGATGGGGGTTGGCCCAGGGAAGGTGAGCAGGGAGGAGGGAAAGGAACTCATTCTAGAGAAATGCAAAGATCTGGTAGTGTTGGCACTTTTAGAAACCCCCGGGAGCTTATATTTTGCTGAAGGTGAAATTAACCCCTTGTCCAAGAGTTTGCACAGCTCAGGGCTTGGCTGGATGAAAGTCATGTTTCTGGAGCCATAGTGTAGTCCTAGGCTTCCCCATACCCCAGGGAAATGCTGTGTGGAGGGTGTGGGCATCTCCCAGGTGATTCTCTGTTCCTTCTTTGGGCGAGGTTAGCCTTGTGCCCATTTCCCTGGGCCAACAGAGTGGAAGATCTTTGGGGTCAGTGACTGGACTACCATCATTCTGGCAGCTAGAGGGGTCTTTATATCAGCTTATGGGATTGGCTTGGATCCCTGGGTTATTGGGGGCCTTGGAGTCAACAGCTGTGGTGGGCTAAGGGTGGCTGCAGGGTCTGACACATTTTTTAGCACATGCTGATGCTGATGCTGGCATCTAGAGCACCTCAACCTCCACCGAGGGCTGCAGCCTCTCACCCAAGCTCGCCAACAGGGCTCTGAGCTGTGGTTAGCAATTTAATTAACTATCACACATATAAAGTCCCAAAGGCTCTGACCCCATCTTTCCTTCTCTATAATCACTCTGCAGTGTGAGCCACCATCTTCCTCACCTGGGCCATGCTACCAGCCCCAACAGGCTTCCCTGATCCCTACAATCCAATCTCCTAGCCCAAGTCAGCAAGATCTTTCCAAGGTGCAAATCTGACCATGCCATCTCCAGATCTGGAAGTACTTGAGAGTCCCCAGTGACCTCTAGATAAAGCCCAGATTCTTTAACATCCCTTGGTTCATTTATTCTTCCAACCCGCAAAAGATGATTGAGTACCAATAGATGACCCTTATTAGGTTTGATGAGGCATTCGCTTCTCAACTGACTTCGTTTCATGTTCTTTTTGGTAGGAAGGAGCCTAGTGAGAACATTTCTTATTTTCTCAGCCTCAGCATTTGCATCCCTTCTGCAGCTGCACCCTAACTTTCTTTGGGGTGCCCCCACCCTCCTTCACTCAGTCTTGGGACTCTGGTTCCTGTACCTGAGGCTCAATTTTTCGGCTTTTCCTCAACATCTTGGTGCTACCTCAAATTTCTCCAATACACTTCTTCCTCCCTTTGCTGGAATTTTGCCAGAGTCAGTTTACAGTGCTTGAAACCAAATAAATCCTAATGAATGGGTCCACCTCTCATCTTTCAGCCTGGAAGGGGCATGGGCAATTGTTGGTTTGCCCATCCAGGTTAATTCACTACACTTCTGCACTATGCTAGGTGCCCTTGGAGGCTGACCCAATGCACAGACCTCTCTTCCAGTTGGATTCAGTCAATAGAACACGTTGGTAGGATAATGGGGGGTGGGAGGAGAGTAAGATTGGGTTTATTCCCTCTTCGGTTAGAAAGAGCAGTGGCTGCCCTGGGCTAGAAAGAGTAGTGGCTCTGTCCCTTTGTTAGAGGCTGTCCTCGCCACATAGCTCATTCCCAAGTTCTGCTAGCTGCTCTCTTCCTCTCACTTTTTGAGGCTCCCCATAGTCCTGGGTCTTGCACTATTCCTTGTTGGTTTCCCTTGCCCCGACCACACCTTTGTAAACTAGCCCTTCATTCATCTGTCGTCAAGTTACATGGTTTGAGTGCATATCCCTTTCCTGCCGGGGCCCTGACTGATACGGGGAAGGTCTCTGCCATGATCCCTGCCTGCTTAGGATCCAGAGGAGATGGGAAGCTGTGGTGAGTCTCCCAGTCTTCTGGGATGTAGCAATAGAACAGAAGTTCTGGAGGCAGCAATAGAATAGAAGCAATAGAATCAGCACAAGCATCAGACAAAAAGTCTCTGAAAGTACCTGCAATGGGAAGCACTAAGAAGAGCTCCACTGGAAAGAGCTTGGAGCTGTATGTAGGTCAGAGGACAAGGGCCCACTACTTCCTTGCTGTGAGGCCCTGGAGAAAATCACCTCCTGTCTCTGAGTCTTATCTTTTCATCTGTAAAATGGAAATGATAACAGAGCCTACAGTATCGAGTTTTACTGGGGAGTCAATGACATCAGGTCATTCATTCATTCATTCAATTATTCCTTAATTCAACAAATATGTATTGTGTCCGCCTATGTGTCTGGGAATGTGCTGGGTGCTGGGCACACAGTAGGAAAGAGAACAGGTGCTGCTCTTACCCTCAGGGAAAGAGATATAAGTAAGCAAAGAGCCACAAATAAATATCCAATTGTTCACTGTGAAAAACACTCTTGCGAGGGGCTCCATTGGATGGAAAAGTCCTCTCTGAGGAAGTGACAGATGTTTGCTGAGTCTTGGAGGAGGAGGAAGGTTAGCCAGGTAGGAAAAGTGACCCACATATAGACAACAGAACATCCCAAGGTGGAGGTGATTGTAGGAGGAACCATGAGTGATAGGGAAGTAGAAGATGAGGTGGGACAGGTGGCAGGAACCAGGCCAATCAGGGCCTTGTACACCTCAGTGAGGGATTTGTATTTTATTCTGAGTGCAAGGTCTGATTTGTGGCTTGAAGGACTACTCTGGTGGGTATGTGAAGGACAGACTAGGGAAGGGACAGGAACAGAGTCAGGGAGACCAGCAGGGACTGCCACAGTCTCCCAAGTGAGACTTGATGGTGGCTTAGACCTGGGTATTGGCTGTGAAGGTGGAGGAAATAAACTGAAGCAGAGATGGTTGTCAGTCTCGCAAGGGTTCATACTCTGTATTTCCGTAGTTTATAGTTGTGGATGGGAAGCAGCCAGAGACTACATTTCCCAGAGTCCTTTGCATCTGGATGCGGTCATGTGACTGGTTGTCACCAATGAAATAAGGGCAGAAGTGATGGCCTCATCTCTGGGCTGAAGTGGTTAGGAGCAGGTGTGTCTTCCCTGCCTTCTGTTTTCCTGTGTGTTGGTTGGAGGCAAAGTCCATAGGGGATGGCAGAATCATAGATGAGAGCTCCATACATCCCTGAATCACCACCTGAACCCTTCATTAGATTTCATTTGTTTGCAGAATAAACTCCTATTATATTGAGTTACTGAGATTACAGGGTCTGTTTGTTACAGCAGCTAGCCCTACTGTAACCAACCTATGGACAGGTTAGTTGAATAGATGGAACCAGCAGGACTTGGTTATTGTGAATGAACAAGGAGGTGAAGAATAACTTCTAAGTTTTAGCTTGAGCAACTGTGGAGATGGAGTTGATATTTTCTGAGCTGAAGATGACATCAGAGAATTCGCTTTTACTTTTTTTATGGGAATCAAGAGTCAAGTTTAGAACACGGATGTTTGCAGTGTCTGGGAGACATCTGAGTGGATATGTCAAGTAGAAAGTTAGATATAAGGATTCAAAAGAGGTCTGGGCTGGTGACGTAGTTTAGAAATTTGTTGTCTTGTAGGTAGTATTTAAAGTACTTCGTAGGTACTCAATAAACCTTCTTTGAATCAGATGATGTAAATCATCTTTTCCTCACTTCTGCTGAGCCTGTGGAAGTAGGTGGGCAAGAATCATCCAAAAGTAATTTAAAAGCCCCCCAAACCCTGCAGCAAACTGAAGAACCATCCATTCCTTGCTTTGCTCTTGTATGCTCATTGAGGAGCCTCTCTGAGCTCAGAGCAGCCTGAGAATCAAGCTATTCAACGGCTGAATGAAGGTAATGCTGATGGTGTTTAAAACCGCCTTCCTGCTGCATTGGGTAAAACACTCATCTTTGATGCAGTGAAAACCACTTGAATGTCTGCCTTTTATTCCTTCAAACAGCTTCACCTCGTAGGCCAGGATTTGAAACCGTGTAAAAAAGGCAAGGCTTGGCTTCACCTGCCTCTGTGGAGGCCTCTTGTCCAACTTCCCAGGCTACAGATACGTTACTCCATAGGAGTTTTGGTGGGATTCTGGGTAGGCCAGGAGGCAGTGTGTCTAGGAAGAGACCTCCAGGCAAAGTTGACGTTGTCATCCAAATGGCCTATAATCCCAGGGCAGTAAACTCAGAGGCTTGCAGGAGTCAACTAGTCAATGAGTCAGAGAAATGGGTCATATGGGGACCTTAAGAACCAGAGAGCTCAGTCATGGGTAAAGGGAGAACCAGACATCAATATAACACAGAGACAGAAAACAGACAGGCAACCAGGGAGCCAATCTTAGTGTGATCTGTGCTGGGCTGGAGGTGAGCCCAGGGGACTCTGGAAATACCAGAGAAGCGATTTCACCACTGTGCCAGCCACACTGGCACAGTGTGGCTCCAGCCCATTTGTTACCACATGGAACACAAGTCCAGTATTGGTGGGTCTTCTGAATTTTCAAAAGAAGCCCCAAATTCAGATTTGATGTGAAATTTTCTGAGCTTTAAATGCTGGTAAAGGGTTACATTTTAAAAAGTGCACTGGGGGCCAAACAAATAATTTGTACATGGTGCCAGTGACACCTGGGCTTGCAACCAGCTTGAAACCCTTGGGGAGCTGTGGAGCAGACATGTGCCTCCTTCTCAATCAGTTGTCCAAGGGGACATACCATTTGGGAATTGTGATTGAACTGACACATGCTCTTTGACTCAGCCACAGAAATAGTGAACTATAATTATGGTTCTTTTAATTCCTCCTTTATTTAGGTAAACACTTAAAGTTTTTCAACAGGTGAGAAAAGGAAAAGATAAAGACTGAGAAAGAACTAGAATTCAAGGAAGAGCTAGAATTTGAACACTGGGGCTATGTATGTCTTATCTACTGCTGTAAGTCAGGGCTGGGTGCACAAAAAATGTTGCTGAATAAAGTATTGAATGAAAGGAAATGTCAATAAAAGTAGAAAAGTCACAGGAAGGAAAGGTGAATAAAAGTAGCAAAGTCACAGAGCCAAGTTTGCATGTTTCAGGGTGTGGAAGGGTGGCCCAGTAGTTTCCCAAGTCCCACATTTTAGTTCTGTTACATCCAAATTATTCTCTGAAAAGGACCTCTATAAGATGCTGGTGCAATGCATGAATGTATGATCGCTCCCATTGAGGAACAGGAACTTAGTATTACCAAGGTCTGTGTGGTTGACCTGGCATTCTCCTTTCCCTTCTCTCCCCGCTAGAATTCCCCTCCAACCTTTAAATTGTAGCTCCAGACTATGCCACATATGAAGTTTTTATTGATTCCCCCAGACAATAATAGCAGCAATAACAGTCCCATTTAATGGACAACTACTACCTGCTAAACATTGTCCTGGATGTTTATAATGATAACATTTTAGACACCTGGCCATAGTGGTGAGTACACATGACTAAGGCCTGGCCAGTCATAGCACCTCATACCCTTCCCCTAAAGTGATTGGTCTGAAAGGTAAGCAAGTGACTCAAGCAGAGCCAATCAGGCCTCTTCCCTGGAACTAATATACTGTTACTGGGTGAAGGAAGCTGTCTTTGTGCTGAGGCTGCTAAGCCGAAGCTATTAGTGGTATTGTTACTGCCTCTTGGGAAAGGCTCATCTGCAGGAGAAGAGACTGAGGTTTATACAAATCAAGAGATGAGACAAGCAGAGAACAGAGGAAACTGGATGCAACGCATTCCTTTATCTGTCTCCTTGGAGTGGGGTTTTTGTCATTTACAACCAAAAGAATCCTGACGGATACAGCCCATTATATACTTTGTCATACTGAACTGTCTTAACCCTGTGACACTGATATTAATAACCCTCATTTTATAGATTAGGAAATTAAGGCTCAGAGAGGTGAAGTGACTTGCCCAAGGCCACACAGCCACTAAGAGGATTGTCTGATGACTCTGGATGCTCTATTTCCATTGTGTTGCTCTGCCTGTCTTGATAAACCAGTTGTCTGGGTTAGAGCAAGCTAACAACAGCTAAAAAATATCATTATTATTCCTGTAGGGCAGGAATGTCTCCCCAGCTAAGAAATCTACTGTTTCAGGGTTAGAAGGAACTTCAGAGTTCAGTTGAGGTTCTTTGGAAAGAGCAGGGAACTTGGAATCAGGAGGCTTCTAGGGGAAGTTCTGTTTGTTCCTAGCTGGGAAAGTCAGTCACTCAATGTCTCTGTATTTGAATGTCCTCGTCTGTGAAAAGACGATAATACTCAAGATACAAGATTGTTATGACAATTAAAGGAGATAAAGTACATGAAACTGTCTTAGACATATAAAGCCCTATATAAAAGTAATGTGCTAATACTATTATTTACTTATGCCTCATCTCAGTTGTGCCTCCATACTCCCACATATAGGAAACTCACTGTCTCTCAAGGCAGGTCTTGCCATCTTTGGACTATTTTGATTATTATGAAAGTTTTTCATATTCCAAGTTGAGATATTTTCTCCTTAGGCTTGTGTTCATTGATTCTATTTTATCCCCATGGGTTTCTTTTTCTTTTTCTTTTAAATTGAGATGGAGTCTCCCTCTAGAGTGCAGTGGTGCAATCTCGGCTCACTGCAGCCTCCACCTTCTGGGTTCAAGTGATTCTCCTGCCTCATCCTCCCGAGTACAGACGCATGCCACCACAGCCGGCTAATTTTTTTGTATTTTTTAGTAGAGACGAGGTTTCACCATGTTGGCCAGGCTGGTCTCAAACTCCTGACCTCAAGTGATCTGCCTGCCTTGGCCTCCCGAAGTGTTGGCATTACAAGCAGGAGCCACTGTACCTGGCTTCCCATGGGTTTCATCCATCCTTCAATCTATCTATCCATCCATCCATCCATCCATCTTCCTCCTTCCCTCCCTCCCTTTTTTTCTTTCTTCATTCCTTTTTTGCACCCATCAATCTACTGAGGTAAATACTGAAGGAAATTGGAGAATCAAGAAGATACAGTTCTCCGTCCAACAGTCCAATTCTCCATCCAACAGTTGGAATAATTTTCTAACACAGATATAATCCTGTCACCTCCTTACTTCAAGGCCACTAGTGGTCATCCATGGCCCTCATGATAGAATGAGCTGAAGACCTCTGTCTGATATGGCCCCTGACCACCTCTCCAGCCTTGCCTCTCTCCTCTCCCATCTCTTGACTATCCTCAAACCGAATAGAGTGTGACCCAGCTGAACAGAGTGACTGACAATTGTTGGGATGGGCCACTGTCTTCCCTGCCAGGCCTCTGCACAAGCTCTTCTCTATGCCTGGAATACGCCGCCCACCACCCCTGCTCTTTACCTAGCTCAATCCTACTTCTCCTTCAGATGTCGGTGGAGACATCACTTCCTCCAGGAAGCCTCTCCTACCTCCAAAGACTGGGTGAAATCGCTTCTCTGGTATTTCCAGAGTCCCCTGGGCTCACCTCCAGCCCAGCACAGATCACACTAAGATTGGCTCCCTGGTTGCCTGTCTGTTTTCTGTCTCTGTGTTATATTGATGTCTGGTTCTCCAACACCTAACAGAGTCTCAGTAAAGAGTTTTAAATGGATACCATCTCTCCTTTCATTTCTGTCTCCTGTCACTTGCCTCCATCCCTCAGGACCCTGTGAATTATAAAGAGAGCTAATGACTCCACTATAGTAGGGATGAACAACTCTGGGAGGGGCCCCTGTCTGCAATAGCTCTAGCTTACCACGGTAGCTGAACCACCACCATGAGGTGGTGTCTGAGGGATCCTCAGATAGAGACTCACAGTAAGTGAAAGGTGTGTGTGTGTGTGTACGCGCACGCTCCTCACTGCAGCACTTTGCAAGGGTCCCAAACTCCTACTTTCCAACATCAGTACTGCCAGGGCCCAGGGTGAAAGGCTGCTCATAGGAGGCTGTGTGGCACAGTGGTTGTCTCCTGCAACTGTGGTGTTGACTTCCTGGGTTTGAATCCTGACTCTACAACTTCCCAGCTGGGTATCCTAGGGTAAGTCATTGAATGCATCAGTGCCTCAGTTTCTCCCTCTGTAAAATGGTCTTGATAATAACAGTATTAACTTTTGGTGTCAGGATGAGGGTATTCAGCAACACGATGCCAGTAAAGTGTTCAGTATAGAGCTGGGGCAGAGTAAGAACTTAGTAGACTTCAGTTATTATCATTGTTCTCCTTCAAATTTAAATGATTCTGCTTATCCAGAAGTCCTGGCATCTGGTCCCAGCTCTGCTGCTAACCCTATGGATGGCCCTGGATAAGTCCTTTTCCCTCTCTGTACTTCTCCCTGTGTTCTCGAATTCTTCTGCCTCAGAGCTTCAGATGAGTGGGCTTTACTGAGCAGCTGTGAAGTGGCAGTTGGACTGCCTGGCCCTGAGCCTGCTCTTTTGTGGCGGATGAGAAGGTGGGCAGTGGACCTGAATCATCCCAGGATGATTTGCCTTCAGAAGCACAGAGGGCATGGGTAAAGGGCCTGCAAGCTGAGAGGTCATAGGTGGAGTGACCAGCTTTGCTGATGTGCCCAGGACTTTCCTGGTTTTAGCATTGAAACTTCCATGTTCTGGGTACCCTCTCTGTTCTGGGATCAATAGATGTCCACTGAGCAGGATCATCATGTTTCTGGGAAGATGATCTGGGGATTATGAGGTTGGGACAGGAACTGGAGGCTGGGGAGGGGCTGCCCAACGCACCTGGCACTGCTGGTTGGGGGTACCTGGAGGTGGGATACGGTCTCAGCAAAGCGAAGAAGAAAGTAGCGGGGAGGGGAAGGGCTGCTGCTACTCTTTCTATTTTTTTTTTTTTGGATAGGATCTCCCTCTATTGCCCAGGCTGGAGCGCTGTGTCACAACCAAGGCTCCTTGCAGCCTGGACCTCATGCGCTCAGGCGATCCTTCCAACTCAGCCTGCTGAATAACTGGGACCACAGGCATACACCACCATGCCCGGCTAAATTTTATCTAATTTTATTGTAGATACGGGATCTCCCTATGTTTCCCAGGCTAGTCCTGAACTCCTGAGCAAGTGATCCTTCCTCCTCGACCTCCCGTAGTGCTGGGATTACAGGTGTGAGCCACCGTGCTTGAGCTGTTTCCATATTTGCACATCTCCTCCAAAGTATCAGCTGCCCTGCGGGATGAAAGCGGGGACTTTTCCAGCCTCTGGTGTTTGCTCTTCCTGCACCCCTTCCTGTTGCCTACTTAGGAACTGGGTCTGTATCTATATCCTTCCCAGGCTGCCTTGTAGCTCTCCACACATGTTTGATGAATGAACACTGAACCACACTACAGGTTTCAAAGCCTCATTTGACTCTCTAGTCTAGGGGGGACTAGAAAGGTCTTTTGGCAAGACAGCAACAATAATAACTAATGTTTGTTGAGTATTTCTGTGTGCCTGTGAATGTTCTAAGCACCCTACAGCAGTGCAGTTTCTTTTAACTCAGAAAATGGTTGCCAGCCCCAGATAGCCTCCATCCATCACTGCTGACATGACACTACACACCAGGAAACAGTCTACCCCAGTAATTCTCAACAGAATGACTTTGTGCCCCAGGAGACACTTGGCAATGCCTGGAGACATTTTTGGTAGTCACAACTGAGGGAGAGGTGGAGACCAGATATGCTACTCAAAACCCTACAGTGCGCATGGCTGCCCCCACCACAAAGAATTATCTGGACCGCTATGTCAGCAGTGCAGAGGTGGGGAGACCCTACATGATATGCATCATCTCCTGTTTTATCCTCTCAATGGCCCCATGATGTAGGATCACAGAAGAGGAAACTGAGGGTCAGAGAGGTTAGGCAAATGCTCAGTGGAGCCAGGACGTGATTGCTGGTTGATCGGGTGTCAAATCCCGTGCTCTTTGCCCCTGCTCTGGGGAAGCCGACTGGGAGATGAGGGCAGAGAGGCTGCCTTGGGCAGGGGCAGGGGGGGCACTCTGCTGGAGGGCATGGATCCTCCGGATTGCTGAACACAGTCCTGTCTGAGGGTCACTGGAGGGTCGGGGCATGGCAGAGTGGCTTGTCCAGAGCCCAGAGACAGCCTGTGGGGAATTTTCCTGGCTGGCCAGAGCAGCCACCAGATGGGAGACCGAGCAGAATGTAATATCTAGCCATCTGCAGCCAGTAGCCCCCAAATGCAGCAGGCAGCCCCTCCTGGCAGATAAGAAGATTCTTCTGGCAACCCTGTGTGCTGGATTCACTGCTGGTCTAGGACGACTGGACTTTAGGGAATAGAGCGTCTCACATGCAATTGATACACGCACGTACTCATATGCACACAAGACACACGCCTGCACACAGCCTCCACCTTTCAGATGCCAGGGGCTCTGACGGGCCCTGAGACCATGGGTGACCACAACTGTTGGACCATCCGCCTCTCTGTCACATGCCTGCTCTTGTCTCTGTGCCTCTCCTTAGGAAACTGGTCAGGATTTACCTGCAGTGGAGGATATCTTTGCCCCCTGTGCCAAGCAGAAGGGAAAACATCAAGATTGCTATGAGTGGAGGCACGATGCATTCAGGAGGGCATGCAGGGTGGCAAGGGGGCAGGTCACCCTCACCTGTCCTCAGTCTACCCTGTGCCTTCAGAATACCTGTTCTCCTCTCAGTCCTGTGAGTCTTCAGCAAGTGCTCCTCTCCTCTCTGATCTGCTTCCAAGGAAATACAACCAGCTTCAGTTTTTGGGACCCGAGAGAGTCTTTATGAGTTCCAGAATCACCCTAGAACAATGAGAACTACCATTCACTGAGGATTTAAATCAGGCACCAGGCACTGTGATGCACATGTCACCTCCAACTGCTGTGATAGCTCTGAGAGATGTTGACATACACCCCATTTTCTGAAGCTGAGAGAGGTGAAGCCTTTCTCCCAAGGTCACAGAGCAAAGTACATTATTTCAGGGTTTTCTAGGAAGTTGAGACTCGCTGTAGATCAGGCAGAAGAGTGCAGAGCAGGGCATATGGCAGGCACCCCAGATCCATCTATGTCCTTGTAGGGGATTAGGGAACCCTCTTCAGTGACAGACAAGAGCTGTTCATAACCGGTCTCACACCAGGCTGCCTCTCAGGTGTTGGGGAGCACGTGGCTTTTTGCAGTGGTTAAAACACACTCTTATTGTCAAGTAAAGAGGAAGTAAACATTGTTGACTCATTTGGTCAAAACTTTCTTTAAAAATAGGAGCATGACCCACTTCATATGGACTCCACATCTGAGAATGGCTCAAATTCTTGAATTTGCATCTTCCAAGCCTTCACCCGGTTCAGAAATTGCATTCTTCCTTGATTGTCTCCCTGATTAACTAAACGTGACTGTGGACCAAGTCTGAGCCCAGCATGAGGAACACAAACATGAAGGCACGGGGGTGGTGGAGATCTCTGCCTGGTGTGTCCCTTCACCGAGAAGAGTGACTATTTAAAGCACCTACTATGAGTTGAGTGGCTTTGCAAACTCGACACTTCCTTATCTTCTTGGTGGTCCTGTGAGTTTAGATGATTATCACTTTTATTTCACAAGTCAGGAGACTGGGACTTGGAAGAGTTTTGTGGCTTGATCAGGGTCCTGCAATCAGATAGTGGCAGGGGTGGGATGGGGACCTAGGCCTGGCTGGGGCATAAGTCCTTATCCCTTCTGGGCATGATCTCCACCCACATATGGAAGACTGCCCTGGTCTGAGCTGGGGTCAGGATGGGCAGGGCCTCTTCATTTGCCTCCTGGGTTACACTACTTAGCTTTGCTACCTTTGGGTGTTCAAGGCTGTTTTCCTCCCAATGGGATTAGCTCTGTTCTGATTTTAACCCAAATGGAAAGTTCTGGCTACAATTACTAAGGGCCCTTCTAGTCTCCAATGACACCAAGCCAGACAGGCCAAGGAGTTTGCTCTCCTAGCCCAGAACACCCAGTCTGCCCCAGGTGAGGAAATCACATTACTGAATTATGGTTCATTTGCAAGGTTCCCCTGTCCAGCCAGGATGCTGGCTCCCTGACCCCATTAATCAGAGATTCAACTTTCCAAGTGCAGGGCGGCCTACCCAGTCCATGGTAGTTGTCCCAAGGACCACGGCCTGACCTTTGTGGAGCGAGATGCTAATGCTGAAATCAGGTTTGAATTCCAACAGCTCCTCCCAATTTGTAGGCAATTATCTAACTTCCCTGAGCCTCAACTTTCTCACCTACAAAATAGGGATAGTCATGGTGTCTGGCAGACTTTTCCTTTCCTTTTCTTTCTGTCTGTTAGTGTCCATTTTGCTTTTTGGCCAGCATTCCCTCTCCCCATATTTTTAAGGAGAGAATTCACCTTTTTCTCTGTTGGATGATCATGGATTCTGCTCTTCCCAATCCAGAGGCAGGTACTATTGACCCCATGAGGTCATAGAGAGGATTAAACAGGGTGATGCCTGCAGTGGGAAGATTTGAAAACCTTTCTTCCAACTTTTTTTTTTTTTTTTTTTGAGACGAGTGTTGCTCTGTCGCCCTCACCCAGGCTGGAGTGCAGTGGTGTGATCTCAGCTCAGTGCAACATCCACCTCCTGGGTTCAAGCGATCCTCCTGCCTCAGCCTCCTGTGTAGCTGGGACTGCAAGTTCCTGCTACTGTGCCCAGCTAATTTTTGTATCTTGGGTAGAGATGGGGTTGCACCACATTGGCCAGGCTGGTCTGAAACTCCAGACCTCAGGTGATCTGCCCGCCTTGACCTCCTGAAGTGCTGGGATTACAGGTGTGAACCACCGCGCCTGGCCCTTACAGTGATTTTGAAAAGCATTTACCCAGGGCCTGGCACTTGGTATGGACGTCAACTGTCCCTCACAGGTAGGCAGACTTCAAGACGCCCCAGCTCAGTCTTGTATTTGGTCACACAGCCAGATATTCACAGTCAGACCCCTTATGACTCCTTTCCCTTCAAGTGTGGGTGAGACCTTGTGAGCTGCTTCTAATGAATTGATACAGCAAAAGCAAGGGGCTGGCACTTCTGAGATAAGGTGACAAAAAGGCAGTGGCTTCTGTCCTTTCCTCTTGCCATTGCTCTCCTACGAGCCCTGGAAAAGCAAGAGGCCAGGTTGTGAGCTGCCCTAGGGAGAGGTCCACGTGGCACAGAGCTGATGCCTCAGGCCTGCAGCCAGAGAGCACAAACCTGAGGCTTGCCAAGAGCCTCGTGGGCGAGCTTGGAAATGAAGTGAGCTATCTGCTTCCTTTTCCCCACCGTTGGGAGAATAGATGGTATTCTCTAAGCTCTGAAACCCTCTGTGTTTTTGCTATTTTTCTGTTAACTATTGCTTTAGCAACTGTCAGCAGCAAGCCCCACTGACCACATGCTTTCTCTGTGCTAGGTGCTGTGTTAAGCCCATGTGTCTACATTCTTTTTGAGACAGAGTCTCACTGTGTCACCCAGGCTGGAGTGCAGTGGCACGATCTTGGCTCACTGCAACCTCCGTCTCCTGGGCTCAAGCAAGTCTCCTGCCTCAGTCTCCCGTGTAGTTGGGACTGCAGGCACCCACCACCGCACCCAGCTAATTTTTGTATTTTTAGTAGAGATGGCGTTTTGTCATGTTGGCCAGGCTGATCTTGAACTCCTGACCTCAGGTGATCCTCCTGCCTCTCAGCTTCCCAAAGTGCTGGGATTACAGGCATGAGCCACCACGCCCGGCCCATTTGTCTACTTTTTTTTTAATTCCTTTTTGCAGAGGTGACACTGCAGCTTGAAAGGGTTAAGAGTCTTGCATGTGGTCACACAGCTAGCGCGTAGCTGAGTAGGGGGCACAAAGCAGTCAGCCTGACGTTTTGGCACCTAATTCTGGACAGGTGTAGGCTGAAGCTTCTGAGAGGGGAGCCCCAAGAGGCCCTTTATGCACTCCAGGGAGCACCCTCTGCCCGCGGCAGGGTTGTTGGGGGTGCCAGTGTTGTTTTGCACCGAAGGTCATGCAGAGCTGAGACTGTTCTGGAGAGACTCAGAGATTGGGAGTTTGCAGCACCTTCCTCTTAGTTGGAGGAGAGCGTGGGGGCAGGTCTGTGTGGCGGCAGCAGGATGGCTGAGTTGGCCTGCCTGAGCTTTGGACACTCCAGGTTTCTTGGCCACGCACTTTTGTTCCTGAGCTCAGAGGCTCTGGGCACAGGCTTCTGGCTATAGGTCTCTGGAGACTCCTGGGGCCCCACTTGTGTGACTGAAGAAGACAAGGACCCCCCGTGGTCATTCCTTTTCCCAGGGAACCTCCTCCGAGCCAAAGGTTTGTGGTTGCTGTGACCTCATCCTCTTGTGCCAGTTCCTGCTTCCCTGTAATTTATGGCCACGTCTGCATTAATTGATGCTGCAGAGGCCGTGAACTGGACTAATTGTTTCCAAATATCAAATTGCAAGTTTTCTTGGCTGATTACAGGGGCATCAGAGTGGAAAGTGGCAAGGTTCTGCTGTTGTGATAATGAATGATGGACCCCAGGGATGCCATCTGCCCGGATGAGACTGAGAGACCTCCCCAAGTGGCACAGTCACCCAGCAGGCTGGGACACCTCCAACCCCTGGTCATGAGAGGGGCACATTTCCTGGAAGGAGCTGTCCCCCATTATCCTGTGGTGATAATGGGACAGACAGAAAGGGGTCTAGTGATGCACTTTCAGGCCACAGAGGAAGCAGATGCTTGCTAGATCATCAACATCATCATCATTACCTTACAATAGCACCTACTACGTGCTAAGAGCTATGCCAGACCTCTCTGTAGAGCTCGTTTATTTAATGCATCATTGCTATAGGGAAGGTACTCTTTCCACTGCCATTTTACAGTGAGGAAACTGAGGCACAAAAAGGTGACATCACCTAGCCAGTAGGTGGTGGAGCTGGTTTTTAACCCTGTGTAGTCTGACTCTAATACACACGCTCTTAACCACCACACCAAGAGTCTCTCCAGGGGGCTCTATGTCAGCCAGACGAGCTTGCATCTCCAGTTCTAGAAGCTTTGGGGTTGTGGCTTTTTATTTTATTTTATTTTATTTTATTTTATTTTTTTTTTTTACAGCAATAATAGCATTTATTACATGCTTATGTGTGCTGGAAACTTTTTTTTTTTTTTTTTTTATCTGTTTCTTTTACTTTTTTTTTTTTTCTTTTTTTTTTTTTTATTATACTTTAAGTTCTAGGGTACATGTGCATGACGTTTATATCATGTATAACTCCCCAATGCAATCCTTCCCTCCTCCCCCCTCCCCATGATAGGGGTTGTGGCTTTTTAAACTCCCCACTGTTTTCTTTTCGCTCTGTGTCCAGGCTGGAGTGTACTGGTGCAATCTCGGCTCACTGCAATCTCTGCCTCCTAGGTTCAAGCAATTCTCCTGCCTTAGCCTTCTGAGTAACTGGGACTACAGGCATCCGCCACCACTCCCGGCTACGTTTTATATTTTTAGTAGAGACGGGGTTTCACCATGTTGACCAGTCTGGTCCCAATTCTTGACCTCAGGTGATCTGCTCGCCTTGGCCTCCCAAAGTGCTGGGATTACAGGCATAAGCCACTGTGCCTGGCCCCCACTGCTTTCTAATTGTTCCAATTTCCATTCATTTCCAGGTCAGCCCCTCTGCACTTCCCTTATCCCAGTTACTCCAGGGCCTTTCCCTTTCCTTCCTGACTTCCCACCTCCTCAGGTTGGGTGGATTTAGAAGAGAGTGGGAAGGAGGGAAGTAAAGCTTACTGAGTCCCTACTACCTATGAATAATTTTGCAAAAATGATCTCATTTAATCCTTAAAAATATATATATTTTTTATAATGAGATAATGAGAAAACTGAGACTGAGAGGTGTTTGACTTGCCCAAGATTACCCAGTTATACAAGTGGTAGAGCCAGGAATGGTCTGACCTCAGTCTGTTTTCATCGTGACATGTGGCCTCAGGATGAGCAGTCTGTTAATGCTTTGCATCCATTTCTAGCTGGGCATTTTTCAGAGTGTTAACCAGTTGATCAGGTGTGGCAAATATCTATCATGTGTGCACAACCTGCCCTTCTCATGTCCCTGGCAGACATTACTAGTGGATCACAGTACACTCTCCTGCTGAGCCTGGATCTACTCTCAACACTGTGGTCTAGGCATCATTACCAAACCCTTTGAGATGACATTTGACGTAAAAACCAGGCTGGGTGCAGTGGCTCACACCTGTAATCCTAGTGCTTTGGGAAGCCAGGGCAGGAGGATCTCTTGAGTCCAGGAGTTGGAGACAAGCCTGGGCAACAAAGCAAGGCCCCATCTCTACAACATTAAAAAATAAACATTAGGCCGGGCGTGGTGGCTCACGCCTGTAATCCCAGCACTTTGGGAGGCCGAGGTGGGTGAATCATGAGGTCAGGAGATCAAGACCATAGCTAACACGGTGAAACCCCGTCTCTACTAAAAAATACAAAAAATTAGCCAGGCGTGGTGGCAGGCGCCTGTAGTCCCAGCTACTCGGGAGGCTGAGGCAGAAGAATGGCGTGAACACAGGAGGCGGAGCTTGCAGCGAGCTGAGATCGTGCCACTGCACTCCAGCCTGAGCGACAGAGTAAGACTCTATCTCAAAATAAATAAATAAATAAATAATAAAATAAAAATAAAAATTAGCCAGGCATGGTGGTGCATGGCTGTAATCCCTGCTACTCAGGAGGCTGAGGTGGAAGGGTTGCTTGAGCCCAGGAGTTCAAGGCTGCAGTGAGCTATGATCGTGCCATTGCACTCTAGACTGGGTGATAGAGAGACACCCTGTCTCTAAAAAAAAACCCCAAACAACAACAACAAACACCAAAACCAAAACCAAAACCAAAAAACAAACAAAAACCACAAAAAAACAGATGCCACTCTTGTGATGGTCATCTTGAGGAAAAGGCAATAACTTCTGATTCCCTGGTCTCCAATCTCAACCTCAAATGCCTACCAGTCACAAGGGAGAACCAAGAAACCCCTCAATCTTGCTGAAAACAAACCCAACCCAAAGTTTAGCCTCCTCCCCAAACACAACTAGTTTTGGAAGTTGCCCTTTCTGTATTAAATATTACCTCAGTGCTATTAAATTGCAACTCTCAACTTTTCCTCTTCAGAGACCTGCAAAGATAGACGAGGCTAAGCATTCTCATGGGCATCCCTAGATTTCAAGGTTGGAAAAACATTTGGCAGAGAAGTAAAGCAGTTTAGTAGCTTGTAGCCACCAGGGCTGCCAACTCCCACCAGTGATAGCTTCATGGCGTCAGGCATGTTGTGGCTGAAATAGGACAGAAGGTAGGCGCAGACCCCCGTGTATCTACCTATGGGGAGCCCACGTCCTTTCTTCCTGCTCAGAAAAGTTTGTCAGTGACTGAAAGTGACATTTCTTTCAAGGACGTCCTGGAATCTGCTCTGATTTCTCTAGAATCCAGTATTTGTATATCAAGCAAGTATCAAGACTTGTGTGCTCTGGTACCTCTTGATTGGTCCTGACACACCAGTGTCCCACCCCAGCAGTGAGAACCATTGCCCTAAGCCAGGAGGCCAGAAATGACCACTCCCCTCTCTAGTGCCCAGAGCCTCTTCCATGATGGCTGGTACTGAGTCCTACACACCGTGAATACTTGGTCTAGAAGTGAAATGTTGAGTCCCTGAGCCTGTTGCCTCCACAGTCTGCTTAAGACAGTTCCTGAGTTTTCCTGACCAGCTCTATCCCCTCTCCTTCTGATAACAGCACCCCATTTTCCTTGGGAGAACAATTTGGCTTTTACTCTCATGGCCATGGGATTGATTGAGGAGAAACAAGTGCCTCCAGGCAGGGCAATCAGAGGCAACACACACTAACTGAGTTCTACCGCACCACTTCCAATACTCTCCACTTCCACCTCAATTATAATTATTTCAGAGCGCTTATTAGGGTCTGATTGTTGTCTGCCCACTAGAATGTAAGCTTTAAGATGGCAAGGACTCAGTCCATTTTGATTACTCATGATGCCTCAATTCTTACAATGGTGCCTAGAATATAGTAAGTGCTCAATAAAGACTTGTCAAATGAATAAATGGTGACTTGACTTTGGCAAAAGAGAGTCTAAAGGAGAGCCTTTCTTTCCGCTGGTGTTGTTAAAGGGATAGAACAAAAATCTGCCCTGAGAAGAGCCTGCCTGAGAATGAATGAAGACTGCACAGAAGAAAGCAGACCTGAGAGGTGAACAGAGAAAGATTCCTGATAATGCTGGTCACCTGGGATCCAGCTGTGTCTGAAGCCAGAACTAGAAACACTGCTTAGATGGCTGCTTTCTCATTTATTCTACTATGAGTAATTCACATGTTAGGTGCTGGATAATACTTTGGCAAATAAACATCCATGATCCCTGCCTTCATATTCCAGAGGAGGAACTAGACAGCATAAAAGCAAGCAAATGAACAAAAGCCAAAATCAGTAGCCATGATAAAGGCTGTAAAGAAATATCATATGATGGCTAGGTGCAGTGACTCAGGCCTGTAATACCAACACTCTGGGAGGCTGAGGTGGGAGGATCACTTGAGCCGAGGAGATTGAGGCTGCAGTAAGCTATGATTGTGCCACTGCACTCCAGCCTGGGTGACAGAGTGAGACCTTGTCTCAGAAAAAAACCAGTAACAAAAACCCAAAAATCTTGAAGATTGAGAAGTACCCCTGCCCCTCCAATGAAGAGGAGGTGTTCCAAGTAGAAGACACAGCATATGCAAAGGCCCCGAGGTTGGAGGAAGCTTGGTAGGTGTGAAGATGCCAGAATCCTGGCACGTACAGAGTGAGGGAACACCTGGCTCGAGACAGAGTTGGACATTAGCACATATCTTAGCCTAGAGCTTGGAGATCAAGGTGAGGCATTTAGATTTTATCTGATGTGCCCTGGAAAGTGACAGAAGGATCTGGAACAAGGAATGACAAGATTCCTGTCTAGACTTCCTGTGCCAGCTTAAGGCAAACGCATTGGGACACAGGGTGAAAGAGGACGTAAGGGCTTCTGATGAGAGACGACTGGGTGCGCATGGTGATGCTGGACAAGGCAAGAAGTGGGCAGAGGCAAGGACTGTGGTCCAGCTGAATTTTCAGAGGCCTTCTCATGTGCACCCACTCTTTGGAATCATTCTCATAGATACCCTATGGGACGCCCACCCCCCAGCCTGGCCCTGTGTAGCGCTGAGTCATATCCAATTATAGCCTTCCAGGGTGATTTCCTTACCTGCTTTTTTCTGTGTTTTTAAGCTCTTCATTACTTCCTAATTGTCCTGATTTTAGTTCTTTCTTGTTCTTGTCAAACACCCATTTAAAAAATGAGTCATCATTAACTGCATGCCACTCTTCATTTAGAATTAGGCCCATTTCACTCTTTCTCTCTCTCTTTTTTTCCTCTTCAAGAAAACTGGGGGATTAAAAAATTACACTTTTCTGACATCCTTTCTTTATCTCTTTTGCGAGCACAAATGCTGTTGGCTGCTCAACTGCCTAAGGGTTTCTTCTGCAGCCCAAATGAACAGCTTTGTGCTTCCAGCCTTTGATAGCTTTTGGGGGCGTTGATCACTGAGCCAAACCTCCAGGTCTCAGCCTCCCATAGTGGCCTGCTCAGGCATGAGTCAAATCAAGACTAGACCATCAGGGGACATGAAACTACTGCTCACCTTGCAAGTGAAGCTGGGCTGGCCTTGACCCACTCCCTGTGCAGTAATCCTAGGCACTTCTAATGTTGCAACTCCAAAAACCAGCAAGACAGGTGCTATCATTCAGTCAATCAACAAACATGTCTACTGGGTCACAGGCCTCCGCTGGGAGATAGGACAGAGCTAAAGGTAGGTTCTGAATTCAAACTGCCTGAGGCTGCTTTTTTACAGCTGGTGGAATTTGAGACAAATGACTTAACCACTCTGAACCTCAGTTTCCTCATCTGTAAATTGGCGGAATACAAACACCCTACTTACAGGGTTGCTTTGTGAATTGAAATGGATGCTATTGAAGCCATTGTCTAGCCATAGGTGATGAGATCTTGAGGGAAATGTACTTTACACAGAGGAAGAGGGATAGACATCAGCAAGTGTCAGTGGACATGGTCACTCAAGCTGAGTTTTCAGATGGGATGAGAAATAAAAAATAAATTGGTCAACTCTCAAGAAGGGGCCTATGGCACAAAAAGAACATATTGTATGATTCCATCTTATGAAGTTCAAGAAGAAGAACACTACTGATGGTGGTAGATGTCAGAATGGTGGTGACCCATAAGGGTGGGTTTTTTTTTACTATTTTTTTGAGATAGGGTCTCACTCTGTTGCCCAGGCTGGAGTGCAGTGGCACAATCATAGCTTACTGCAGCCTCAATCTCCTGGGCCCAAGCAATCCTCCAGCCTCAGCTTCCCAAGTAGCTGAGACCACAGGCATGTGCCACCATGCCCTGCTAATTGTTTTGATTTTTTAGTAGAGATGAGGTCTCACTACGTTGTCTAGGCTAGTCTCAAATTCCTGAGCTCAGGCAATTCTTCCGCCATGGCCTCCCAAAGTGCTGGGATGATAGGTGTGAGTCACTGCTCCTGGTCAAGGGGTGGGTTATTGACTGGGAGAGGCACAGGGATATTGTAGGGTGTGTTGGAAATGCCCTACATCTTGATCCAGGTGGCAGATACACAGAAGCCTTGTTAAAACCCAGCAAGGGTGTACCTTTAATATTAGCACACTTATCTGGGTATAAGTTATGTCTATAACTCTCATTATAACTCTTGGTATCAAACCCCTTATCTACCCACTCTACCCAGTTATTTTTCTTCTATCTGTCCATCTATTCATCCATCTATCCTTCCATTCACCATTCATTCATCTACCCATTCATCCTTCCTTCCATCAATCCATCTTTCCATTATCCAACCATCCATTCATTCGCTCATCAATCTATCCATCATGTAATCATTCACCCTCCATCCATATTTCCTTCCTTCCTTCCTTCCTTCTTCTTTCCTTCCTTCCTTCCTTCCTTCCTTTCTTCTTACTCCCTTCCTCCCTTTCTTCCTTCCACCCACCCACCCATTTGTCTTTTGGTCCATTCATCCACCCACCCACCCATCCATCCTTCTATTCATCATTCATTCATTCATTCATTCATTCACCAATTCATCCATTTATCCTTCCTTTCTTCCTTCATCCATCCTTTTGCTCATTCAGAAACTAGTAATGGCTCCGACAATATGCCAGGCATTGAACCAACTCAACTAGGAGGATACGACAATGAAGAAATCACCATCCTTGCCCTCTCTCAGTTCAGGTCAGGAGACAGAACCCAAATCCACCTCTACGATGCACCATGGAAAGTGCTACAGGGGTGAAATGGAGCCCTGTGTTTACAGCCAGAGAGTCTGGGGAAAGGGATGTGTATTTCAGAGGAGTTGATATCTTGGATGAAATGTGAAGGCTGACCTGGTGTTTACTAGGGTAAGTAAGGGCAGTGGCATTCCAGATGGGCCAAACAGTGTGTGCAAAGGCATGGGGATGAAGGAGCAACTCAAGTTCTAGGACTTGCATATTCAGCCTGATGAGCATATAAGGAGTGTGGGCAGAAGACTTACAGGTCTTAAGGCTGGTGGGGAGGACCACCTGGTGGAGGATTCTGTGTAGAAGACAATTGGCCCTGGCTGCATTAACTGCATGGTACTTAGGGAAGGAGGAAACTATTTCTAAGGCAGTGGCCAGCCCCAGACCCTTCTGACATACATAAACAAAAGCCCTTCCAAAGCTATACAGGGACATCTATCTCTTTTCTCAAAACCTGAAGATGTCTGAAGTCTGGAGGAAAAACAGGCCCTAGGCCATGATTAAATATCTACGATATGCTTAGTTATGTGTGCAATTTAGATTTAATAAGAGGGCTCCTGGATTGTATAATAAAATACAATGAGCATGTTACCAGGTGAGGCCTGATTTTTATTTAATTAGATGCTAGCTTCATGTGGCTTCAGGGAATGAGAAAAGGACTTATGTGTTAGGGGATGACTTTTGCAGTAAGATTTAACTATGTCCCTCTCTAGGGTATCTGTCAAAATTACCAAAGGAATATAAAAATCAGGGAAAGCCTTTATCAGTGCTGGAAACTAGGGGAGATTGGCATCCATATAATTCATATAATTTATGCAAAATAGAGTGTGGATGAGATTTGACTGAAAGAAGGTCTGAACAGATTTATAGAAGGTCATGAAGGAGTAAGTCACCTTCCAGTTAGTGGAACAGACCCCAGAGCAAACAACTGTCAGGAATGGGAAGTAACAAATAGGTTCATTTAAATCCAGCTGGTGCCTCTGGGAAGGATGGAGTATGGGCCACCATGTTGTGGTGAAGCCCAGGTGGGTGTTAATCCTTGACTGGTGGCCACTGAGGGAAGCCAGGCTCGGCAGACAGTAAGGGCATTGCTTTCATTATTTCTCTGATTCCACAATCACCAGAGAAAAGACACCATTTGGCCCAAGGCTGAGCCACCTGCTGAGGTTGCCCGTGATAACCATCCCTCACTCTCCTCTCCTGGGTGGCTGGAATCCCCAACTGGAAATGTTCAACTGCGATAAGTCCAATTTTTCCCCTTCTTGTTTTTGTTGGCTTTGATAGGATTAATAGGGCTCATGTAACCTTAGAAACATGGAGGATCAATTCAGATATTACCAAAGAGGGAGTAAAACAAAGAGAAAAATAATTAGAAAAAATAGAAAACTTTCTTGAGGTTTCAGTCTATAATTGGCTGAGCCGAGTGAGTATCTTAGCCAAATCTAACAAAAATCAATATCAGGAATTTCAGAATAAGAAAAAATTTCTGCAAGTATTTAAGAAAAAAAAAATGAAGCAAAACCAAACCCCAAACCTCAAACAACCACCACCAACACGCAGGTGATCTTTATAAAGGAACAGAATCAGGCTTGCCACAGATTTCTAAAACTTGATACCACAAGCGAAAGAAGCAAATAGGCAAAAGAGTTGAACAGGCACTTCATGAAAGAATATTTCCAAACGACCGCTAAGTAAGCCTGTGAAAAGATGTGCAAAGCCATGATATTAGAGAAATACAAATTAAAACCACAGTGAGCTCTCTCTACACACCTGGAATGGCCCAAAGCAAACAAAATAAGAATTTAAACCCTGGCAAATTCCAAGTGTCGACAAGGACATGGAGCAAGTAGAACTCTCATGCATGGATGGTGGAAAATGGTGCAGACATGTTGGGAAACTCTTTGACAGGTTCTTACAGGGTTCACCTCCTATATGATCGAGCAATCCCACACCTACGTACATACCTGGGGAAATGAATTCAATGTCTACAGAAAACACCTGTATAATAACAGTAATCCCAAACTGGAAACCACCCAAATATCTATCATGAGGAAAATGGATAGACAAACTGTAGTACAGTCATTCAGTGGACTAATACTCAGACAGAAAAAAATAATTAAAAGGGACAAATCAGTGATATACACAACACAGGTGAATCTAAAAGAAATAAGACCTAGTGTTTGATAGATCAGTAGGGTGATTATAGTTATCAATAATACTATTGTACACTTCAAAATGGCTAGAAGGGAATAAAACAGATGTTCCTAGCATAAAGAAAAGATATAGCCTGGGCAACATAGTGGGACCCTGTCTCAGCATAATAAAATAAAATAAAATAAGCCAGGTGTGATGGTAGTATGCGCCTGTAGTCCCAGCTACTTGCGAGGTTGAGGCAGGAGGACCCCTGGGGCTCAGGAGAACTTGAGGATGCAGTGAGCTATGACTATGCCACTGCACTCTGGCCTGGGTGACAGAGTGCCCTGTCTCAAAAATAAAATAAAATAAAGAGTCAAGGTGATGAATATCTCTATTATCCTGATTTAATCTTCACACATGGTATGAAATGTAACAAATGATCACATATATGTGAAAATATGTACATCTATTATGTATCAATTAAGAAAAACTTAATGTGGAGTAGAATAAGCCAGACATATAGGGTCCAGACTGTGTGATTCCGTTTATATGAAGTTCAAGAAGAGATAAAACTAAATTGCTATGATCCTAAGGGTAGTTGCACCTGGGGGTGGAAGAATGCCTGCAAAGGAGAATAAGGGGACATTCCTGGGTCATGGAATTGTATTAATCTGTTTTCATGCTGCTGATAATGACATACTTGAGACTGGGTAATTTATAAAGAATAAGAGGTGTAATGGACTCACAGTTCCACATGGCTGGGGAGCCTCACAATCATGGCGGAAGGCAAAGGAGGAACAAAGGCATGTCTTACATGGTGGCAGGCAAGAGAGAGAATGAGCGCTAACCATCAGATCTCACGAGACTTATTCACTACCACAAGAACAATATGGGGGAAAATGCCCCCGATTTAATTATCTCCCACCAGGTCCCTCCCACAACATGTAGGAATTACGGGAGCTACAATTCAAGATGAGATTTGGGTAGGGACACAGTGAAACCATATCAGGAATATTCTTATTGTGGTCCAGGAATTCTTCACTCTTATATTAACCTTTCAGGTACCATGAATGTATTCTCAGACAAAAACCTGGAAAGTCTGTCACTTGTGTGCCCTCAAACAAAACAAAATGAAAAACTCAAATGCAAGCCCTTGTTGACCAAACAATAAATCAAAACAAATAATCCAAGAATGGGGAGATCATGGATTTTAAGAACTGATATTGAGCAACAAAACCAGAAAAACAAAAATATAAATCTATGTATATTTTTGTTAATAGTTACTGACAATGCAAATATAAAAATAATTATCTGAAGTGGGATCTATTAAATAAAACTATTTTATTAATACTAATAATTTGAATCTAAGCTCCTAGAACATGATAAAAGAAATTCTGAAACTAGGGAGAGAAGAAATAAATCTTAAAGAAATAAACAGATATAGGAAAAAAAGATGAATGTTCAAGGAGAGTTATGGAGTTATTGATGAGACAGAAGAAATGATCTAAATTTTCGTAATGGAGGACTACATGACAGCATATTACACAGTCCATACTATTATGTCCTTTTACTCATCTGGACTCTTTCAATTATAGGGTAGATGACCTCAAGTGAGCCTCAGATTCCTCATTTGTAAAATAGGGTCATTCATTCATTCAACAAATATTTACTGAGCACCTACTAAGCGCCAGGCACTGTGGAAGATCCCCAGAACACAAAATGAACACACCAGGGCTCTGCATTCATGTAGCTCACATTCTAGTGTGTAAGGAGGTAATGGTGCTGCAGAGAACATTACGACAGGGTAGAGAAACAGAGGGGGACAGGATATGCTGGGGTGGTCAGCAAATGCCTCTTTGAAGAAGAATCACTTCATCAGAGACCTGACAGAGATGAGAAACTGAGAAAATGAGAAGCCCTTGGAAGGCTTTGAGTAGGGGAATGATATCATCTAACTCCTATTTTAATAGAATCCTTCTATGTGGGATCATAAATGTAGGGTCACTCAAGGATTCATGGACAACAGGGGTTAAGGGATGGACAGAATATGGTACACAACCATCATGAAATAAGGGTTTTGGTTTTTGTTTTTTGAGACTGGGTCTTGCTCCATCACCCAGGCTGGAGTGCAGTAGCTGGATCCTAGCTCACTGTAGCCTCGAACCCCTGAGCTCAAGTGATTTTCTCACCTCAGCCTCCTGAGTAGCTGGGACTACAGGCATTCACCACCATGCCTGGCTAATTTAAAAAAAAAACTTTTTGTAGAGACAGGGTCCTGCTATGTTGCTCGGCCTGGCCTCAAACTCCTGGCCTCAAACGATCTTTCCTCCCTGGCCTCCAAAAGTGTTAGGATTACAAGTGTGAGCTGCCACACCTGGCTGAAAGAATATATTTAAAACTCCACTTGCACCTAGGAGAAAGTAGAGTTCTTTCTGTTGTGGGGGATGGGAACAGAGGCAACTAAAATCTTGATTTGGTCCATTGTTTTCTAGTTTTGCTCCAGAGACAGGGCTCTGGCTATGCTGAGACTGTTTGCAAGGCCCAGTGGACATGGCATGATTTGCTCTGTGTGGCTTCTGCCACACTCTCTACAACTCCATTGGTAGAAATGGACGGAAGGGTCATTACCAAGTTCTTGTCCACATAGCCTCTGATGACCTTTCTGTAGGCAAAGGGTGACAACACTTTTCTGAAGTCCCCTGCTCTTCCCTGCCTCACCAGGAAACGTGTCAATGCCCCAGGAGTACTGGTCAACTGGGACCCTTCCCCAGGGGCTTGGTGAGAAGAGGATGCTGTGTAATGAAACGTTCCCCTAGGGACTCTCCAGGGGTCCAACCCCTTTGTCCAGCCTTTGAAGCCTAGCTGCTGTAGAGCTGAGACTTATTTAACTGAGACCCCTGCTTCCTCTCTTGCTGTCCCTGGGGACAGGAGTCGGGGGGTGCCCGGAAGTACTCTCTTCCTTCATTCACTCATTCGTTAATTTATTTAGTCAATGCCATCTAATGCGCAAACTCAACAGGTTTAACTCCCACAGGGGAAGGGGTGGGGCGCAATGGGGAAGACCATGGACTCTAGACTCAGCCAGCCCTGGGTTCGAATCTTGGCTCTACCATTTACTCCCTGGGTAATGTTGGGGAAGTCACTTTACTTCTCTGTGACTCAGTTTCCTTTTCTGTACAATGGAGATCCTCATGGTACCTACCTCGTAGAGCTGACAGATTTGTGCACATAAAATACTTAGCCTTGTAATTGGCATCTGATGATAAGACAAAGTGGTAACTGCCATTGTTATTATTATTATTATTGCTAAATCTGCCTGAATTTGAATCCCAGTGATGCCACTTACTTTTGTGTGACTGGAAGGTTATAGAACCTTCTTCTTTAGGTGTGTTGGAGACTTCAGTGAAATAATTCAGGGGAAGTATTTGGAAGAGGGCCTAATATAAGAAAGTAGTAAGTGTGAAATCAGTACAAAAAGGCCAGCTGAGCGTGGTGGCTCACATCTGTAATCCCAACACTTTGGGAGGCCAAGGCAGCCAGATCATTTGAAATCAAGAGTTCCAGACCAGCCTGGCCAATATGGTGACACCCCATTTCCACGAAACATACAAAAATTAGCTGGGCATGGTGGCCTGCACCTGTAATCCCAGTTGCTTGGGACACTGAGGCAGGAGAATTGCTTGAACCTAGGAGGTGGAGGTTGCCGTGAGCCGAGATCATGCTACTGCACTCCAGCCTGGGTGATAGAGCAAGACTCTGTCTCAAAAAAAAAAAAAAAATTAAAAACATTTTTTGAAAAGGACAAATTTCCCCCCAGTGTTTCATGCCACACTGACACCAGAAGAGGTAGGGCAGAGGCCATTTGACCTGGAGGAGGGTGGAGAGAGTGGTGGTTTGGGCCCCCCGCTGTGAAAAGAACCCCTTGGAGTGACCTGTCTGCTTTGCACATATCTGTTTGTAACCTTCCCACACCCTGCCCACAGGCCTAGACTGTTATGCAGTCAGCAGAGTTGAAGGGGGCACAGTGCAGCCACAGAGAGCATGGACTTCAGAGCCAGACTGATCCAGTTTGAGTCTTGACTCTGCTGTCTCCTGGTTGTGTGACTTGGACAAATCCTCTCACTCCTCTGGTCCTCAGTTTTCTCATCTGTAAAATGGGGATGATAATAACGGTGCCTGTCTGGTTGGGTTGGTGAAGGATTAAATGAGATCATTCCACACTGCCTGCACCTCCTATGGGCTAGGCCTAATGGAAGGCACCAAGGAACATCCATGAATAGGACAGGTATGGTCGGTCCCTGGCCTTGAACAGGGGACACTGTCACGGTCAGCTTTCAATAACCCTCACCAATCATCATAATAATTAAATGAGGGTGTTCGTTCTCTTGCATCTGCCCCAAACAATACAAATAGCCAAGGGCTGGGTTAATTATCCTCTTCTTTGAACACCTCTGACCTCAGTTTTCCGCAGGCTTGTGAGATGCTAGGTGGCTGACCACTGGCACTCTTGTAGGAAGGCCACCAGGCACCAAGAGGGCCTGAGACTCCTCCACCAACCTGGCCCCATTCACGGAGGACACACCTGTTTCCTGCGTCTTCGAATCTGTGGCTATGAGACATCTCAGAGCACACAGGCTGCATTTATTGAATGAAAGCAAACCTTTGCCTGGGAAAGGGGTTCATTGAGAATGGTTTAGGCCAAGAAATTTCAAAGTTTGCTTTTAGACCAGCTAACAGAATTATTGAAGGGGCATTTGGCTGATGCTTAGTATTTAAGCTCGAAAGAAAAGGGTCGTGAGAGTTTCTGGCAAAAGCACTTGGGTTTTTCCTGGGAAAATAGACAGGAGGATTGATGGAGGATCCACCGGGGGCTTGCCAGACCTTGGCTACTGATAAATTACAGAGAACTTGGCTCAGCAGGAGCAGTCGAGCCTCATTCTGTTTCAAGGACTGATAATAAAATAATAGACCCTTCTACCTCTACTATTTATCTGAGCTTTCTGACAACTTGTGAGGCAGGCAGGTTAGGCATAATTTGCCTGAATTATAAATGAAGAAACTGAAACCCAGAGAAGCTAAGGAACTGCCCAAGGCCACATAGCTAAGTGATTGACAGTTTCTTAGCACAAAATTGTATGCTGGTGCCACTAACTGTGAGGACTCTAAATAAGTGCACAACCTCAGCCTGCAAGGAAAATGTCACTGTGGTACATTGCAAAAATGATGACGATAGTCTGTGACTCCTCCCACTAAGGGGGGAAGTATGTTTCGCCATCCCTTGAATATGGGCTGGTCACAGAACTTGCTCTGACCAGGAGAATACAGCAGAAATGATATTTCTCAGTTCCCAATTTGGCTTCAAGAGATTGTGTAGCTGCTCTCATGCTCCTAAAATGCTTCCACTATCACATGTACAAGGTTGGACATGGCTGGAGGATGAGAGACCACGTGGAGCAGAGATGACCCATTTCAGCTAAGAACTGTTTGGATCAGCCAGGCTGCAGTTGACCTGGTAGCTGATCACAAGCGCATGAAGGAGCCTATCTGAGATCAGAAGTACCACTCATCTGACCCAGCCCAAACTGCCAATTTGCAGAACTGTGAACTTAAATAACTTCAAATAACAAGCATTGGCATTTTGGGGTGGATTGTTACACAGCAAATGCTAACTGATACATCGCAAGGAGAGACAGTTTCAAAGGACCATCACTGATCCAACATGTCAGACTAGGAGTATCCATAGGGATAGGACCTTCCAGTCTTGGGAGGTCAGAGCCTCAATACCTGCCATCTTGTGGTCAGCCTTCTTAGAGAGCCTCCAGTCTGCTTCCAAAGTTAGGACCACAAATGCCTCTTGCACAATGAACAGATGTTTTGCAGCATGCCTGGACTCTCCCTGCTAGATGCCAGTAGCACCATCTACCCAAGTTGTGACAACCAAAAATACGTCCAGACATTGCTCAATATTCCTTGGGGGATACAATTGTCTCTGGTTGAAAACCATTGACATAGCCACCCTCTGATGCCCAAGAAACAGGGCAGAACTTCTTCTATGGCTGAGGATGGCAGAAGGTAGAGAGAGGCAGCTAAAAATAACGCTGCCCAATCAAGAATTATAAATCACCGTGAAGGGAGTGCTCTCACCCAGATGATGCCATCTGTTTCCAAGTTGGTGGTGGAGGTGCCCGGGTAAGCTGGCCTGGAGGGGAAGGCAGAACAGGGAAGAGATGGGGAAAGTGGGGAATAAGTGGAACCAAGGTGGGAGGGAGGGGGATTCAGAAGGCTGAGATGAGAAGAGAGAGTGTCTTGGGGTAGTTTCCCCAGAGGCACACTCTGAGATGAAGATTCCTGCCACTGTGATTTACTGGGAAATGTCCTCAGGAAAAATGACAGAGAAGAGGGGGAAATAGAACCACAAAGGGAAGACAGCCAAGCAAGCCTGTGATATCAGCAAAGTCCCCTGGAGGCTCAGTCCTGGAGGGCAGTACTGCAGACTGCGTAGGCGATATCCTAGAGATGTTCTTGTTAGTGGCAAGGGAGCTGCACTCCCCCTGTCACTGAGGTTCACCCTTTATGGGTCACCCATAGAAGAATGCACATTCCCAGGAACTCAGGGTCTTTCCCAGGCAAAGCCTGAGGACAGCCCGCTGCAGACAGATGCAGCGGCCAGCTGTTGGGAGTAAAAATGCACCAAGAGCTGGTATGTTACGCAAACATGGTGAAGAAATCTTAGTGACTGTGCACAGGATAATGACAGTGTCTGCTGTGGACATCCAGAGAAAGAAGTAGACCGAAGGGCAAGAACACATATGCAGCTGCCTTTTACCATATTAAGTGCCAGGTACTGTGCCTGTCACTTAATGTATGACCCCAGCTCATGCCCATGGTAAGTCAATGAGTTGGTTGTTATTGTTCCCGTTTATAAATGAGCTTCTGGATAAATGACGCTCAAGTCACACCTCTGTAAAGTGCCAGAGTAGGATTTGAACTCAGCTCTTCCTGGCACTAAATTCTTTTTGCTGTTGTTGTTGTTGTTGTTACAGAGTCTCGCTCTGTTGCCCAAGCTGGAGTGCAGTGACATGATCTTGGCTCACTGCAACCTCCGCCTCCTGGGCTCAAGCGATTCTCCTGCCTCAGCCTCCTGAGTAGCTGGGATTGCAGGTGCCTGCCACCATGCCTGGCTAATTTTTTTGTAGTTTTTAGAAGCCAGCTTGGTCTCTTAACTCCTGACCTCAGGGGATGCTCTCACCTCAGCCTCCCAAAGTGCTGGGATTACAGGCGTGAGCCACTGTGCCTGGGCCCTGGCAATAATTCTGACTATTGGGCTATGGGGAAGAGAAAGAGAGATACAGATGAAGAAGTGGAACCTAGAAGTATGTCTTAGATGAGGCAAAAAGAGAGGCTGGGGCTGCTGGGATCCCAGCCTTTCCTTCCACGTCCCCGTTCTCCTGCCCTTGCTTCCTTCTCTCTGGAAAAATTAAAAACTGCCTTGAACCAGTGTCAGCCAGCCTGGCCCATGCAGAGCAGCTTGAGACCAGCTCCTTTAGGTGAAGGAGTTGTAAGGAATGGTTGACCCCCAACCCTGCAGTCCTCAGGATTAGGACCTAGGGGAGGCTGGATGAGCACTTGGGGTGGCCGGAAATAGGGTGATTTGTGAGGTCATGGAGGCTCCCAAGGCAGGAACCCCAGACCCCGATGCCTCTGGGAGCCAGGCTGCATGGTCCTCGGAGGCACTGGGGTCTGAGGTCATTTACACCGGGGTGTAAATGAGAAAGTGGGTGAGGTTAGGGGCTGGATTGAACTGGAGAGCCTATGACCTTATCTATGGTGGGCACCTATTGCTGCCCTTCCACTTTGACTGATTATCCCCAGGTGGGAACATGGAGCCTTCAGTGTCATCAGGCTCTCTGATTTTTCATAAGAAGCTGGACATCTAGATTATTTTGTTAAAAATGTGAAATCCCAAATTATAAATCTTGATGGCTAACCTCAGAAAGCAAACCCAATCAGGCAAAACATGACAGTCTACATGAAACATGCCCACCTGAGAGCTACTTACATGTGACGACAACTGGCTTATCGGGGTGAAGAAATGGGGACAGTTAGATGGCAGTGGAAATGGTGAGACCATAATGGTAAAGCTTACTTTACAGGACCCTAACTTTAAGAAAACCAGTACCTCTTTCTCTCTTCCGTTCCCTTCTCCTCTCTCCAGCCGGCCCTACTCCACCCCTGCCACCTCCTTTTGCCAGAAATTTTGCAACTGATGAACTTTTCACCTAACTTCAAACACACTGCAGTCATTTCATACCTCTGTACCTTTGCACATGCTGTTCCCCCTGCCTGGAGTGCCCTCTGTCACCCCTTCTTCTCTGGCTCTGTTCATTCTAAAGAGGAACTCAGGTGTTAAGCTCTTGGGCCCAGCCCTCATCACCTCTAATACAGAACATAATTCCTGTTGTTGTAACCTGCTGTTTAATGGATTTGTGTCCCTCTGTTTTCCCCAGCCTTGGAGGGCAGTAACAATACAGTGCCTGCCACACGGCAGGTGTGCACCGAAACTGTGACCCCCTCTCGGTGGCTTCCTGTGGCTGCTGGCACAGGGACTGATCGTATTGTTAATGAGGCCAAGGTTTCATTTCTTCCTTACATGCTTGGGAACCTATGTCAGGGTAGCTAAAACCTCAAGGGAGCCCTGAAGTTATCTCAGACTACTGATAACAAACATCCCTGATCATTTTGCTTTTCTGTATTTCCTAATTTGTTTACAAAGAATACACATGTATGCAATTAAAAACAGTCTTGATAGACTGTAAGTACAGAAAGTCTGACTGAATTGACTTCAGGAATGAAGGTTCCAATCCCCAAATACAACTAAGAATCTTTCCTTCTTTGCATCTGCCTACCTGCCTCTCCATCCGCTGCCCTCATACCAAGGCGCCAGAGTTATCTGTCCATTATCTGCCCTTCTCCACTTGGCTTATGCTCATTTATCCTTCACGTCCCAGATTAGATCCACCTCCTCCAAGAAGTCCCCCTGGGTTTCCCAGGTGGGTGAGAGGCTTCCTCCATGCTCCCGCAGTGCACTGCCTTATCCAGTCACATCTCCTGGGTCCCCCCACCAGAAGGAGTCCCTCATGTCTTTCCATGACCTGCCCACAGGTCTTGCCAACTGCAGGGAATGGGGGTCTCAAACCCAGACACCTGAAATTATCTCCCAGTGTGGTTATTCATGCAGTCACCAAAATGCAGCAGTGAGGTCCCAAGCAGATGACATTTTCCAAACAAGTTTTAACTTCTGCCCTGCCCCAGACTTTGCCAGCTGAAATGCACTATGAATTAATATTTAAAGTGAATCCTGTCACTTTCTTATGACAAGCGTCCTCCTATTGCATTGTTGTGGAAAGGTATGCAGTGCAGTCTCATGAGTGCATTTCAAGGATTAAAAATATAGCAGCGACTTTTAAAACACTGGTTTGAAACTCCCTCATTTTTTCCTATACCAGGAGCTTCAGGAAGTGGGAGCGGTCTGGATCTCTTTCAAACTCAGAGAGGCCCTGTTCTTGGCTCCTGCTTCCAATTCCTCTCCATTCAAACCTCCCCCTCTTCCTGCAGGAGCTGCTCTTGATCTTTCCAGTGCCCACAATGGGCATTTGCCTAACCAAATACAGACCCTGCCCAGGATCATAAGAGTGGTGGTGCCAGGGCAGGCCTCACCGAGGGTTCGGGACTGCACAGAGTCTTGGCAGAAAGCCCCTTCCTACTGGGCAGGATGACTGGAATCTTCCCTGCCCAGGCTTCCTACCTGGCTGAGGCCGCTGAGTCCCTCCAAGACTCCTCCTTTCCCTCCTCCTCCTCCTTCTTAGGATCTGGGCAGATCCTGAAGTCACCTCTGCCTGCTCTCCCAGAGGCCTGGCCTTCTCAGGCTCCTGGCAGCCTGGCGCTGAGCAGGTCTGACCCCTGATCTCAGCGAGCCCTCCCCTTCCAGGGCTCTGGGCCGTGAGAATCAGCCCAGGTGCATCCCACGGCCCCGTCACCTGCACCCAGCTGCCGCACGCTCCTGGGCTGCACATGAGGCTTGGGGAGAAAGTGGAGCTGAGACGTGGTTTACTCACCCCAAGGCTCATCCACCCATCACAGATTCCCAGTCTGAATGGGTGTCTCCAGGAGGGTTCCAGAAATCTCTGTTTTTAACAAGTGTACCAGCAATTCTCACAATTTGACAATTTGGGCAATGGTGAAGGAAAATTCCGGGAAGGAGCCTTGAACCCTGAAATCCTGGGGGCTGGCCCAGGCTGCTAGCTAGACAGAGAAGTGTCAAGACAGGAGGGTAGTGGGGACTAGCTGGTGGACAACCAGCCAGCCAGGTTGGTTTCCCTATGTCTCAGACCTACTTGCAATGATACACTTATTGATTTGTTTACTTTATTGCTGTGCCCTCTACTAGAATGTCAGCCCTGGGAGGCTGGAACTATGTCTGACTTGTTTGTTGCTATATCCCAGGACTAGTACAGTGCCTGGCACATAATAGGTGTTCAATAAATACTTGTGGAATAAGTGAATGAATAAAATAATGGATGTGTGAGAGGATGGACAGACAGACAGGCAGGTAGATAGAGGGATGAATGAGTGAATGGAGGGGTGGAAGGTGGATGGAGGGATGGATGGAGGGAGGGATGAATGGATGGGTGGATGGATGGATGGGTGGATGGGTGTATGAAGAGATGAGTGGATAGAGGGATGGATGGGTGGATGGATGGATGAGCGGATAGAGGAATGAATGAGTGGAAGGGGAGACAGATGGGTGGATGGAGGGGTGGAGGGGTGGATAGAGGGGAGATGGGTGGGTGGATGGGTGGCTAGAGGGATGGATGGGTGGATGGAGGGATGGATGGGTGGATGGGTGGATGAGTGGATAGAGAGATGAATGAGTGGATGGAGGGATGTATGGGTGGATGGATGGATGGATGGGTGGATGGAGGGATGGATAGGTGAATGGATGGTGGAGGTGTGGATGGATGGATGAGTGGATAGAGGGAGGGATGGGTGGATGGGTGGATAGAGAGATGAATGGGCGGATGGAGGGATGGATGAGTGGATGGAGGGATGGTTGGGTGGATGGAGGGATGGTTGGGTGGATGGAGGGATGGATGAGTGGATGGAGGGATGGATGGGTGGATGGAGGGATGGATAGGTGAATGGAGGGGTGGAAGGGTGGATGGATGGATGAGTGGATAGAGGGGTGGATGGGTGGATGGGTGGACCCTGAGGGGCCCTTGGAGCCTTGAGGCTGCCTCCACTCCCTCTGCCAACTTGGCCCAAATCCCTCTAACTTCTCCAGCAGCCTGCCACTCCCCTTGTCCATTTCCAGACAAAGAATCTACTCAGAGAGAAAAGCTGCCCTCTGGGGTCATGCCAGAGAGTTCTGGAGGCCAAGACCCGGTGTTCTGAGCAGGTCTGGAAGCATCAGACCTCAAAGCTGAAGAGTGGCTGGGGGCCAGGGCTCATTTCAGCCACTGAGGCCCCAAGGAACCACCCTACCCCAGCCTTCCAGCCTCAAAGTTGGGGAGGGTCTGGAATCTTTCAAAAGTAAAAAAATATACAAAGAATAAAATAACTCCTCGCGTGGTCCCACCTCAGCACTAACCTGGGTTAATATTGTGCATGTTTGCATCCAGCTTTTTTCCTAGGCCTATGCTTTTTAAAATTATATCATTAATGTCTGAACACATTATCCTCTAAAAACATGACTAGTATTAATTGAATACCTACCCTATGCCAGGAGGTGTTTTATGCATTTTATATAAATTATCTCTTGTCATCCTCACAACCACTCTGTGATATAGGTATTATTAGTTCCATTCTACACAACAGGAGACTGAGGTTGGGAGAAATGAAGTAACTTGCCTTGGGGCCAGGATCGGAACTCAGGCAGTCTGCCTTCAGAACCCACCCTCTTAACCACTCTACTGGAAAAAAAAAATTAGGCTATTGTAGGTAAAGCTAAAGTATCTTTTAACTCCCAGCTCTGACTCTGATCTCTGTATCCCCTCCCCAGAAATGGGCACCAAGGGTGGGGCTGAGGGAGTAACCTACCCTGGTTGCAGGTAATAAGGGGCTGGGCTGTCAGTAGAAAAATTTACCGCAATCATAAAACTGACAAAAGTCAGTCTGCTTTTTCTTATCACCATGCACTGGCTGTTCTAACCAATGTCAGGGATCAAATATTTCACCCTGAGAAAGTATTCTGTTTGTCTAAATTCTAAACCATTGCTGCCTTACTATTAAGTTTTACTAAAAAGCTTCAAATTAGTACATTTAAAAATTTGATACATAATATCTGTGCATATGTATGGGGTACATATATTTTGTTAAGTGCATAGAATGTGTAATTATCAAGCCAGGGTATTTAGGGTACCCATCACCTGGAGTATTTATCATTTCTATGTGTTGAGAACAGTTCAAGTCCTCTCTTCTAGCTATTTTGAAATACACAATAATTTGCTGTTAACTATTGTCACCCCACTCTGCTATCGAACATTAGAACTTATTCCTTCTGTTGGACTATAGGTCAGTATCTCACCAACCTCTCTTTACCTCTCCGACTCACACATCCTTCCCTGTCTTGGATAACCATCATTCCACTCTCTACCTCCACGAGGTCAACCTTTTTTTTTTTTTTTGACCCCCAGGCTGGAGTGCAGTGGCGCAATCTCGGCTCACTGCAAGCTCCGCCTCCCAGGTTCACACCATTCTCCTGCCTCAGCCTCCTGAGTAGCTGGGACTACAGGCGCCCGCCACTGCGCCTGGCTAATTTTTTGTATTTTTAGTAGAGACAGGGTTTCACCATGGTCTCGATCTCCTGACCTTGTGATCCTCCCGCCTCGGCCTCCCAAAGTGCTGGGATTACAGGCGTGAGCCACCGCGCCTGGCCTGAGGTCAACTTTTTCAGCTCCCACATGTGATTGACAACATGTGATATTTGTCTTTCTGTGCCCGGCTTATTTCGCTTAACACAATGACCTCTAGTTCAATCCATATTACTTAATTAGCACATTTTTATTATTCTTTTTTTTTTTTCTTTGAGACAGAGTTTCGCTCTTGTTGCCCAAGCTGGAGTGCAATGGTGCAATCTCAGCTCACTGCAACCTCCACCTCTCAGCTTCAAGTGATCCTCCTGCCTCAGCCTCCCAAGTAGCTGGGATTACAGGTGCGCACCACCACACCTGGCTAATCTTTTGTATTTTTAGTAGAGACGGGTTTTCACTATGTTGGCCAGGCTGGTCTCAAACTCCTGACCTCATGTGATCCACCCACCTCAGCCTCCCAAAGTGCTGGGATTACAGGTGTGAGCCACTGCTCCTGGCCTAGTTGTTCTTTAATGAACACAGTGCATTATTCTACATGGAAGTGAATTCAGAGAACCCCCTAGTTATGCACAGGCAGACTCAACATGCAATTATTTCAAAAGTTGGAAAGTTCAGAACCGTTTGGAATCGTTCAAAGTCACTGAGGGCCCAATCTGTGTCTTCAACCTCTAGAATAATGTATCTTCCTTTGTTTAAACAACAGTGATTATAGACACAACGAAGTAGCACTTGAATTAATTCTGTCATTCTTTGCCACCACTGGGAATGCTGTTTGACATTTATTTGTGATTAAAATTTAAAATGGTGAAATGGGGTACGAACTGTGCGTTTTTGTTTGTTTTTTGTTTTTTTTTTTAACTTTCAACCAACTCCAAAGAAATTTTTGGGGTTTTTTGTTAGGCACAAATTTATAGTTTACACAAAATCTATTTTACTGAATTTGAGTATAACTTTAACATAGAAATGTATTATTTTTAAATAATTGGGGTTAAAACCAAGGAACAAGAAACTGTGAAAAGAATACTTATTATTAGAGGATTATTACTGAAAACAATTTTGTCTTAGAGAGGAGGCGAGTGTTAAAAAATGATCCTCTCCAGGTGTCCTCCAATGTCACTGCTTCCCAGAGGTAATCTATGCTGTAAGTTTCCTGTGTAGCTTTCCAAGCTTGCTTTCTACTGATACATAAGAATATATGCACCAGCATCGTATAAGATAGCATCATTTTGTAGATGGACAAATGTTCAAGTATATCTACATATTATCACCTTTTAACCTTATTCGACTGCCTCCTTTTCTCACTCCACAGGATGTGTTTGACTTCAGGTCATGTGGATGCTTATAGATCTAGCTCTTTCTTTTAACTTGCAATATTCAGATAGAGACCACATTTTACTTATTTGCTCCTGGATGGGCACTCAGGCTATTTCCGGTTCTTCACTGTTACAATGTGTCCCTGGGGTAGGGTTTCTCTACACATGGAAAGGTCAGAGGCAGACATAGTTCTCAGCTTAATAGAGCCCTTCAGGCGCCCTCCTGAAGGCCATCCCAGCCTGCAGCTTCTCTTACTCCAGGGTTATTTTCACCCCTGTCCTTTTCCACGATGGCCCAGGGCCAGGTCAGGCCCAGGATGCCTTTCTCAACACTGGTGGCACCTCCGGCAGATCCCGTGACCCTCACATGTGGCTGTCACTAACCCTATGCCATGAGCCCTGGGATCTGTGCTATTTAGGTAATTATGCATGCAAGTGCACACACACACACACACCACACACACACACCCACACACACACACTGCATCCCTTGTTCTCTCCATGCCAATGGGAGAATTCCAGGCCCGATCATATTACCCTGCTCTGTATTCCCTGGGCTGGCAACTGGAGCTGGGGATACCAGGGGCTGTTCCCACTCTCTGTCTACACCGGTAGTTTTTCCTCTTCCCAAAAGCATTCCCTTGGCCATTGCCCCAGCCTGGGAGGTATGCCAGGCATGGCTGTTTCTCCTCTTCCTTTTAAATCAGTGTCTATCTCCCCAACTAGCCTGTGATATCCTTGAGGGTAGGGACAGCATCTTGCTCACCGGGTGCCCAGAACTTGGCACAGAGGAGGTTCTGGGTCATTGGAGAATTAAGAATTGATCAATGAAACACAGCTCTTCTGTGTGAGGTCCTTATTCTGTTGGGCACCATACTTTTTGTGTATTTTCTCACTGAATTCTTCCATGGCCTTATGAGTAGAAGGCTTTATATGCTGTTACAGTTCTTACGAGGTAGTAAAATAGTCCTTATTTTGTGGTTGGGAAAACCAAGGCTCAGAGAGCTTATGAATTTCACTCAAGGTCACATAGCAAGTACATCTGTGGACAGGATTTGAACTAGAGTGTGCCTAACCTCCGCTGGTGACTAGGTGAAGTTTGGGAGTTCAGAGGTAAGATGGGCATCATTTTAAACCCCAATTCCTCAGCCCTAATTGAAAGCCTTAGACCACCACCAACTCTGGCCAGGATGATGGTGAATGCCTCTTAGCTGGTCTATGCCTGCTCTTGTACCCCCACTGAAGTTCCTCGCAGCAGCCAACATGGTCTTTCTGTAGTGTCAGTCTGAATCTGTCTCCCCTTGCTCAAATTCCATCCATGGCTCCCTACTGCTCACCCTCCTAAAGACAGCTGATGACCCTCTTTGACCCAGACCTGCTTTTGTCTCCAGGCTCATTTCTCCTCACCAGCCCCCTCCAGCCTCCATGGTCCAGCCACACCCAGCTGCCTTCAATTCTGCCTTCAACACTTATATTTCCCACTCCCTCACTTCAGGGACTTTGCACATGCTGTTCCCTCTGCCTAGAGCACTCTTCCTTCCTTCCCTTTGCTGACTCAACCTTCAGATATCAGCTTAGAGACCATGCCCTCTAAGAGGCCCTTTCCTATCTCCCCTAGACTGATGTGGTGCCCCGGTACCTCAAGCACAGCACTGATCACATTCTATGGTAATACCCCACTGTAGATAGGGGCTGCTAAAAGCCATACAGAGGGCCTGCAATCCCAGCGCTTTGGGAGGCCGAGGCAGGCAGATCACAAGGTCAAGAGATCGAGACCATCCTGGCCAATATGGTGAAACCCCGTCTCCACTAAAAATACAAAAATTAGCTGGGCATGGTGGCCCACGCCTGTAGTCCCAGCTACTGGGGAGGCTGAGGCAGCAGAATTGCTTGAACCCAGGAGGCAGAGGTTGCAGGCAGAGGTACCGCTGCACTCCAGCCTGGTGGCAGAGCGAGACTCCTTCTCAAAAATAAAAATAAAATAAAATAAAAGCCACACAGAGATATTCATGATCATGGGTCATGGCCCATAGTAGGCATTCAACTAATATTTAGTGAATGACTAAGTAAAAAATTAAACTCTTGGGCATGAGCCCAGGAAAGTGAAACTGGGTGAGCTTGGGTAGCTTAGTTCAATCCTTTCCATCTCGCCTATCCCTGCCCCCTAACTCCTAGAAATGCTACTGCAAGCCCATTCTCTTAGGCCCCAGTGACCCAAGTGGCCCCTCCTTCCTCCTCCTCTGCCTGGCTCACAGCCTCCAGCATTTTACTACCTCTCCCTGCCCCTGACTGCTGCTTGGTTTCTCACCAAAAGGAGGGTCTGGTTCTTGCTATCAAGGTGTAGCCTCGATCGGGGGTTGGACATCACCTGACTGTCCACCATGGGAATCGCTTTGGTCTCAGCTGAGGGGGATGATAGCTCTAGATCTAGATTACGGATGGGGAAGCCAGGGCTCAGAGAGCTTAAGCGTTTTGCCCAAGGTCACACAGCAGGATCCTCCATGGCCACGATTGGAACTGGGGTGTTCTCCAACAGTGATGTACACACCGGCCACATGGCGGTCTTGCTCACAGGCAGGGTCTGACTCAGTGAGTCTGGGGCAGGGCCTGAGCTCTGCATTTCTAGCCAATTCCCAGGTGATGCCAACGCTGTGAGTCTATGGCTCCCGCTTCAGGAGCAAGGCACGAGCTAAGTGCTTTTCAAATGTAGCAACAAAGCCCCCTTTTTCAAACGCAGTCTTATGCCCTATGTGTCTGAGGAATGCCAATTATTCTGATCTTAAAATCCCTGGTAGGCTGCAGCGAGCCCACACTCCAGCCTGGGCAGCACAGCAAAACTCTGTCTAAAAAAAAAAAAAAAAAAAAAAAAAGATACCTTGTAATCTTCTTTAAAAGTCTGTGTAACGAAAAGTAACTCCCTAAAATCAACACACATTTATTGAGAACTTACTATGTCCCAGACCAGCCAGGCAGGCCCATGTCCGTGACCTCTGACTTAGCTTCCCAGGACTGTCCTAATGCATTGTCACAAACGTTGTGGCTTAAAACAACAGACACTTATTCTCTAAGAGTTTGGAGGCCAGAAGTCCTCAACCAAGGTGTTAGCAGGGCCAGGCTCCCTGCAAAGGCTCATGGGAGAATCCATCCCACACTTTTCCTAGCTTCTGGTGGTTGCCAGCAAGCCTTGGAGTTCCTTGGCTTGTAAATGCATCAGTTCAATCTCTGATTACATTTTCACATTCTGTTCTTCTCTGTGTCCTAAATTTCCTTCTCCTTTCTTATAAGGATACCAGTCATAGGATTTAGGGGCTACCCTTAGTCCAGATAATCTCATCCCAAATCCCTGACTTAATCACATCTGCGAAGACCCTGTTTTCAAATAAGGTCACATTCGCAGGCACCAGGCATCAGATGCATTTATTTTGAGGACACTGTTCAACCCATTTACAGCCTCTCTCAGCAGGAGTTGGGGCTAGGAAATAGAATTTAAAACTTCCAACTCAGCCAGGTGTGGTGGCTCACGCCTATAATCCCAGCACTTTGGGAGGCCAAGGGTAGCAGATCACCTGAGGTCGGGAGTTCAAGACCAGCCTGACCAACATGGAAAAACCCCATCTCTACTAAAAATACAAAATTAGCTGGGCATGGTAGTGCATGCCTGTAATCCCAGCTACTTGGGAGGCTGAGGCAGGAGAATTGCTTGAAGCCGGGAGGCGGAGGTTGTGGTGAGCTGAGATCGTGCCACTGCACTCCAGCCTGGGCAACAAGAGCAAAACTCTGTCTCAAAAACAAAAATCAAAAAACTTCCAACTCAGTTCTGAAGCCTACTGACTTGGTGACAGCCTCAGGTGACCCCCAGCTTCACCAACAGTAGTGGGTCCAGCTCACACCAGCCTTCCCTCTCTACTCCGCACCCCTCAGTGCTGATTACATCATCTCATTTCCTGGCAGTTTCCTACAGAATCAAATATCACTGACACGGCTGCAGACTCCTGGATAGTAGAGGCTGGGACCTTGGAATGACTTGGTTTCCAACTTTGAACTTCTCCTGTGGTCCAAGACCAGGTCAAGAAGAGCTGGACTGCCCCCCTGAGGGTCCAGCTGCATGCTGAGCAGGTGGTTCTGGAGTCGGGGCTTGAGGCTGGGGTGGTGGTTGGGAGACTCAGCATTCCTTGCTACCTGGGAGGTATCAAAGGTTTGCACACCTCCAGCATCAGCATCAGCAGTCAGGATGCAGAGACTTGTCACTGCTCAACTTCCCCCGCCGTCCCCCATAACAAACCTGAGAAAATCCTTTCTTTATTTTCTGGCATCGGGCTGGACTACTGCTGGCTAATTTGAGCACTGGGAGATAAGGATCCTAAGGAAGCACCCCTTGTCCATCTGCCTCCTTTTGCTTTGTTCTTTCATGCTAATTACCCACTCCTTCCACGCGCCAGGCACCGGGAGAGAGCCGATGGCAACCATAGGCTCCGGAAAGAGGACTGGTGATTTTCAGACCCAATCTTAGGCATGGATCCTCTTGAAATTCCAGGGAACTGTTTCCTCCTTGGGGTGTCCTGGTGCAGGGTCTCTCTAAAAATGGTGCCTGCAATGCCACCTGCCACCTGTGATGCCTGCTTGACTTGATTTCATAGGGGACACCAGCTGTTGTCCATCTTCCCACATGGGAAAATTGTACAGAAAAGTCAAGCTGACCTTCCTGATAACCCTCTGTGGTGGACCTAGGCCAAATCCACTCACAAATTGGTTTCGGACTTGTGGTTGGTGAAGGGCTGAGAGTTCAGGGCATAGACATTTGTCCTTTGGACTCTGCCACATCCCTCTCCAGAGGTGGTAGAGGCAGGGGCTGGGTTTCAGGTATCATCCTTCCCCCAGCTGCCTCCAGGACATGAAGAAGAAGGGACCCTCTTCCACAGCATGGCCATTCTCAACTCTGAAAGTAGCTCTTACATCTTTCTGGCCAAAGTCTTCAGAACTACTTTTAAGAGATTTGTGGGGAGGGAGAGTGGCCAGGAAGCTACAGCCCAAACCCACTTACCCAGAAACCTCCCAGCTCACCTTCTGTGCCAGATCATCTGCCAAGGATGGTCTGCAGCCACCTGCACCACAATCACCCAAGGACCTGGTGAAATGCAGATTCCAAGGCCCCACCCAGATCTTCTGAATCAGAATCACCAGCCTGTGACCTGTGCAGCTGCTGTTGCTGTCCTGAAATTCTTATTAGTTTTTGAACAACAGGCCTCACATTTTCATTTTGCATAGGGCCTGCAAATTAGGTAGCCCGTCCTGATTAGAATCTCTGGAAGTGGCGATCAGAAAGCTCCTTATTTATTTATTTATTTTAAACTAGGCCGCTGGGTAAATCTGATGCATGCTAAAATTTAAGAGCTACTGCTCTGGGGAATCTACAGTAGGCAAAAAAAAGGAGCTTTTAAATTCTCCCATTGAAAAAGGTAAAATAAATTGAACACCGTTTTTTTTTTGTTTGTTTTTCAAAACTTCCAGCAGCTTCCTTTTGCCCACCTGTCCCTGGTTACTCAACTCCCTGGTCTGTGGCAGCAACAGTGACCATATATATATTATATATTCTCTTTCATATAAAGGAATCAGCCTCAAAATGCCCAAGTACTTCATGCTCCACTTATTTGAAGAGAGGGAAGGTAGAGGAGGAGGAGGAAAGAGAGGAGGGAGAGGAGGGAGAGAGGGAAGGAGAGAAAGGGGAGGAGGGGGAGAGGAACCACAGCAGAGTTCCAGTGACAAGCCTTGTGTCCTTTACTTAGGTTCTGTATGTTCACTTGTTTTTTTAATTTTAATTTAAAAATTTTACTTATTTATTTTTTGAGACAGGGTCTCACTCTGTTGCCCAGGCTGTAGTGCAGTGGCATGACCTCAGCTCACTGCAACCTCCACCTCCTGGGCTCAAGCGATCCTCCTGCCTCAGCCCCCCAAGTAGCTGGTACCACAAGCACGTGTCACCATGCCTGGCTAATTTTTATATTTTTTTTGTGGAGACAGGGTTTTGCCATGTTGCCCAGGCTGGTCTTGAACTCCTGAATTTAAGCAATCCACTTGCCTTGTGATATGGTTTGGCTGTGTCCCCACCCAAATCTCATTTTGAACTGTAATTCCCATAATCCCCACATGTCATGGGAGGGATGAGGTGGGAGGAAATTGAATAATGGGGGCAGTTATCCCCATGCTGCTGTTCTCATGATAGTGAGTGAGTTCTCATGAGGTCTGATGGTTTTATAAGGGGCTTTTCACCCTTTGCTTGGCACTTCTTCCTGCTGCCCTGTGAAGAAGGACATGTTTGCTTGCCCTTCTGCCATTATTGTAAGTTTCCTGAGGCCTCCCCAGCCATGTAGAACTGTGAGTCAATTAAACCTCTTTCCTTTGTAAATTACACAGTCTCTGTCAGTTCTTTATAGCAGCATGAGAATGGCCTCATACACCTTGGTTTCCCAAAGTGCTGGGATTACAAATGTGAGCCACCATGCCCAACCTGTACGTTCACTTATAATCACATTCTCTCCCCTCTCCAATCCTCCTTTCTCCTTATCTCCTTATCTAGCTCCTGATCACTTAAGGAAGGGATGGCAGATTCTAAGGCCATTCTTATACATTCCTGAATTGCTGTGAAGTCCCCGCTTGCTATGGGTTGAATTCTGTCCCCTCACCCCCAATTCGTATGTTGAAGTCCTCACCTCAGTACCTCAGATCGTGACCTTGTTTGGGAATAGGGTCACTGCAGATGTCATTAGTTAAGATGACGTCACACTAAAGTATGGTGGACCCCAATCCCATATGATGAGTATCCTTATAAGAAGAACACCGTGGCCGGGCGCGGTGGCTCAAGCCTGTAATCCCAGCACTTTGGGAGGCCGAGACGGGCGGATCACGAGGTCAGGAGATCGAGACCATCCTGGCTAACACGGTGAAACCCCGTCTCTACTAAAATATACAAAAAATTAGCCGGGCGAGATGGCGGGCGCCTGTAGTCCCAGCTACTCGGGAGGCTGAGGCGAGAGAATGGCGTAAACCCGGGAGGCGGAGCTTGCAGTGAGCTGAGATCCGGCCACTGCACTCCAGCCTGGGCGACAGAGCGAGACTCCGTCTCAAAAAAAAAAAAAAAAAAAGAAGAACACCGTGTAAAGAGACAGACATGCATAGAGTGGGGAGGATGTGAAGACACAGCGAGAAAGAACCCTACAAATTAGGGAACACCTGAAGCTGCAGAGGCAAAGAGGGAGGCTTGGAGAAGATTCTTCCTCATGGCCTTCTGAAGGCATCTGCCCCGCTGACACCTTGGATTTGAACTTCTGGCCTTCAGAAGTGTGAAAGAAGAAATTTCTGTTGTTGGAGCCACTTAGTTTGTGGTAGTTTGTTAGGCGAACCCTAGGAAATTAACACATCTCTTATCTAAGACAGTCAATATCTCACATCCCAACTGCAAAGTGGATTGTGACTGCCCAACACATTTCAGAGGTGGTACCACGGGCACCCGGAAATGCCAATCACATGTCTGGTGTCCCATAGCACTTCCAGGCTTGAGGAGGGGTTAGGCTTGGAGCATGTCTGGGCAGGAACAGCCTGGAATGGGTGGGGGCTGCCTCTTTTCTGCCTTTCTGCTTTGATGCATCCCCTATGTCCCCATAGGTGTAGACAATAGTGCGAACAAAGCATCCAGTAGCAAAGGCTGTAATTGGCATAAGCTAATTGTTCAGGTGAACTCCCCTGTGGCTGGCAGCCAGGCTCCCAGGAGGAGCCCTGAACCAAAGTCACCCACTACAGGGGGTCTTGTGAATGGGAGGACATCTCCATTAGGCTGTCAGCCTGGTACTTCTTTGCCCATCAAAGTCACAGTGGAGAAAACCTGCTGAAATACAACTTTCAGGAGACAAAGCCATTGGGCAACAATTACCAAAATGATTCTATGGCCCGCTGGTTCCTCCTATTATTAGACAGTCTCAGAATTCTAGGAATGAGACTGGCCATCTAATTATGGGATGCCCATGTGCTGTCATTAATGAGTTTGTCTCACCTTTCTCTGCCACTGTGAGAAAAGCAGTGTGACACTTATCACAGGCATGGAGTGTCCTACCCTGGAAACCTTGAAGGACTTTGAGAGTGATGGCTTCAAAGAGGTGAAGCTCAGCAGCCACCCCTATGATGTGTACAAAGGCTAAGCACAGAGCATCAGCCGGCATCACCACAGCCACCTCTAGGATCTCACTGGGGAGTCCTACCATATCCAATGGCTTCTGATCTAGCCCCAAGAGCCATCTTACTATGTTTATCTCTGGGTGTGAGTGACAACTGGCCCTAAGTAGAATCCCCTCACATTAAGACCATGACTTCTAGAATTAAATGGACCCAGGTTCAAATCCTGGCTGTGCCACTTACTGAATGACCCTGAGAGTAACTTCACCTCTCTGAGCCTCAGGGTCTTCATCTGTAAAATGGGGATTATAGGGGAGATTGCCTCATCTCTTCAAAGATACTAATGCAATTGAACCTAGAGGACGTTATGGTAAGTGAAATAAGCCAGGCACAGAAGACAGATACCCCACGATCTCATTTGTATGTGGAATCTAAAAGAAAGTAGAATACACAGAGATAGAGGAAAAAAAACAGTGATTACCAGGGGTGAAATGGGTAGGGAGTAGGGAGATGTCAGTCAAAGGATAAAAAGGGATAGATATGTGGGATGAAGTCTAGAGATCTAATGAACAACATGCTGATTATGGTGTATTGTATTGTATTGTATTGTATTTGGGATTTTTGCTAAAATAATAAATTTTAGGTGTTCTTACCACAGGAATAAAAAGGGTAACTGTGTGAGATGATGGATGTGTTTATCTGTTTGACTATCATAACTATTTCAGTCTCTCTCTCTATATCAAAACATCATGCTGTACACTTTATTATTATTATTATTATTAAGACAGGTTCTCACTCTGTTGCCTAGGTTGGAGTGCAATGGTGCAATCACAGCTCACTGCAGCCTTGATCTCTTGGGCTAAAGAGATCCTCCCACCTTAGCCTCCCAAGTAGCTGGGAATACAGATGCACGTCACTATGCTCAACTAAATTTTTACTTTTGTAGAGATGGGATCTCACTATGTTGCCCAGTTTGGTCTTGAACTCTTGGGCTCAAGCAATCCTCTCGCCTCTGCCTCCCAAGGTGCTGTGATTACAGGTTTGAGCTACTGAATCTGGCTGTACATTTCAAATATATAGACTAAACTTTTTGAAAAAAATGCTAATATATATAGATGGCTTAGCATAGTGCCAGAAACACAGGAAATGTCCACGCAATGGTGGTGGTTTTTTAAAAAATCAATTCACAGATAATTTAGAGCATTTTCTTGCTTGTCCATAGAGAGGCTTTCAAACCAGAGCATCCATGTTGCCCCTGGTTTCCAAACTCCAAGATCACTCAAAGGTTAATGTGAACAACTGCATGATTCCAATTTTAGCCCTAAGACCAGGAGGTCTGACCCTGGGCCTGCAGAGGTCTGCAAACATCCTCTGCAAGATGTGAGAAACAATTCAGGGTACATGTGTGTTTTTCTGCAGAGAGAAGCTTTCGCCGTTACCAGATTCTCAAAGGGATTCTCCGTCCACAAAGGGATCAGCTTGTGAGGATGATCTGAGCAGGCTGCTTATGTCCAGGAGCCAGGAGAAGGGACCCACTCTTTACTGACCCTCCTAAGTGCCAGGCTGACATACACTATCCCCATACTAACAACAATCAGACAATGTAGGCATCATTACTCCCATTTTCTAGATGAGGAAACTGAGGCTTGGAGAGCTCAAATTAGGAGACAGACACTGAGCCCTACCACTTACCCTACAGCTGGTACAGGGCTGGGATTTCAGCTTGTGTCTATGTGATCCCAAGCTGGGTCCTGTCCTTGCTGCCATGCAGCCTCTGGGGAATGGAGGTGATCTAGCCAGGAAATGCATGCCCTGTCTTCTGTCAGAGCCCTCAGGAGACCAGGCTTTGAAGTATCAGAGACCATGAGACAACCCCTCTCTAAATCTATGAGTAACTACTCTCAACTACACAGAATGTTCCACCCAAACTCTGATATCCCTTCCTGGGGAAAGTCTCCGCCTCTCCTCCAAGAAGAGTCCATTTCTCTCTCCTCCACGTTTCTCTGGTACATGGCTTATACACCTCTTAGTTCCTCTCTCATGGCCTGGCTGTGTGCTATGTCAGAGGCCATGGAGTGGTTAAAAATCTGGGTCTTGGAGGCAGGTGAAGTTCTGGCTCTGCCACTTATCAGCTATGCAACCTTGAATTATTCACTTAACCCCTCTGAGCCTCACTTTCTACACTTATGAAATGAAGCTAATAGGACCTACCTCACATGATAGGGTACTATATTTTTCTCTTGTACTCTCTTCTATCAGGGGCATCCTCTCTTCATTCTCCATCTACGTCCTATTCTCCTATTAGTTAGAACTCAATAAATGGCAGCAGTGGTCTCAGCTATTGTCACTGTGTTATTATTAGCTGACTGCACATTTACATTCACCACTTCCCCCAGACCCTAAGCTCCCGGAAGGCAGTGATTTTTCATTTCCATATCTCTAGCACCTGCCATAGTTGCTGGAACATAATATGTCCTTAGGAAATGTTTGTTGCTGAATAAGAAATTTAAAAAATTCCCACTTTACACAATTGATAATATACATGTAACATTCAGAGCTCCAAATCTGCTCCATAAAAGTACAAGTTCCAGGAAGGTTCACTGACTTTTGCTTTTTTGTTTGGTTTTTTTTTTTTTTAGACAGGGTCTTGCTCTGTCACCCAGGCTGGAGTGCAGTGGCACGATCATAGCTCACTACAACCTCAACCTCTTGGCTCAAACAATCCTCCAGCCTCAGCCCCAAGTAGCTGGGACTATAGGCACATGCCACCACACCTGGCTGAGTTTTGTATATTTTGTAGAGATGAGATTTTGAGACCATGTTGCCGAGGCTGGTCTTGAACTCCTGGGCTCAAGTGATCTACTCTCCTGGGTCTCCCAAAATTCTGGGATTAGGCGTGAGCCACTGTGCCCAGCCCAGAGACACTTTTGAGTGAAAGATCCTCTGTGAATTACTGGTAGAGCTGGGGAAAATTAGGGCATGAACTTAACCTCAGGGCTATGTGCAATAGGGCCAACTATTACTCCATGATGTGTGTTTTGATGGCACTTGTCCAGTTTATCAGGGACCAAAGGTCATGTGCCTTCCACCTTTCCAACCAATAACCTTTTCACCCACTTGTGTATCCGTTCCAGCCTTCCAGTTACTTATGCAACCATCCCCTCATCCACTCATCCATCTATCCATGCATTCAAACAACCATCCCCATCCACCATCTATTCATACATTTATCCACTCATACACTCATCACAAACATCTTTATTGAACACTTTCTAGCTTCCAGGCACTGTGTTAGGCATTGTTGTAACCTAATGCTGAACATCATATGAATTTCACCTTCAAGGAATTTATACTCTAGAGGGGAGACCACTGAGTAAATAGATCATCTCAATTCAATGATGCAGATTATGATAGGGATGAGTTCAAGAGGCTGTGGGAGGACACAGGACTTGGAGGCTCAGGGAAGACTGGCAGAGGTGCTGTCTACGCCAAGGGAGGAAAGACATGTAGGGGATGCTGCTGGGGAGGACAGCTTTCCCTGTGGAACAACAGCAAGGGCAAGAGGATGTGTACTGATCTGGGAAAATTGCAAGTGGTTATATTTGGTTGAATTATGGGAGGTGAACCCGAAAGGAATAGGGTTGATTAGAGACCAGTGCCTGGTCACAATGGGCCTTGGGTTGAGTTTGACTTTGGACTTTATCCCAAGGGATTGGGGAACCTTGGATTGATATCAAAGAGGCTTGAGTGAAGAGAGCAGGCTTTAGAAAGATCTCTCACACAGGAGATTTCTCTTGTAGGAAACTAGATTATCTTTATGAACCAGGAACAGCACCTGGGAAACAAGTCATCAAACTTGGGAATGATAGCAAAAGCCTTCTTCCTTCTGACATCTGGCCTTGTCTCCTTTTCCAGGACCATTTTATGCTGGCTGAAAATCTAGTGATGCTGGTGGGAGGGAAGCTAATGATTCAGACAGTCATTAATATTCTCCCTGAAGAAGCTTCCTTGAAGCTCTCATGGGGAAGGCAGACCCCCAAGGCCAGGCGAATTTCTGTAGTACGTAACTGTGGGCAATAATAGCTCCCATGACTATGCTTTGGCCAGTCAGTGGGGATGGGCTTGCATGCATCGTATCAGCTCCACTCCTTCCCCTGGCTAGAGTGGTGGCTGGGGGTTTATTTTCCAGATCGGCAGCCAGGTTAGGGGGCACATACTACAGCCAAGGGGCAGAGCATGGAACACAGATTTACTGCATACCTACTATGTGCCATTAGGTCCACTTGAGATATAAGAGAAATCAAACCAGGTCCCTGCTTTCCAGGAACTTATAGTTATATTAAGTGTACAGGATCTATGCATAAAAAGAAAGTTGTCAACATTTTTTTTTTTTTTTGCGATAGGGTCTGGCTCTGTTGCCCAGGCTGGAGTTCAGTGGCACGATCCCATCTCACTTGCAACCTCCACCTCCCAGGCTCAAGTGATCCTCCCATCTCAGCCTCCTGAATAGCTAGGACTACAGGCATACGCCACCATGCCTGGTAAAAAAATTTTTTATATTTTTTGTAGAAATTGGATTTTGCCATGTTGCCCAGGTTGGTCTCGAATGTATGACTTCAAGCAATCCTCCTGCCTTAGCCTCCCAAAGTGCTGGGATTTCAGCTGTGAGCCACTGTATCCAGTCAGTTGTCAATATTTTGAAATGCAGAGAAAGGGGAAGAACAAAGGAAGTTGAAGCACCAATATCTCATCTGAAATAGTGTGGAGTCAAAATATAACACCTGTAGTGGATGGAATAAGAAATGGAATCGTAAAGGCATTTGTTAGAGTTGCCAAGGTAACCAAGGTAGAACTAAAAATAGTGATAAACCTATTTTGGGAGAATAGGGCAAGAAATATCAATAGATGAGGTCTAAGGTCTGTAAATCAATCAATACCATGTTTTAGCACGGTGCTTAGAGATTTGGAGATAACCACAGAGGAAACAGCTAGAAAACTTAAGAATGGTAGCCCCTGGGAAGCAGAATAAAAGTAGGAAGAAGTGGGGGGAGAACTGCTTCCTGTTGTATGGGGTTCTCTCTCATTTGATTCTTTTTCTCACCATGTGCATGTTGGTAGATAAAAAGAATTTTAAATGTTCAAATAGAAATAAGCCTTAACTAAATGGAATTGGTAGCATGAGGCAGACAGCACCATTTGATTTGTAGCAAGGGGTCTGTGGATACAACTCAGAGAAGCTGTGAACCTGGATGGGAAAAAAATTACATCTTTATTTTACATTAACCTCTAACTGAAATGTAGCACTTGCTTTCATTACGAACATAGACCAATAGCCACAGTAGTATTATCAGGACCTGTGACTTTATCACTAAAAGAAATCATAAATATTTTCATATCACCTAACAGTTGTTACAAATATCTTGAAATGTTTATGTTCATTACTACTTCAAAATTATAGAATCTGTTAGACTCACAGCTAGCTCGTTTGTTAGTTAATGTGTTAATAAAGAAACATACGGGTTGGCTGGGCGCAGTGACTCACGCATATAATCCCAGCACTTTGGGAGGCCAAGGTGGGTGGATCATCTGAGGTCAGGAGTTTGAGAGCAGCTTGGTTAACATGGTGAAACCCTGTCTCTACTAAAAATACAAAAATTAACCAGGTCTGGTGGCATGCGCTTGTAGTCCCAACTACTCAGGAGGCTGAGGCAGAAGAATCACTCCGGGAGGTGGAGCTTGCAGTGAGCTGGGATCATGCCACTGCATTCCCAGCCTGGGTGACAGAGCGAGACTCCATCTCAAAAACAAAAACAAAAACAAAACAAAACAAAACAAAAAAACTCCACACATGTTACCATATCACACTGGTTTCTTTAAAAGAAATACTTGGTAACTATATTTCAGTATAATTACTTCCTTTGCAATCCTATGTGTTATGTTTTATGCATTTAAAAACATTATTTGTTTTCAAAATAGCAAAGACATGGAATCAACCTAGATGCCCAGCAGTGGGCTGGATAAAGAAAATATGGTTTGGGCCGGGAGCAGTGGCTCATGCCTGTAATCCCAGCACTTTGGGAGGCCAAGGCAGGAGGATCACTTGAGCTCAGTTCGAGACCAGACTGGACAACATGGTGAAACCCCGTCTCTCCAAAAAACACAAAAATTAGCTGGGCATGGTGGCTCAAGGACCTGTGGTCCCAGCTACTCAGGATACTGAAGCAGGAGGATTGCTTGAGCCCAGGAGGCAGAGGTTGCAGTGAGCTGAGATCACTCCACTGTACTCCAACCTGGACAACAGAATGAGACCTTGTCTCCACAAAAAACAAACAAACAAACACAAAAACACAAAAACACAAAAACAAAACAAAAAAAAAAAAAAGAAAAGAAAAAATGTGGTACATATAAATCATGGAATATTACACAGGCATAAAAAAGAATGAAATCATCTTTTTTTGGCAGCAACATGGATGCAGCTGGAGGCCATTATCCTAAGCGAATTAATGCAGAAACAGAAAACCAAATACCACATGTTCTCACTTATAAGTGGGTGCTAAATATTGAGTACACATGGACACAAAGAGGGGAACAATAGACACCAAGACTTATTTGAGGGTGAAGGGTGGGAGGAGGGTGAGGTTCAAAAAACTACCTATTCAGTACTTATGTTCACTACTTGGTGACAAAGTCATGTGTACACCGAACCCCAGTGACACACAATTTTCCTGTGTAACAAACTTGCACATGTACCCCCTGAACCTAAAAAAGAAGTTGGAAGAGGAAAAGAAAGAAAGAAAAACATTATTCTGAGAAAGAGTCTGTAGGTTTCACCAGACTACCAAGAGTCTATGGAATAAAACAGGTTGAGAACCTGCATTAGAAAAAGGAGACTAGCCCGGGTGCGGTGGCTCAAGCCTGTAATCCCAGCACTTTGGGAGGCCGAGACGGGCGGATCACGAGGTCAGGAGATCGAGACCATCCTGGCTAACACGGTGAAACCCCGTCTCTACTAAAAAAATACAAAAAAACTAGCCGGGCAAGGTGGCGGGCACCTGTAGTCCCAGCTACTCCGGAGGCTGAGGCAGGAGAATGGCGTGAACCCGGGAGGCGGAGCTTGCAGTGAGCTGAGATCCGGCCACTGCACTCCAGCCTGGGCCACAGAGCAAGACTCCGTCTCAAAAAAAAAAAAGAAAAAAAAGAAAAAGAAAAAAGAAAAAGGAGACTAGCTGTGAGGTTAAGGCACTGGACAAAGTCTTCATAGGCAGAGAAGCAGGATTCACATGTTGAGAGAAGCTGGGACCCAGAACGATGGAGAGACAGAGAAAGCTGATGAGCAAACAATGATGATGGTGACACATCATCATTGATAATATGAATGAGGTTGATGGTAACAGTAACACAGCAGTTATTATTTACTGAGTGCTCACAACGTTTCAGACGCTGACTAAGCCCCTTGCAAACATGATCACATTCACTTTTGACAATTACTGTACAAAGGTGTGGATGCTATTTCTCTTTTACAGCCTAGGAAGCACAGCCCCGGATACGTCCAGGGTCTACTCTCGGGTCTCCTAGCTAGCAAGTCGTAGAGCTAGAATTCAAGCCATGGACTGCCTGATTCCCCAGCTCGTGCCCTTACTCACTCGTCCATTCTGCCAAGCGAAGGGAAGGTGTTATTCTCATTTAACCAATGAAAGAACCAAGGCTCAGAACAAGTAAGGTGAAGCCAAGCCCAGGATTTCAATATGCTTCAATATGCTGAAGTTTCTCCCTCGCTCAGCTGCTGCTAATTTCCTTCCTCATCTCTGATGGCACCTCCAGGGCCTGGGAGGCTCAAGGAACCTCGTGCCAGTTCTCTGGGCATCACCATCAAAGCTCAAATCCTGCCTAGTCTTCCTTTAACACAACACATGACTCAGACTCTTCCATTTTTTTTTTTTTAATATGAGTTCTTTTTCTGTCACCCAGGCTGGAGTGCAGTGGCATGATCATGGCTCACTGTAGCCTTGACCTCCTGGGGCTCAAGCAATCCTCCCACCTCAGCCTCCTGAATAGCTGGGACTACAGGAGCATGCCACGACACCTGGCTAATTTTTATTTTTTGTAAAGCCAGGGTTTCGCCATGTTGCCCAGCCTGGTCTCTAACTCCTGGATTCAAATGATCCTCCTGCCTTGGCCTCCCAAAGTGCTGGGATTATAGGCATAAGCCACCACACCTGGCCCTTCCTTCCCGTTTTAGCCATTGAAGCCCTCCTGCTATCAGGCCTAAATAACATCATAACCTCTTAATTCAGCTCCCCAATTCTAATCCATGCTCCCCATGAATGTGAGATGTGTCTGAACATGAGTTTCTCAAATTGGGGTCCCCTGGAGGTTCACAATACACTATGATCATGTTGTAATTGCTTTAAGTTGTAGGATATTACCATCATCCTTTTCCGAATTAACTGATCACTATCTTATCATCATGCATTGCCACATGATGCTGGTGTCTGTTCTGCATTTGTGTTAGTGATGACAACTGTGCTGAACTGTCTCACTTTAATTACTGCACAATGACAAGAAAATACCATGGGCATGATACAGAAATGATCTTCTTTGTGCCTGGTAAAGGCTCAAGAATGGAAAGCCACGCTGTATGAACAGAAGGTTCACAGAAGTCTGAGAAGGGGAAAGTGGAAAATCAGGTCCTCACAGAGGCAGAGGAAAATCAAAAGAACTCTCTGGAATAAATACATTTTAAAAATGATATGTGCTGATCAAGCTCTTGAAAAAAGAACCGTCTGGGGTGTGCGCCCACCATTTAGATTGTGAGTGGCGGTTTTCTGTCACCAAAACATCACTGTGCCCACCGCAGACATGTTTTGAATTTGAATTTTATTGGTTTTGTAATTATGATCATATTTAATTTGTAGATTTGTTTTGGTTTTATAGCAGTAGATGAGATACAAGTGAAGAACTTATATCTGCTTTTATGCCAATGTACGTTTAAAAAACATCATAATAGAAAGATTTTATGGCGACATTGGCAAAGGGGAGGTGTCTGTGAGAATAGGTACCTGCTGAAGGCACCCCACATTAGCCAGGCATGGCGATCGTGCCTGTAGTCCCAGCTACTTGGGAGGCTGAGGCAGGAAGATGGCTTGAGGCCAGGAAGTTGAGGTTGCAGTGAGCTGTGATCATGCCACTGCACTCCAGTCTGGGTGACCGAGCAAGACCCAGTCTCAATTGAAAAACAAACAAACAAAACAAAACAGCCAGAAGCCACGTGGTAGCTCATGCCTGTAATCCCAGCCCTTTGGGAAGCTGAGGTAGGTAGACTGAGCTCAGCAGTTTAAGACCAGCCTGGGCAACATGGGGAATCTCTGTCTGTACAAAAAATTAAAACATTTGCCAGGCATGGTGGAGCATGCCTATCGTCTCAGCCACTGGGGAGGCTGAGGTGGGAGGATCGCCTGAGCCCAGGGAGATTGAGGCTGCAGTGAGCCATGATCATGCCATTGCACTCACTCCAGCCTGAGTGACAGAGCAAGACCCTGTCTCAAAAAAAAAGTTTTTAATTTTAAAAGAATTTTTTAAAAGCATCCCATGTTTGAAAGATGCTGTCCTGCTTGCCACTTTGCAGATTACATTTACTGTTCAAATTATTGCCCATTTGGAGTTAATGCTTCACGTGCTTCACCTGTGGTCTCTGTATCCTGCCAGGTTGGTGGACAGATCCTTTGCTTCAGTCAAATGGGTAGATAGGGTAGATAAAGCATCCTTCGAGTCGTCTGTGCAGTACTTTCACCTACAGTTAAGGATGGGGTGTGCCGAGTGCTCAAACTAGCACCTACAACATTGATCAGTGCCTGCTAAATGATAACCACTTTAATATGAGCACTGTTGCCTCTTCAAGAGACTGCGGAAAGAGATGTCACATCTGCTGGCATAAACCCACCTCTCCCGATGTTCCTGTCTCTGCATCTTACAGCCGGATCATGAGAACAGAAGAAAAATTAAGGTAAATGTGTTATCCTAAGTAGAGAAATACCTGGGAATGAGTTTTGGGAGGCTCCATCATGTTGTGGGAAAGAACATTCTGGATTAGGAAATACAAAGACTTAAGGGTAGGGCCCAGCTCTGTGTGCCCTTGGACAAGACACCTAGCCTCTCTGAGCCTCGAGCTCTGCTATGTTGAATAGGACAAAGGATCATTCTAGCCCTGCTCACTTCATGGGGCAGGCAGCAGGATCAATGAGGTCAGGGATGTGGAAGGTGGAAGTGACAGTGACCTGAGGGGCTGCCATTATTATTGCTAGAGTGACAGTGATGAGGCAGAGTTGGAGAGATGCTCAAAGAGCTGGCAAAGGAGGGAAAGGCAGAGAGAGAGAGAGAAGAGTAACTCTATTCCCTTTACTGTCTGTCCTTTCTCCAGAGCTAACTTAGGCACACACAGTTCCTATAAATTTTCCTCTCAGCCTCTTCTCTCAACTGGGTTCAGCTCACACAGACTCTTAGGGAGTCTTAGGCTGCCTTGGTGGCAGCTGAGGTCCTGATAGAGAAGCTGGAATAGTTATCTTGGAGCCCCATAGGAAAAAGAGGGACGACACGGGCAAGGGGCATGGCTGCTCAGGGCGAAGGGTGACCATGGCTGAGTTGTGCTCAGCTCAGACCACACTGAGCTCACTGAGGGCCTGCAGCTCAGTATTGACCCTTGGTTCATCCCAGAGACATGTGCCCCAGGAGGGCCCTTCTCTCCACATGTCTCAGTTCCTCTATGGAGGAGGAGATGGAATGAGATGCTCTTTTTAAAGGCACTCAGAATGTGAGCAACTTGATGGAAGTGGGTGGGGAATGTCTCATCCATTTCTGCAGTCTCAGAGCCCAGTAAGGCAGGATGAGAGTAAATGTTCAATGCATGTTGGGTGAAATAAATAAATAGATGGAAAGGTGGATAGGTGGGTAGATGGATGGACAGAACAACAGATGGATGGGTGCATGAACGGGTGATGGATAATTGCATGAGAGGGTGGACAGATAGATAAAAGGACAGAGAGATGGATGGAGTGAAGGAAAACTTTAATACAGTAGCTCTGAGACAACTCCCCTGAGAGCCCTCCTTGCAAGACTGACCCTTGGCTCACAACTGGGAAGTTGGATTTTGGGAGGGTTTCCAAAGTTCCTAGAACTGATAAGAGTAGCTCACTATGGTTTATGTTAAACATCCATTTTTCTTCTGAGAGTCTGGAATTTTGGTATGTTTTAGGCAGAGTGTGCCTACATGGCCCACCCCCATAAAAATCTTAGGCACAGAGTCTCTAATCAGCTTCTGTGGCAGAAAACATTTCACACATCTTGTCACAACTTATTGCTCCAGGAATTAAGTGTGTCCTGTGTGGCTCCACTTGGAGAGGATTGTTGGAAGCTTGCTCTTGGTTTCTCTGGGCTTTACCCCATGCATCTTTTCCCTTTGCGGATTTTACTTTGTATCTTGCACTGGAATAAATTCATGAGTACAACTGTATACTGAGTCCTGAGTCCTCTGAGAGAATCATTAAACCTGGGAGTGCTCTTGGGGACCCCAATTACAGATAGATGGATGAACAGATAAACTAATAAATGGATAAATTAAGGGTAGATAGGTGAGTGATATCTGATAAGCTATTGATAAATGTATGGATGAGTAGATGAATAGGTGGATAGAGAGACAGATGAATGACTAGGTGGATGGATGGACAGACAAATGACTAATAGGATGGGTAGATGTATGTATGGATAGATGGATGAATGGCATGCATGGAGGGTTAGCTGGATGGATGGATGGTTGGATGTATGGATAGATGAATGCATGAATCGATGGATGGTTGGCATGCATGCATGGGTGGATGGATGGATGCATGGACAAATTCCTGGATGCATGGATGGATGGATGGATAAATGGATGGATTGATGGATGCATGGGTGGATAAATGGTTGGATGGATGGATGGGTGGATAGATGGTTCCATGGGTGAATAGATGGTTGGATGGATGGACAGATGGATGCATGCATGGATAGATGGTTGGCATGCATGCATGGGTGGGTGGGTGGATGGATGGATGGATGGATGGATGGATGGATGGATGCATGGATGCATAGATGGATGGCTGGTTGGACGGATGGATAGATACATAGATAGATGGATGGTTTCATACATAAATGGATAGATGAATGGGTGGATGCATGAGTGGGTGGATGGTTGGTGTGTGTGCAAGAATGGATGCATGGGTGGATGGATGGATGCATGAATAGATGCATGGGTGTTTGGATGATATGTGTGTGTGTGTGTGTGTGAAGGGTTAGAAGGAGTGACTTAAATCTTTCAGATGCTCTAAAGGCCACAGATTTTAATGGCCACAAGAGTTCCTCAAAGGCTCAAGACTATTCACACCTAACTTCTTTGTCAGGAATGAGTCAGCACCTGGGGGATTTTTGCTTGGCGGGATCAGAATTTAATATGGTCACTGCTTAGATATGCATATGGGTACCTGGAGGACTAACTATATGTATAGTAGTGCCCGTGATGAATAGGAAGGTTGGTTGAGGGCATACGCTCAGAATGCAGGAGCAAAGAGGGTAGAAGAATGCATCTGGTTTCCCAAATCTGTGGGTATTACTGGCCAACAGCACTACCAGCATCCGAGGCCTGAATTTGTTTTCTCTAGTTTGGGGTTTGACTCTGTAAAAATATTTGGTCTTTATTTGAGATCTTTTGTTTTCCCTTGCAAATTAAATGTCTCTTTATGATTCATTGTTCTGGAGGAGTCATGGTGAGCATTGCAAACCCATTTTTTCCTTTTTATTTTTTCTTGAATGATGAACTCTACTTTGATTTAAACCTTTTTATAATAATTTTTCTTTTAATTGAAAAGTGATTTTTAAAATGCATTTGGCAGAGGGGGACAGGGGATGTGTAAAAGTTACAGTCTTATTTATTCCTAATGAAGGGGAAGGGAAATGGAACCCAGGGGAGGAACAGGATAAAAAAAGAATACTGGAAAGTAATAGAACCAAAGGAGGAAAGAAAGAATACAATGAATGTGAGTGGGCTTTGAATAGGCATCTTGTTTTGTACCTAAGCACTCGAGTTAGAAGAAATAGAGAAACGAAAAGCCGGAGCTGCTACCTGGCCAAAGACCAATTCTCTGTGACTCAGAGGCACTGCCACCATCTCCCTCTGAGCCCATGGGCCTCAGTTTCTACATCTGTCATGGGATGAATCCATCTTCATAGGGCTGCTGAGGGTCTCAGCAAATAATGAATGGGAAAATGCAAGCTGTATGGTGCTACATGTGGGGTGGGTGGGTGGCGTGAGTGGGGTGAAGAAAGTAGGGTGAGCTTTCAGACTCTCCTAGCTCTAAGAGTCCATAAGTAATGAAAATACGTGGATGTGTATCATGCTCACAGATTTATACTCTCTCACACACAGTTACACATGCACACACCTCTCACATGGATTCTCACACATCTCATACAGCCACACCCTCTCACACACACACATGCAGACTCATTATACACACCCTTCCACACCCATAGACACACCATTAAATACACATACCCTCACACAGATACCAACTCCTCACACACACACATTTTCGCACATGGTTCACACATACACACCCCCTCACATGCACACTCTCAACATCGCTACTCACACACACCGTTAAACACATATTTGCATGCACAGAACCCTCACACACACACCCTCACACACACACTTCACATCCCCTTACACACACTCCATACATACACACTCCCTCACATGCACACTCTCAACATAGCTTCTGACACACACCCTTCATCACATCTTTGCATGCACAGAACCCTCACACGCACACACATCCTCACACACATGTACACACACACCTTTACACACACACCCTTACACACATTCCATCCACGCACACACCCTCACATGCACACTCTCAATATAGCCTCTCTCACACACCTTTAAACACATCTTTGCATGCACACAGCCCTCACACACACACCTTCACACACACACACACATCCCCTCACATACACTTTATATACACACACATCCTCTCACACACTCCATACACACCTTTGCATGCACAATCCCAATATAACTTCTCACACACCCTTAAACACGTTTGCACGCACATAACACTCATACACACACCCTCACATGCATACTCTCAACATATCTTCTCACACACACCCTCAGACACACTCCATACACACACACACTCACATGCACACTCTCAACATAGCTTCTTACACCCTTAAACACATCTTTGCACAGAACCCTCACACACACACACCCTCACATACAGACACACTCCATACACACACACCCTCACACACACCAACACACTCCATACACACACACACCCTCACATGCACACTCTCAACATAGCTTCTCACATACACTCTTAAACACATCTTTGCATGCACAGAACCCTCACACACACACACACACACCCCACACACACTCTACATATACACACATGTAGGGTGCTACATGTAGGGTGGGCAGGGGGGAGGCGAGCTTCTAGACTCTCCTAGGTCAGTCTAAGAATCCTAAGTGATGAAAATACATAGATGTGTATCACATTCACAGATTTACACTCTCACACAACTCTCACACGCATTCTCACACATCTCACACACAGCCACACCCTCTCACACACATGCAGACATTATACACACCCTTCCATACCCCATACCCATAGACACCATTAAATGTACCCTCATGCAGACACCCCCAACTTCTCACAGAAACACCTTCACACACACACCTTCACACACGCTCCATACACACACCCCCTCATGTGCACATTCTCACACACACCCTTACACACATCTTTGCATGCACATAACCCTCACACACATGCACACTCTTAGCATAGCTGCTCACAAATCCTTAAACACATGTTTGCACACACACAACCCCCACACACACCTTCACACACGCACACACCCTCACACACTATATACACACACATCCTCATACGTAAAATGCTCAACATAGCCTCTCACACACCCTTAAACACATCTTTGCATGCACACAGCCCTCACACACACACCTTCACACACAACCCCACACACGTTCCGCAACAATCCGTCACATGCACACAAACTCTCATACACAGATGACCCACAATCCTCACGTGTTCACTCTCACACATACCCTCACACATATGCACACAACCTCACACACACACGCCTCTCACACATATACACACAACCTCACACACACACCTCTCACACATATGCACACAACCTCACACACACACCTCTCACACATATACACACAACCTCACACACACACCTCTCACACATATACACACAACCTCACACACACACTTCTCACACATATGCACACAACCTCATACACACACACCTCTCACACATACGCACACAACCTCACACACACACCTCTCACACATACGCACACAACCTCACACACACACCTCTCACACATACGCACACAACCTCACACACACACCTCTCACACATATGCACACAACCTCACACACACACCTCTCACACATATACACACAACCTCACACACACACCTCTCACACATATACACACAACCTCATACACACACACCTCTCACACATACGCACACAACCTCACACCACACCTCTCACACATACGCACACACCTCACACACACACTCTCACACATATGCACACAACCTCACACACACACCTCTCACACATACGCACACACCTCACACACACACACACCTCTCACACATATGCACACAACCTCACACACACACCTCTCACACATATGCACACAACCTCATACTCCTCACATCCACACAGTCATCCCCCACACAGCCTCACACACATCATGTCCTTCAAATTAGTCATTTTGAGAGGTTCAACCAAGCTATGGTGGGGATCAGAGTGTCTGCTCACTCTGCCACCAGGCTTCTGACCCATGGATGCCCAGAAACTGCTCCTTCTGGGCTTCCAATGACCGCATGGAGCCAAATTTCAATGGACACCCACATCATGGTATCTGATGACCCCAATCATGAACTTTGAGCTCCCCAAGCAAAGGGGCCTTTTCTGCCTTATTCACGTGTGTATCCTCAGAGCCCGACAATCAAGAAATATTTGCTGAATGAGACGGAATGAGGGTGTGAGGCATGGAGAAAGAGACGATTTACCTAGGCCAGGGCTCGGGGCTCTGGGAGTGAGGTGCAGGGAGAGGATGTAAGGGTGCCCTTCTCAGCCAATTTCAAGGCTTCCTTCTCTCCCCAGCTCTCAGCTAAGCCCTAGGCCCTCCCTGAGCCAGATCCTCCTCCCCACATACAACCCATCCTTGCCTCCTCCTGAATGACCCAAAGTTCTGGTACTATTTGGAACCTGCCTCCAGCAGCCATTTCTGACTCACCTCTCAGGGCTTCCCAGAGAGTTTGGTGGGAAGGGATCTGGCTTCGCTGGAAACCCAGGCCTTCTGTGATCCAACCCAGTCTCAATACACCCACACCACCATCTTCATTGCCCCAGTAGTTACTACTTGCAGGAACTGGGTTATGTGATTTACACACAAATCCTCCCAACCATCTAGAAGGAAGGCCCTAGTGGCAGCCACATCCTAGAGTTAGGGGAACAGAGGCTCTAAGAGCAAGTCTTTGGCTCAAGGTCAACAACGGGCAAGTGGTGATTCTGGGATTTGAACTCGGGCCCCCAGCTCTTCCTGGCCAAGTTTCCTCGACTTCCCACGTGGGGTCTGGCACACCCTTCTGGGCTTCCCCATCCAAGCAATGCACCTTCCTTGCTATCCTCATCTGTCCCCTCACCTGTCTCCCCCACTGATCCAGAAACTACTCAGGGGCAGTGGTGTGGACAACCGTGGTGTCTTTGCTAGGCTAGGGCAATGCCCCAGCTGGGAATTGCCTTAGGTAGGGAAGCTGGCTTGCTTGGGAGATGATGACACCTCCTCCACCTCCCCAACTGAGGACAGCCTAAGTCAATGACTGATTGACACAGACATACAAAAAACTGGCCCCCTTTTGTTTTCTGTGTCTACCACTTCATCATGAGGGCCTAGACCAATGCCTGGCACATAGCAGGAGCATAGTGAATGTTTGTTGAATGAATAAATGAATGTCTCTTCTTCCCCCCACCTAGACATCTGCATTTCTCAATTCCTATCCAGGTCTTCTCTAAATCTTCAAGGCCATCCTCTCCTTACCTGCCAGGTATCCTCACCTGCCAGGTTCACCCCGGCGGGCCTTGACTCCATAGCAAAGTGCTTTGTCAGCTGTCTGTACACCTCAGGAATTCAGCTGCATATAGGGGGTGAGAGGGAGTCTGAGCTGAGGGAGGTGGTGAGACTCCCACCCTAGCTCAACCTGGAGCACTCTGCTTTGATCAGTTTCCACAAGATTTTGTTTAGACAAAAGTGCTCTGTGCCTGCAAAGACTGAGAAGCCGTTTGACATGTTGTGTTTTCCTTCTGTCCCACCCACTCCCGTGATGGGGAGCACACCCTCCCTCATGCTGCCCCATCCAAATTTTGTAGAAAATTGCTTCTGTCCCATCTAGACTGGAACTCCTCAAGGAGGGCTGCAGCCTAGAGGGTGAAAGTGTGCACTCTGGAGTCACAAAGACCTTGGGCAAGTTATTTCACCCCTCCTAGCCTCCGTTTCTGTAGCAGTAAAATGGGAAAGTAATAGAACTAGTAAATGAGCACTGGGCAAGAGTTCAACAAGGTTCATTATCTCAGGTTCAGTAGCTCACGCCTGTAATCTCAGCACTTTGGGAGGCCAAGACGGGACAATCACTTGAGCCTAGGAGTTAGAGACCAGCCAGGGCAACATAGCGAAACCCCACCTCTGCAAAAAAAAAATACAAAAATTAGCTGGGCATTGTGGTGTGCACCTGTAATCCCAACTACTCAGGAGGCTGAGGTGGGAGGATCACTTGAGGCTGTCATATTGAGGCTACAGTGAGCCGTGATCACACCACTGTACTCCAGCCTGGGCAACCGCACAAGAACCTATCTCAAAAAAACAACAAAACAAAACCAAACAAAAATAATGAATCATCTCATGTGCTAAACACAGTGCCTGGCTCATGGCAAATAATAAATGGTACCTTCTAGTATTTGTTAAATTACACAAGCAAGTGCCTTGGGCATGCCTAGTAATTAATTATCAAAATTATCATACTTTCCTTTGGCAAAGGAAGTTAAACCATGGATGTATGTGAAGCTCATTTTGCTCTGATGTGGTTACTTCCCAGAGGCCTAAGGGGGTATGTGATAGTCATAATCCCTGGCCTCTAGCTAAAGCCACTAATTCTGGGTGGACATTGGAGACATTCTGCACGGTTTTGCCAAGTGGGGCCTCATCCTTTGCCACAAAAAGAATCCCATGTCCTGCTGTTTCTCAGGCATGTAGATTTCCACTAGATCCAGGCAGAGCGTGCAAAGACCGCTGAGAAAATTGGAAGAGGCCGTGGTTTCTCATATCCCAGATCTGCCCGTGTATCTGCTGCAGCTAGTACAGGGCTCACTCATAGTGGATCCTCAATAAATGCCATGCAGTGAACAAAGGAATACAGGAATTTGAGATCTCCCATGTAATTTCAGCATCTAGCAATAGATGTTTCTTGATAAGCATTTTGGGAATGAATGAATACATTCTAGGTTTGCTATCATATCCTCAGCGTTGGGCCTAGGTCCTAGCACAGAGGCCTCTGATGAATATTTATAGCAGAAATGAACTAGATCCACTATTTCCCAGAAAGCAGCTGAGCTTTCCTTGGAGTTGCCCCCATCCCTTTCCTCTTGTCTCATACTCACAGTCCTCGGGTCCAGCTGCCAGCCTGGCTTGGCGTTAGCCAGCTGGGAAAGGAATCTGGGAGACAAAGCCAGTGAAGCTCCCCAAGATGCACAACTGGGAGAGTCTCTAGCCAGCTCTCCAGGAAGCTCTGGGGGTGCTGCCCTCGGGAAACACCCCTGGGATAGACTGAGCTGGAATGAGCCATGTACAGTGATTCTGTGACACTGTTAAGGAGCCCTCCTCCGCATGGCTTTGGCATTGAATGCAACCACATACCCACCCCCCGCCCCCACACACAGCAGGCACTATACCCTGCTGGACAGAATGGGCTACAGGGATAGGCATGGGCAAATGCACCCCAGACAGCATGTGCATGTGGATGGACACTCAGCAATGTTCCCTCTCCCCAGGCCAGGCCCTGCCATCCTATCTCAAACACACTTTGCCTCCACCCCAAGCAGGCAGTGGCCGCAGACCACCAGGTGGTACCACCAAGTGATGACACTGTCTGTCACCACGGAGGACCCTCTCATGGATAACGGAACCTCTCCCAGCCAGGAGCTGAGGCTCAGCGTTTACAGCCAGTGCAGGCTCAAGGACGAGTCATGTGTCCCCCCACTTCCTGGAGGTACTGGCGAGCTTCCCCTGTCTGCGTCCCCCCACCCACGTCTGTCCCATGAGCAGGCAGCCACCTCCTCCTCTGTCCCTGCTGGGATCAACTCTCCACTAGGAACCAGGAGGTGGCTCAGATCCTGCAGCGTGGCCTGGTGTGCAGGCTGTACTGCTATCCCTAAAAGCATCTGCGGATCCTGGCCCGGGCCCTTCTTGGCCTTCAGTCATGTTCCAGGACATGTGGGCCTCTGAAACGCGTGGCCTTCCCCTCAGCTCCGGCCTCCAGTACAGCAGTCTCTCCATGCCTGCTTCCCACAGGGGTCTCATACCAGCCGAGCAATGGTACCACCCACAGCATGAGCTCTGGGGCTGGCAGGTTGGAGGGACCCAGCCTTAGGGTCCCAGACAGGCCGGCAGGGAGAACCAGCTCTGTTGAGGGTGATGAGAGCAGAGTCAAAATCCTAAAGCCTCATCTGTGCTAACTGATCCCTCCTTCACCCATCAGGTCTCCTGACACTGTCTGGGGGGAGCCCCTGCGGCTGCGTGACCGGAGGGGAAGGACATGGGACTGGCCTGTGGTCCCCTTGGGTACCCTTCCTGTAAGGCTGAGGTGACGGGGGTCAGGGATGCTGCGAGGCCCTGTAACGCTTCAGGAAAATGAGCCCTACAGTGAGTCCCCACCCCACGACGCCCAGCTCTGGCACACCAGGTCCTCCTGCCTGGGGAGCTGAGCCCCCGCCTGGGTACTCACCAGCTCCGGCAAGGCCTCACTCTGGCATGGTGGCGGTCACCCCCTCTCAGACAGTGCTCCCCATCTGGAGAGGCCAGCGGCACTAATCAGCCGCCTGGCGTGGTGCAGGCCGAGCAACTGGGGTTTAATTGACACCAGGTGGCCCCTCCCCAGGGGCAGGCTGGGAGGCGGCTCTGCCGGGTTGGGAGGCCAAGCCGTGGGCAGGGGGGTTGCACCCAGACCAGGCCAGTTCAGGCTTCCCCAGGAGAGACAAGGGCAGTCAGGCAGTCGCTGGCCACCCCCCCTTCCACTCCTGCCGGCTGCCTCCATGGCACGGCCCTGGCTTCCATAGGCTCTGACCTTTCTTTCGTTTAGAGGTGGCAGCAGCAGTGGCAGTGTCTGCCCAGGAGGAGGGTGGCTCAGGTTTCCCCCCAGCTGGCTGGGGGCAGCCAGGATCGAGCTCACTGTGTCTGCCGGGATTAGGCTGTGCCCGCCAGATCCTGAGTGACGCCACCCACGGCAGTCACAAAGGATCCCATGAACTATCGTTTATTGAACACTTACTATGCACCAGGCCAGGCATGGTGCCCACACTGTCCCCTCTGAAATCTCATGTGCCCCCAAAAGGTGGGCATTTATTAACCCACTTTGCAAGATGAGGAAACGGAGGCGCAGAGAAGCTAAGCTTCTCCAAGGTCACGTAGCAGAAGAGCCCGAACACACATCCAGCTGTATCTGATACTGAGTCAGGGATTTTCATGGCCACCTGCAAAGTAGATGATATCATCCCCATTTTTGAGATGAGGAAATTGAGGCTTAGAGAAGGGACATCACATGGAAAAGGCTTTGTGACTTGGATTCACAGGGCAGGATGAGGGAGTACCAAAGTAACCCCACTCTGCCCCGGGAGCCCTTCCCAAAGGCCCCCAACCCTGTTCTTTCTCTTTACTGCCAGGAGCGGGACCCAGCAGGGAGGAGCACGCAGGTTCCACAAGTGCACAGGGTTCAGATCCTAGCTTTGATCTGAGTCTCACAAACTGCGTGAACTTCAGAAGTCATTTCACTCTCTAGTCTCAATTTCTCCTTTCTAAAAATGTGCTCCCAGGCACTCCCGCCCTGCCTGGGCTGCATAAAAATGAATGAGATAATACTTAGCACCTGCCTCTTTAGTCGACAACATTTATTGAGCACCTACTAGACACAGGTGACTGTGCTGGCGATATAATTTTTACAGGAACAATATTCTCGTAAAAACAACAGTTGACCAGGTGTGGTGGCTCACGCAGTTTGGGAGGCTGAGGCGGGCAGATCACCTGAGGTCAGGAGCTCGAGACCAGCCTGGCCAAGGTGGTGAAACCCTGTCTCTACTAAAAATACAAAAAAAATTTAGCCGGACATGGTGGTGGGTGCCTGTAATCCCAGCTACTCAGGAGGCTGAGGCAGGAGAATTGCTTGAACCCGAGAGGCGGAGGTTGCAGTGAACCAAAAACTTGCCATTGCACTCCAGCCTGGGCGACAAGAGTGAAACTCCGTCTCAAAAAAAAAAAACACAAAAAACAAAAAAACAAAGTCAGTCATTCATGCCCTTGTGGTGGAGACAGACACATGTAAAAACCCCACCAAAAAATATGTAATTCCTTGTGTTATGTGCTCGACAAACGGAAGTAGCTATTATTGTTGTTGTTCATGCATTTATTCCACAAAAGAACTCACTGAGCGCCTACTATGTGCCAGGTACTCTTCTAGGCATTGGGGATATAGCAGTGACCAATACAGACAAGGCTGTCCACTCTAATAATTAACTATGACAATAAATAGCAATACTTAACCATGACAACATATAGCAATAATAATTATTGTATTACTATTCTCAGGCAACACAGGTTCTCCCCAACACACGGGATGCCCTGGTTTTCTCACTGGTAGAATTACATACCTGTCTGCTGCCATCTGGCCCTCTGGGAGCTCCAAGCTGGAGCATGGGATTCCAGAATGTTCTTAGGTCTGATCCTCAGTGAAGCTCATGGGCTCTTTTTGGTCTGACTTGCGGGCACTCTGGCAGGCAGCTCATCCCCCTGGCATAGACCCAGAACCCATGTGGGTTGGGAGAAGTTGAGCCTGTGACTCAGCCAGCCTGGCCTGTCAAGCAGAGATGAGAAGGGAGCAAGCAGCTGGCTGGGCTGTTAGCCATGGGGCCCTCCCAAACCATAGGGCAGGTGCCTGGGGGACAGAGTGGGGCTTTGGGATGACAAGGGATGGGCTCTAAGCTCAAGTGACTGCACCCCGGCCCCTGGTGATGGTGGCTGTCTCTAGTAAAGAGAATTTTTTTTTTTAGACAGAGTCTCACTCTGTTGCCCAGGCTGGAGTGCAGTGGCATGATCTCCGCTCACTGCAACCTCTGTCTCCCAGGTTCAAGCAATTCTCCAGTCTCAACCTCCCGAGTAGCTGGGACTACAGGCACGCACCACCATGCCTGGCTAATTTTTTTGTATTTTTCCCAGAGATGGGGTTTTGCCACGTTGGCCAGACTGGTCTCAAACTCCTGACCTCAAGTGATCCACCTGCCTCAGCCTCCCAAAGTACTGGGAATGTAGGCATGAGCCACCACGCCTGGCCAAGAATATTCTTATAAGAATCACAGAGTATGCTGCCTTGTGAGTGAATGAGCTCCTCATCAATCAAGTAACTCCAGCAGGATACTATAAAGGGGAATCCAGAATTGCCTGTTCATTTGTCAGATGTATCCATAAGACTGAGCTCTACCTTCTAGGTCTTGTTTACACCATCATAACTTGAGTGTGTGGCACAGAGCACATCACATAGTAGTTGGCAAATATTTCTTATATTCATATATGTACAGATCAGAATGTTCTTTCTGGCTTTGACCGCATGAGACTGACAACAAGTAGCCCTGCCATTTTATTCATTTGTCTCTTCACTCAACAAATATATCCTGAACACCTACTATGTGCCAGGCACTCTTCAAGGCACTGGGGATATAGTAGTGATCAAGACAGATAAAAATTTCTGCCTTCGTGAAGTCTACCATCTCATGATTGGACTTTCATTTTATTTTTTAGAGATGGGGTATTAGTCTGTTCTCACACTGCTCATAAGGACATACCCGAGATGGGTGATTTAGAAAGGAAAGAGGTTTAATGGACTTACAGTTCCACATGGCTGGGAAAGCCTCACAATCGTGGTAGAAGGTGAAGGAGGAACAAGGTCGTGTCTGACATGGCGGCAGGCAAGAGAGAGCTTGTGTAGGGGAACTACCATTTATAAAACCATCAGCTCTCATGAGACGTACTCACTATCAGGGAAACAGCATGGGAAAGACCTGTCCCCATGAATCAGTGACCCCCCCATCGGGTCCCTCCCACATGTGGGAGTTATGGAAGCTACAATTCAAGATGATATTTGGGTGGGGACACAGCCAAACCACATCAGACAGGGTATTGCTTTGTCACCTAGGCTGGAGTGCAGTGGTGTGGTCATGCCTCACTGCAGCCTCACACCCCTGGGTGATCCTCCCACCTCAGCCTCCTGAGTAGCTGGGACTATAGGGATATGCCACATTTTTTTTTCATCTTTTTCGGAGATGGGGTCTCACTCACGACTGGGCGTTTAACCAGGTAATTCCACAGGTGTCAATCGTATTAATCACAATGACAGGCATTGCCTTAGGTTTCTGTACCTTGGCCGTGTTAACATTTGGCTGGATAACTGTGGCAAGGGGCCGTCCTGTGCACTATAGGATTTTAGCAGCATCCCTGGCCTCTACCCACTAGATGCCAGTAATAACCTCCCTTCTGCCTCCACTTATGACATCCCAAAATGTCTTTAGACATTGCCCGCGGCCCTGAAGGAGTAATAACATTGTCCCTGGTTGGAAATCCTAGTCATCTATTAAGCACCAACTATGCGACAGGCACTTTGCATTCATTAATTTACTTAATCTCTCAAATAACTCCAGGAAACAGGGATAATTACTATGTCCATTTTACAGAGGCGGAAACAGAAAAGACCAGCCACTTGCTGATGGGTCCCAGTCGGTGCACCTAGCCCTCTGACGTGCAGCTTCCAGCACCTCCCATGCTGAGCCCATGCGCAGCTGCACAGACCAAGCCTAGAGCAGGGTGTCTCTTTCCTGGACTTTGCAGATTTCTCTTCTGGTTCTACTCTGTGGCCTCTTGCAGAGCACAGGGATTGGGGCCTTCAGAGAAGCCGCGACCACTAGAAAAATACTGCAAGCTGCAGATATAATTGTAAGTTTTCTAGCAGCTGCATTCAAAAGGTAAAAAGAAACAGGCAGCATTAATTATAATAATTAATACACTTTAATCCAGTATCATTGAGAGCTATCATGTCGCTGTGTAACTAAGTAAAATTTATTAATGAGATCGTTTAGTCTTTTTTGGCACCTCATCGAAATCTGGTGTGTGTTTTGCACTTGCAGCTCCATTCAGAGCAGCCACATCTCAAGGGTTCGGTAGCCACGTGTGGTCAGTGGTTCCCGTTTGGGGAATGCAGATATGGAAAGTTGTGTTGACTGAGGGAATGAAGATAGGAGGCAGGATCTTCTCAGCAAAATGGGCAAGGTGTCCCTGAGCCCACAGATCCTGAGGGTGGCCACACTCTACTGTCACTTTGCGCCGGACTCCTCTGTATTTATCTGTCTTTATCTGTCTTTATCTGTCCCTGGAGCTGAGCTCCACGGTGGGCCTCTGTAGGAGAGGCAGTTTGGAATCAGAGCGGTTGGAATCAGAGGCCAGGGCCTCATCCTGGCTTTATCACACAGGTGCCTGAGCCAGAGCCTCAGTTTCCTCATCTGTGAATTGGGGATGAATTGCTATTCCCTAGAACTTTCTGCCGTAATGGACACATGGAAACCAAGGTGGTAGCCACTAGCCACACGTGACTATTAAACATTTGAAATATGGCTGCTGTGACAGAGGAACTGATTTTCAAATTTTCTTTAATTGTAATTAATTTAAGTGGAAGTAGCTGCCCGTGGTTCATGGCTGTTGCATGGGGCAGCACAGCTTCAGAGAGTCATTGGAGGATTAAGCATAAAGCCCCTGGCACAGAGAAGGCGTTCAGCACCTGCTGCCTTATCCCCCCCTGGCGGGTGGGTCCTCAATGATTATTTGTGGAGGTCCCCTTGAGGGCTCAGCTGACTGCTGATGGTGGCTGGGAGATCACCCAAGGCTGGGGACACCGTCGGAGGGGATTAGAGGAAACAGCCTCTCACACAGTCCTGGGAAGAGTGCCTGTTGCTACGAGCCAGATCGGAAAGCCTCATAATTCACAGAGCATTGGTCAGATTCTTCAGAAGGGTCTTGCCTGAGTAGTGGGAAATAATTAGCCCTAAATGAAATGCAGCTCTGAGTCTGTCTAACACATCTTAAAAGCAATGATTTAGGAGCGCAGTTTGGTGTTCAGACCCCAGTTCAAGTCCCAGCTCTGCCTTCTGTATTACCTGCTGTGTGACTTAGAGCAAGTCGGTTCTCTCTAAACCTGTTTCTTCACCTCTCAAATGGGCATGCATAACAACAGTGCTTACCTCATGGGGCCTTTGGGAGGACTCAGTGAACCCTCAGCAAAGCGTTCAATAAATTGTAGCAATTACTGCTGTTTGATTGCAATGGAATGCAATGGAATTTATGTTTAAAAAGTGCTTGGTGGCCAGGCTCATGGCTCGTGCCTGTAATTCTACCACTTTGAGAGGTTGGGTTGGGAGGATCACTTGAGGTCAGTAGTTCAAGACCAGCCTGGCCAATATGGTGAAACTCTGTCTCTACTAAAAATACAAAAATTAGCTGGGCATGGTGGCATGTGTTTGTAATCCCAGCTACTCAGGAGACTGAAGCAGAAGAATCGCTTGAATCCAGGAGGTGGATGTTGTAGTGAGCCAAGATTGCACCACTGCACTCCAGCGTGGGCGGCAAAGTGAGACTTCGTCTCAAAACAAACAAACAAACAAAAAAAAGTGATCCTATGAGAATTATAGGAGCAGCTGTTAGAAGCAAAAGCCCGCAGAGGTGGGGGAAGGGCACACATATATGGCAACCACTAAGTGTCCCAAGTCAGTGAGACTAAGAACTGCGATTCAAACCCCTGGTATCTAAGTCCAGAATCCAGGGACTCTAAAAAACATTTTAAAGTTGATACATAGTATTTGCACATATTTACAGTGTACATGTGATATTTTGTTACATGCATAGAATGTGTAATGATCCCAGTGGCCCCCAAACACTTGTCTATCAACTGGTGTTTCCACCTCACTGGCTTTTGGAGAAATGAGAAAATATAACAGCATTTACATTTTTATTCTTCAAATCAAGGCCCTCCTAATCTTGGGGTGATAGATAGCCTTTCTTTTATAAAACAATGTTGATACTAAGTTGGAAATATCTTGTTTTTGTTTTGCTGTGGTTTTTTAAATGTCTTTACTTGGCAAAATAAAAAGCTGAGATAATGTATCAGTATCTCTAAAATTTCTTTTTTTTTTTTTTCTTTCATCTAATGGTCCAGGAAACATGGACTATTAGGCTGCCTGGTTTGTAAAAGGTCTCAGAATATACTTGGAATTTTTCCCATGTCTGAGAGCAGTGTTTCTCGAAGCATTCCACAGAGCATGAATCCACAAAGATATAGTGAAAAAAGGGTTCTGAAGCCAAGTAAGTTGAGAAACCTACCTACTCCAGCTTCTCCTGAGGGAATTATAATGTTCATGGGCATATTAAAGACTGACAGGCTGGGCATGGTGGCTCACACCTGTAATCCCAGCATTTTGAGAGGCTGAGGTGGAAGGATTACTTGAGGCCAGGAGTTAGAGACCAGCCTGGCCACCATGGTGAAACCCCATCTCTACTAAAACCACAAACATTAGCAGGGTGTGGTGGGTGGCATGTGTCTGTAATCCAGCTTCTTGAGAAGCTGAGGCAGGATGATCTCTTGAACCCGGGAGGCAAAGGTTGTGGTGAGCTGAGATCACACCACTGCACTCCAGCTTGGTCAACAGAGCAAGACTGATAAGGTTTGGCTGTGTCCCCACCCAAATCTCAACTTGAATTGTTATCTCCCAGAATTCCCACGTGTTGTGGGAGGGACCAGGGGAGGTAGCTGAATCATGGTGCCCAGCCTTTCCTGTGCTGTTCTCATGATAGTGAATAAGACTCACAAGATCAGATGGGTTTATCAGGGCTTTCCGTTTTTGCTTCTCTCATTTTTCTCTGCTGCCGCCATGTAAGAAGTGCCTTCTGCCTCCTACCATGACTCTGAGGCCTCCCCAGCCATGTGGAACTGTAAGTCCAATTAAACCTCTTTTTGTTTGCAGTTTCAGGTATGTCTTTACCAGCAGATGAAAATGAACTAATATGAAGACGCTGTCTCAAAAAAAGAAGAGTCTGACAAGTCCTGCTGCAAAGAGCTGACTTAACTTAGTGTCATTTAGTGCCCTTTTTCTTTTTTTTTCTTTTTTCTTTTTTTTTTTTTTGAGATGGAGTTTTACTCTTGTTGCCCAGGCTGGAGTGCAATGGCGCCATGTTGGCTCACCGCAACCTCTGCCTCCCTGGTTCAAGCAATTCTCCTGTGTCAGCCTCCTGAATAGCTGGGATTACAGGCACCCACCACTACGCCTGGCTAATTTTTGGTATTTTTTAGTAGAGAGGGGGTTTCACCATGTTGGCCAGGCTGGTCTCAAACTCCTGACCTCAGGTGATCTGCCAGCCTTGGCCTCCCAAAGTCCTGGGATTATAGGCATGAGCCACCGTGCCCGGCTCCTTTTGCTTTTTGACCATAATCACTAACCTCCCATGAACACATTTCAGGAAAACTCCAAGTCCTGGCTGAAGCCACTCATCTTGGAGCTTAAGGATGTGTGTTTCCTTGTTTGGCTTGTTAGCCACTGAGATGACATTTTCCATGTTCATAAACCCCCAGGGGAGCTCCAGGAGTTATAAATGGTGCAGGAAAAACAATGACCCAATTGTCCAACACTACTGTAATTTGGAGCCCTGGGAAGGGCAGGGCCTCACATTTAGAGCTGGATCCTGGGCACTCCCAGCTACCTGACTGCAGCCGTGGAACCTGCAACTCACCCCCAAGGAGCAACCATTGCAGACTGCTTAGACAAACGGGTATTGTTGGGCATGTTTTGGAAACTAATGTTAATGTCAGGTGAGGCCTGCAGGGACCCAGCCCCAACCAGAGGGCAGTGGTGGGCAGAGGTAGTGGGGAGGGATTGGCATGTGAGAGTGTGTGGGGTGAGCAGTAGGAATTTACATGTCCTAAAGTTGGGCAAGTGTGGATGTGGGTGTGCATGTGGACGATAGTGTATCTCTGTGCACACATGTGTGTGTGCATGTGTGAGCTCCTGGAAGGTAAGGCAGGGACTTGAGGGTGGGGCCACCTCTGGAACCTGTAGGCCTATGAGAAGAGAGTCCCAGCCAGGAGTGAGAGTCCCCACTTTGGCCAACCCGACCCTTACTTGGAGCTCCAGTCACCTGCACAGGCCATACCAGCCTCACCCTGGACATGACCCTATGTGAACCCCCTGGAGCCTCTTGGAAGGTGTATGAAATGTTCAAGGGGGGACATGGACATTCCCCCAGAGCTCATTTCAGGATGGGGGGAAGCACCGCTTGCACCACACATGTGGGGTTTGTATGGCTGGCCACATCAACTGATTGGCCATCTCTGGACCACTACTGCCTACGAGCCCAAGCCCCAAATTTTAGCCTGGCATTCGGGGCCCTCAACAAAAGTCCCGCATCCAAGTGCCAATCCTGTTTCCCAGAATGCCCTGAACTAAAACATGCACTGAAGTCTTACTCTGTGCTAAACATTGAAAGTTTTTTATATCAAGTCAATAAGGATTCACAAGTTTTTGAAATAGGCACTTTCATGATTTCCATTTTACAGATGAGCAAGGCAAGGCTCCAAGAGATGAAATGACTTACCCAAGGTCACACAGTGGCTAAGTGGTGTTTTGGCCACGACACAAACTCGTATCGGGGGTTTCCTGACTATGCATACGAGATGCTCCTGCTCAGAGGTGGTGGCAGACTCCCTGAGGTTAGTGTCTTTGGTTTGCTTTTCTGAAAGTGTGACTGTGCAAGTGTCAGGAGACCCAGGTTCAAATCCCAGCTCTGGCCCTTTCTAGCTGTGTGGCTTTCAGCACATAGCACATGTCTCTGAGCCTTGGCCTCTGTAATTACAGAATGGGGATGACTGTTTTCAACTCCAAGGGTCTTGACTAAGCTGGGCAATGACTGAATGAATGATCATTAAATGCGTGAGCTGGGGGCATCCCTGGCCCTATGCCCAGTGCATAGAAGGTGTTTAAGAATGCTGGCTTGGATTTCACTCTGTCCCTTAGCAATTCACATCACTTCTCTTGCTGCGTCTGTAAAGTGAAAGCAGATGACTTGCTCTCCAACCAAGGTCTTTCTTATTCCGTGAACACTGTCCAATTGCTCCCGCTGTAACCCAAGCCAGTGGCCCCACCATGCCCTGTACTTGCAGGATTTCTCAGCCCCAGCACCACTGACATTTTGGGCTGGATCGTTCTTGTTGTGGGGGACTGTCCTATGCATTAGGGGGTTTGAACAGCATCCTGGGCCTCTAGTCATTAGATGCCATTAGCATCCCTCAGTTGGACATTGCCAGGTTCCCCGGGAGGCAACATTGTCCTTGGTTGAGAAGCATTGATTCATTGCAATGGCTTTTCATTGCCTCTTGTCTTCCCTGGAAGTCATCAAGAATTGCAATTCAGGCCAGGAGAGGTGGCTCATGCCTGTAATTCCAGCACTTTGGGAGGCTGAGGCAGGAGGATCACTTGAGCCCAGGAGGTCGAGACCAGCCTGTGTAACACAGAGAGACCTTGTCTCTATAAAAAAATTTTAAAAATTAGCTGGGCATGGTGGCACACACCTGTAGTCCCAGCTTCCTGGGAGGCTAAGGTGGGAGGATCGTCTGAGCTCGGGAGATTGAGGCTGCAGTGAGCTGAGATGGTACCACGGCACTCCAGCCTGGGCAACAGGGTGAGGCCCTGTCTCAGACAAAACAAAACAAACCAAAAAAAAAAAAAAAATGAACTGCAGTTCAGAGCATGGGCCCCAGATTCAAATGGTCTGGGTATGAATCTTGGCTCCACACTTCCCGCTGTGTGATGTTGAGCAAGTCACTTAACCTCTCTGAGCCTCAGGAGCTTCATCTGCGTAACAAGAACAATACAGCATTTGCTGCATGGGACCATGGTGAGGGTTAAATGAGATGACAGATGTAACGTGCTTAGCACTGTTCCTGGGAACTGAAATGATGGGAAATGGGAGATGTGGGTGGGCTCTGGAGAGTCACGTTCTGGGCAAAGGTGAAGAGGAGTCCGGGACTAGAAGGGTTTCAGAGGCCTTCTCCCTGCCACCCAGGCAGCTGGGAAGGCACTTCATCTGTGCCTGTGTTTCTGGTTACCAGGCACTTGCCCTGAAGCCAGTGCACAGAGGTTAATGAGCTGTTTAGTTCCGATTACTTGCAAGGTTTCCCTCACTCAGCTCAGTACTACTGTGCCTGATTGATGGTGACCCCACGGCCACAGAAGACCACAAGCCAGAACCAGGATAATCATTTAGTTCCAGGCCCCAGGAAAGACTCTTCCCCTTCTCTTCCTCCTGCAAAAGGAGAGAGGAAGATGGAAGGTTCTAGTATTGTCTCACACCGCCTCCCCACGTCAACACTCTCCCAGAGCTAAATGTCAGATCTGGGCTTGAAATAGCTAATGTGTATTGGTTGTTTATGCCAGGGATTGTGCTAAATGTTTTACCTGCTTTTAATCCTAACCACAACTCTCTGAAATGAATGTAATTATTATCCCAATTCTACAGTAAAAAAAAAACCTGACGTTCTGAGAGTTTATGTCATTGCCCAGTTGGGTCACCCAGCTGGTCTGAGTGAGATAGGCCAGGACAGACATGCAGATGCTGTAGGAGACTTTCACTTTTTGCAATCTCAGTTTTCCCTTGTGTAAAATGGACCAGCTCATACACCCACCCCATCTGAATGTGGTGAGTGGGAAGAAATCATGCTTGTGAAGGTGGGTCGAAAAGTTGACAGTGCTAGATACCAATTGCTATCCTCTGAGAGAGAGATTGAGGGTGAGACAGGTCTGGGTTAACTCAGCAGAGACTGGCATTCTAGGGTGCAGACGGTCACTCATGGTGGAGTTAGTCTTTAGGCACTAATGTTAGAAATGAACCACAGTCATACTTTTTTTTTTTTGAGACAGAGTCTTGCTCTGTTGCCAAGGCTGGAGTGCAGTGATGTGATCTTGGCTTACTGCAACCTCCACCTCCCAGGCTCAAGAGATCCTCCCGCCTCAGCCTACCAAGTAGCTGGGACCACAGGCACCCACCACCATGCCTGGCTAATTGTTTTGTATTTTTAGTAGAAACGAGGTTTCACCATGTTGTTCAGGCTGGTCTTGACCTCCTCCTAAGTTCAAGCGATCTGCCTGCCTCGGCCTCCCAAAGTGCTGGGATTACAGGTGTGACCCACCACGCCCAGCCTAGCAATAAATATCCAAACTAGCAACTCATACATTTAAGAACACTTACTAGGCGCCAGTCACTGCTCCAAGTACTGAAGTTAATTCATGTAAGCCTCATAACGCTGGGAGGTAGGTACTACAGGTACAATACTTATGCCCATTTACAGATGAGACAATGGAGGCTCAGAGCAGCTAAGTGACCTCGCCAGGGCAACATAGCTTGCATGTGGCAGTGCTATTTAATAGAATTAGACTCCAGCCTGTCAATCTGCTCCCTTCTAGCACATATTGAGAAGGACTTACCAGGACAGATGAGGTCAGTTCTTCCATCTCTCAGCAGCAGCTCCTCTAGGGAGGGGCCTGGGAGTTCCAGTCAGATCTGCCGGAGAGCCTGTTTCTCCATCTTCAGTTATTCTGCTGTTGAATGAGTTGAATAGTCCCAGCCTCACTGGTTTTCCAGGTCAGGTGAGATCTTGTTTCATAAAAGCGCTTTATAAAGTGGCTTTTAAAAATCCAAGGTACTTAGAAGCCCGTCATGCTGTGTGTGGCCCCAAGAGGGCTATGAGCTTTGGGTTCTGACCTTGGGGTGGGCCAGTTACTTCATCCCTCTGCACCCAGCCTTCCCATCTATAAAATGGAATTGTGTGGTTGTGGGGATTCACATGGGCACAGATCACATGCTCAATGTGGAGAGCCGTAGTTGTGTGCACATCCGTGTATATTTCTGCATTCACACGACGAAGTCACAGACGAATTTCTGCATTCGTCCCTAGGAAGAGGATGCATTTTTGCCCGGCTGGCTGGAAGAATACTTGGCCAGACTGTGATAATTTGGATTACAGTGCAGGAAACATTCACTTCCTTCCCCCTCCCATTCTGGGTGGAGTTTACAGCCCTGTCCTATTGAAAGGCTCAGTTATTTGACTTGCTTGACCCAATGAAATGTTAGTGCATATGGTTTGAGTTGATGTCGTGAATGTGTCTCTATACGCTGGTTGGCTTGGCTCTTTTTTTTTTTTTTTTTCTTTTTGAGACAGGGTCTTGCTCTGTCACCCAGGCTGAAGTGCAGTGGCACAATCATGGCTCACTGCAGCCTCAACCTCCCAGGCTCAAGTGATCCTCCCACTTCTGCCTCCTGAGTAGCTGGGACCACAGGTGAGTGCTGCCATGCCTGGCATTTTTTTTTTTTTTTGTAGAGATGAGGTTTCACCATGTTGCCCAGGTTGGTCTCAAACTCCTGAGCTTAAGCAATCCGCCTGCCTCACCCTCCCAAAGTGCTGGGATTGCAGGCTTAAGCCATCACACCCAGCCTGGTTTGGCTCATATGTTCTGATGATCTTTCATGGGAAGAGCATGCCCCAGGGAGTTTCTTCTTCAGCCTGGCCCCTGAAACAGGGAGACATGTGGAGCTGACTTGAACATGACCTGAAGCCTGAAGAGGAGCCTCTTAGGTAAACCCAACCTAGAATCGCAGACCCATGGGCACAAAGATAAATGTTAGCTGTTATAAGCCATGGAGTTTGGGGGAGGTTTGTTACACAGCATTACCGTGGTGATAGCTGGCTGATACACTGGCCAATGTCATAATTCAAGCTTCTTTCTGTACAATAGACAACAACAGAATTCAGACCGTCTTGGCGGCAGTGCAATGCAGTAATTCTCAAATTCTTTATTGGCGTAAATAATTCAGACATTGGTTTCTCACTAAACATTGCACTAAACACAAGAAACAACAGGCTTGCCGGCTCAGAGGCACACAAACTGTCCAACAGCCCAAGTTAGAAATACTTTTTTTAGAAGTGTAGAAAACTTTATAAATGATTCTGTACAAATATACACAGTGGACCCTCCATCCATCTGGCCTTTCTTTCCTGGATGGCATCTGAATAGAGTGTTATTTCTCAGCAACAAGACATTGGCAACAAGTGAGAAAGAGAGAGACAGAGACAGAGACAGACAGAGAGAGAAACAAAAAGCAAAAGAAAGAAGTGGCCCCAAAAAAAGAAAACATGAAACCACCTTCTTACATCAACTCATTCTGCAACAGTCAACACAAACAAACATGGAGAAAAGAATGTGGACCATCAGTCCGCGTTGGTCTGTACAAGAATTATTCTTTATATATATAATATATATGTATAATATTTATAGGTCTATATACTTTGTGTATAGAAAAAGATAACAGCATAATTTACATATAGAGAAAGCCTTTTTACAATTGAGGAGTTTTCCTAAAGTCAGTAACTTCAAGAGTAATCAAACAAATTAATCATGCGTTAAGTCTGTGGAGTGGATCCTGGTACAAGATCAAGTCTCAGAGAGAGAGAGAGAAATGAGAGGCTTGGGGTGGAAACGTTGACCACTTAAGTCTGGGATCTTCTCTGCCTGGTCCAGGTATGGTCAAGGGCACAGACATGACGTGACTTGCCTTGTCTGCCCCAGTGAACTTCTGCTTTGGGATCTGAAGGAAGAACGTTCTGTTTCTATGAGGACCTTGGTGGGGTGGGGGCTGGTCTTGCAAGAGACTCTCTCGAATCCTAAGAGGCCTCTGCTTTGTAGACGGGGGCAGCGGGTGTCCTTATGAGACTTGGGCATCCCTCCCCATGTTCACCAGGACATAAGCATCTAAATAAATGGGTAACACCCACCACCTCTCTATTCTAGTCCCCTATTTTTTTCAGGAATGTCCCCCTAGAGGTGGGATTCTGGGGGAAGATCATTTGGGTGATTGAGAAGAAAAGCCACATTGATGAAGCACCTACTGTTTGCCAGGTATTGCGTAACGTTATTGACATTCATTATTTTATTCACTCCCTCCAATAAACTCAAGGGTTAGTGATATATTAAGTGCTCGTGGGCTGCACAAAGCTAAGAAAATTCAAGGAATACTCTGGAGGGGCTGCTGATGCTGAGAAAGTGTGGATGAAATCATTATCCACAATAGACAGTGGCTCAAGAAAGGCAAATTGAGTCAAGTTGAAGCAGATAAACAAGCCTCACTAATTTGCAGTAGCCACATACACCCTGGGAGTCTGGCGGTCAGCAAAGATGCTTTGTTTTCTGTCTTTCAAACCCTGACATATATTTATAGGGACGGCAAACACGCCATTCCACCAACAGGAGTGATACATTCTTTCCCACACTTCAGACTGTATTGCAGACTTGGCCTGTGGCCCACTATGGCCCCTAGGTCTTCTTCAGTCATTTCTGTAACAAACCAGCATTTTGTCCATCATACCTGTAATGTTTAGTCAGAGTCCCTCAGTGTAGGGTCTTTCCATAAATACATTTCCACATTCATGCACGTCCTTGACCTCAACACTCCAGGGGCCTATTCATAGAGTGATATGAACTGTCCAAGAAAGAGGACATGGTAAGATTGCTGAAGGAGGTTTTTTGGTATGGCAAGACAGAAGTGGGGGCCCCAGAGACAACAGAGACACAGGTCGCAAGACTTGATATAGGGAAAGTGAAGCAAAAGAGGAACAGGAATGAAAATGCTTTAGAGAGGAGGGCTCATGGCCAACCCATCTATAGCCAAGATGCTTATGGACTTCAGGACCCAATGCAGGGCACTAAGAAATAGAGACATATCCTCCACTGTGTGGAGGCAGGCAGACACACACACACACACACACACACACACAACACACACACACACACACACACAGAAAGAGAGAGAGAGAGAGAGACGGAGACAGAGAGAGGTCTGTAGAGCCAGAGAGGGATGCAGAGCAGGCCTGAGGTGGCCTGAGTACTGGTCTGACTCCAGCAAGCACAAAACTCTCCTCAGACATCTTCCCCCACAGGACACCGAGGTTAACAGTAGGAACCAGAGCATGCTGGGGAAAGAAGTCAAGGTCTCCACGTCTGAGCCACGGCACCCTCTGTTCAGAGATGGAGCCTCTAGGGTCCCAAAATCAGGCTTTGGGGAAAGCAGGGAAAGGCAGGCAAGTGCCAGGGGGCAGGCTTTTAGCCACTTGCAGTTACCCTCAATAAATCATGATCTTGCCTCTGAGTCCACACACAGGCTGTCCCTTCTGTCTGACACACCGTTCCCTACCATGCCACTCAAATTTCAAGACACGGTTCAGAAGTCTCCTCCTCTGAGAACCCTTCCTGGAGGGTCTTTTTCTGGGTTGGGAGCTCCTCTGCAGCCTCAGGACCCTACTGGAACCCCTCCCTCCCTTCCACTGGACTCCCAGTACCCTGAAGGCAGCACCCACTTTTCTCCATTTCTTCCCAGAATCACAGGAGGCACTTAATAAATATTTACTAAATGACTATATAAAATGAAGATTTGGGGAATGAAGGGATAAGGGTTGCTCCATGCAAGGCTCTGCTGAGGGTGTAGTGACTGTGGCTGGGGACACGAGCCTTTGAGATACAGGGAAGATTTTCTTAGAATCCTTTGGCTGCTCAACTGGAGGCATTTGAAATCCACCAATGTACCCAAAAATAGGGCTATGAGGAAACTAGAGGACCATGGCCCAGAAGCAATGCCTTGTGGAATATGGGACAGCTATGGGAGCTCATGGAGAACAGCGATTCCAAATTGGATGCCATCTTGGAAGTGGAGTCAGAGAAGCTCAGGTGACACCATGCCTGACATGCCACCATATGGGCTTCCGGCCTCTGTGCTGCCAGGCTTGGGGCTTTATGAGGATTGATCCCAGACAGCAAAGTCAGGGTGTGTTTTGATGGGGTGGGGAGTACAATTTATGATATTCCTTGATAGGTAGGGACCACAGGGGTCCTCAGGAGGAGATAGACTTCTGAAAAGAAGGAAGAAGGGGCCAGGCAAAGAGTTCTGCATCTCACAGTTGTGCAGAAGCCCTGACCAAGGGCAGCCCCTCCCTTAATGCTCCAGTCGAGTCAGGACTGTCCAGATAGCTTTGAAGGGGCAGGGTATGCAGTGCTCCCTAGAAGGCTGGCTAGGAGGGAAAGGGGGCCAGGGCAGGGGACCTCAGTGTGGCAGGGCAAGTACTTTAGAGTACCGTGATGTCCATGCTGTAGCTACATAGCAGTTACTTGAACTTACACAAGGTCATATGTACCCATTTAAAAATTATCACTTGTAACGCATATAGAAAAATAAGCAGAGGAAAATGGCTAGAATCTCACAGGACCAATACATGACATTAATTGTCCAGGATGCACTTAAGCTTCCAATGCCCCAACCTGGGAAGGGCTGTGTTGGGGAGAGGTTGACCCCATCCCGGGCAGAACCCCAGCCAACTCAATTGTCTTCTTGGAAGGTGTCCCAATCCCCAAAGCAGTTTTCCAAGATCTGGTCTTTTGCAATGTCCGACTCTTCCTCTGTTACCCTTCCCAATCCTGGGACTGCTGGAAGCCCCAGGGATTCGATTCTAGGAGTAAAACAGCAGGACCTGCAGAGGCCATCCTCACCCACTGCCTGTCTCCATGCCCAAATCAGTCAGACGGGACTGGACAGAACTGCCACATCTTTTTTTTTTTTTTTTTTTGAGACGGAGTCTGGCTCTGTCACCCAGGCTGGAGTGCAGTGGCCGGATCTCAGCTCACTGCAAGCTCCGCCTCCTGGGTTCACGCCATTCTCCTGCCTCAGCCTCCCGAGTAGCTGGGACTACAGGTGCCGCCACCTCGCCTGGCTAGTTTTTTTTTTTGTATTTTTTAGTAGAGACGGGGTTTCACCGTGTTAGCCAGGATGGTCTCGATCTCCTGACCTCGTGATCCGCCCGTCTCGGCCTCCCAAAGTGCTGGGATTACAGGCGTGAGCCACCGTGCCCGGCCGAGAACTGCCACATCTTGTCCACACTGTCTGTGTTGTTGCTTCATTGCTACCAGACAGCCATTCTAAGTTGGCCTGACTCTCTTCATCACAGTGAACAGGGAATTGCAAGGAGGGTGGAAAAGGCCCTTCACTATCTGGGGGACTTTCCTTCCTGGGGAATACAGAGGGCTTTCCTTGAGTAGCCTCAGAAAGCAATACCAGGATTGCCGGATGCAAGTCTCAAGATTTCAGCTCAGCAAGAGGGTCTGCTTCCTAGAAGGGCTGTGGAAGGATGGAGAGAATGACTGGAGATTTCAGCCCCTGTTCATGCAGATGGCGAAAGGCAAGTCCACATTCTCCTTACCTAGACAGCCTTCAAACCACTGGTGATGCTAACCAGTGCTTTAAAATCCTCTTTCCCTGCCAAGTTCACTCGAGGAGTCTCCTCCTGCTGTTTTCCTGTTCCCCTCTGATTTCCTTTCTCCCACGGAAGGTTGCGGATGGCAGGATGCTGGATTTGATTCCTAGTCGTGTGGCCTGGAGACAACTCAGGGGACATCTGGCAATGTCTGGAGATGGTTTTCGACGTCACACTTCGGATGTCAACTGGAGGCTTTTGAAATCCACCAATGTACCCCCAAAAAAAGGGCCATGCTGGAACGAGAGGATCGCGGCCCAGAAGCAATGCCTTGTGGAATATGGGACAGTTATGGGAGCTCATAGAGAAAACAGACTCCAAATTGTATGCCATCTCAGAAGTTGGGGTCAGAGCTCAGGTGACACCATGCCTGACATGCCACCATATGGGCTTCTGGCCTCTGTGCTCCCAGGCTTGGGGCTTTATGAGGATTGATCCCAGACAGCAAAGTCAGGGTGTGTCTGGGGATGTTTTTGGATGTCACCAGTACCAGGTGCTACTGGTATCTTGTGGGGAGAGTTGAGGAAGCTGCTTAACATCCTCCAATGCCCAGGACAGTCGCCACCTCAAAGAATTATCTGGCCCCAAATAGCTCAACAGTACTGAGGTTGAGAAACCCTGGCTTACAATGATCATCTCTTCCTCCTTCTCTTCCTTTAGATCTTGACTTAAATGTCACCTCCTCACAAAGACCTTTGCCAGCAGCTCTCCCACAGTAGCACCCTCTCCCATGTTTCGGGTCCCCCAAGAGTTTTCTTTCGTTAGATCTACATGAGTTGCAAATTTATATATTTGTTGTTGGCTTGGTTCTTGTCTCTCTTCCCCATTGGGCTTTAGGCTTCAGAATACGGGAGACTTTGTATCACTCATCACTGAATGCCCAGAGTCTAACACATAGTAAATGCTCAACAAATCACCCATTGAATGAATGGTTGTGAAGAAATCTCTGTCAGAGAGGACAGAGGTTCACTGAATTTCAAACAAACCCAGAATGCCAGCATCTGTGTGAGGACACAAAGACCTCTCTTCTACCTTGATCACCCCATCACCCACCAGTCAGAAAAGGCCTCTCTGGTTATTGTTGGCCTGTATTTACTTCCTCCTGATGTCCTGATACCAGCCTTTCCAAAATTCTTACGGTAGTGCTGGAGGTCAAGGTATTTTTAAACTAGAAGAACTAGCCAAGCTGGTATTTTTTTTAAGTGGTGGAAAAGAAAAACTAAGATTTGTTTTTAATCATTTGACTTTCAAATCTAAGAAGGCGCGATGCAAATAGCATGTTGGCATAAACAATTGCTGCCCGCTCAATGGAGGGAGGGAGCCGTTCTTCTGAGCTAATTTAAGCTAAATACATGGCAGCTATTTTTCATCTCTACAATTGTGCAACTTTCTCCTCCGTTTACAATACAGGGGAGATATTATCGGGCAGAAGGTGGATGGGGGATAAGTGAAGAGGAGAAGGAAAAGAAGAGGCAGTGAACAAGAAGGTACTCTCAGCCACTGAGCTGGTGATTAGAGGTATTTCAAGAGCTCAGGAGTAGAGTTGGTGGTCCACTAGGACCTCAAGATCTTATCTGGGTGGAAACTTGATTTTGAGCCTTCCATTCAGGGAAGAAACCAAAGAGTAACTGGAGTCAGGCTCCTTTTCCTGCCCTTTATATGCAACACCCCCTGACTTCCCAGAAGCCCAGACTGAACGGCAGAAATTTTACAAACCTACTCAAGAAAGAAAAGCCCTTGCAGCTCTCCTGCACACCACCATGCACACTGTTATTCCTTAAGGCCCCTATATGCCATGACTTCCAGCCCAGATGTTACTAGACTGGGGGTAGCATTCAGGCCTTGTGGTGAAGCCGTCCCAGAAAAGAAATGATTTTTCTCCAAGCAGGCAGATTACCAAGTAGGATCATACACAAAGTCTTAAAGACAGAATCTTTCTTTCTGCATTTTCCAAGTTCCCTAACTAAGAAGAAACATCTGCAGGGCGCTGATAGACTGTCCACCAACTACAGCCCAAATGGCTTGGCTTCTGGAAGCTTCTGAGGCCTGAGTTCTAAACCTACTTCTGCCTGCTAGAAGGGACCTGACTTAGGGCTGAGTTTATTATCGCTTTCCCCTCTGGGCCTCAGATCCCGCTTCTGCAAAAGGAGAAGTGTGAGATAAGGGAGGGTCACTCATATCTATCTTAAGTGGTAACTCAAATGCCCTGAAGCTACATCTGTGATCAGTGGGAAGACATGCTGTGATAGATTAATGATGTCTGCCAAGAGTATAGGAGGGGACGCTGGTGGTAGATCCATTACATATTTGTACTCCTTGGACCAGATCTTTATCCTTCTAGATCTTATAGATAGAGGTCCTTCTAGATTGTCATTGCAATGACTTGGTTGAAGATAAAAACCCAGGTGAAAACTTAACTAACCCTTCTGAGGGTGTTACATCTTAAAATAATTTTCACATTGGCCTCCAAGCCATGGTATGTTGGAGAAGCCACCAACACACAGCAAATTTGACCCCTCCATTGGGAGACACCATCAGCCAGATGTAGTGTTCTTGTTCATGGAACCACTGTCCACATGCATAGAATCAGGGTCTAAGTTACCTGTCTCATCTCCTAGCAGGGTCTATGAATGCTAGTGGTCAGCATTTTTCTGTATGCCAGTACACTGACATTGCCTCCTTCAGTACAATGTAAGGTATCAAGTATTCACAGAGGTTGACCTTGTTGGAGATTGAGAAACAGGCCTGGGAAAGCTTGGGAAGAACAGTATCCTGTCAGTCATTTAGAGATTCAACCACACAATAGTGTCTTAAAAGTTCTGCTAAGTCCTGCAATCAAGAAATTTAGTTTCATTTTACCTAAGCATTTCCAATGCATACTTGTCCCAGGACCCTTTCAATAATGCAATGTCCAGCTAGTTTGCCATGGAATGAAAGGTCTATGGAACACACTTGGGAAACAAGGTCTTATTTAGATCAGGCACATTCTAGACAGAGTCCATCTCCTGCCCTCTTCAGTGGAAGGAGGGCAGCCATTCTCAACCCCATGAGATGAATCGTTCATATTCTTGGTGTTAGGAAATGGGAGCTGCATGATCCCAACGAGTGGGAAGCAAGGGCCCTTTCCCACCCCTGAGAGGGAAGAGCACTCACTGATGTACGCGTCTCGGGAACACAGGACCACAGTTCAACGTCCAGCGTGAGAGAAGGAGGGGACGGGAAGCCTGGAGCAGGGATGCTGGAGGGACCCAGAAGGGGCTCTGCCAACCGAGACACATGTTTCCTGGAAATCCGGGCTGCTGCGGGCAGCCTGTCAGTTTGAGAACATAAGTGCAAGTTTCCGTGCAAACTCCCAGGAGGGTCCCTGCTGGCCCCTGCACCCTCCCCTTTACAACTTCCTGCTTTTCCTCTCTCTCTCTCTCCTGGTTCCAAGTTGCCAATAAGTCTCAGAGGCTGGGACTGTGACATCCCTATGAGCAGCTGGGCATGAACCCCTGGACCTGGGGGTGGGTTCCCGGGAATGGATGAGCCCAATGACTCGTTTTTAAAATGCTGGGTCTGCAATTTGGAGGCTGGCTTCTGTCCCTGTATTGCAGTTGCCTCATTGAAATGAGAGTAAGGCTACCTATCTCCCCAAACCATCATAGGAATTCCAGCCTGGCATGTAGTAAGTGCTCTGTGAACAGAGGCTGTTCAGGGTGGATTGTTACTCTGCCTCCTAGACATCCTGGGCCACCTGATCCAATGGGTCACTTCATAAGTCACAGATATTAAACCTGGCGAACTGGCTGGGCACAATGGCTTACCCCTGTAATCCCAGTGCTCTGGGAGGCTGAAGCAGGGGGATTGCTTGAGACCAGGAGTTCAAGACCAGCGTGAGCAACATAGCAAGACCCTGTCTCTACAACAAGTAAAAAATTAGCCAGGCATGATGGTGTGCACCTATAGTATCAACTACTTGAGAGGCTAAGGTGGGAGGATTGCTTGTGGCCAGGAGTTTGAGGCTGCAGTGAGCTATGATCATGCTGTACTCTAGCCTGGGTGACAGAGCAAGACTGTAAGTCTAAACCACAACAACAAACCTAACAAACTCATTGGGGTTGATATGGCACCCACAACACGGTCTGGCAAAGGGGAATGCCGATAACCGCCAATGGTGCCCTTCTAACTCCCTGTGCCTGGGTCTTACTCTTACCCAGCAACCCTCTCTGTCTGCATTCTGTAAACATTTCTTGAGCACTTACTACGTGCCAGGCACTACTAAGACAAGTCCAATAGGTCACTGAGACTGCAGATTTTCCACTTGCCCCACTACTGGTTTCAAAATTAAACTGGTAACAGAATGGGTATGGATTACAGGGCCTCAAGAAGGGAGTCTGGGATTTGGGTTAATATCATAGTCACGCACTGAGCAGAGAGGACAGAGGTTCACTGTGGCTCCACATTCCAGGACCCAGACTGACATTTGCTGCCTGTCACTCCCCTTGGAGTTCAAAGTGATTCCCTTGCAGGTGTGTGCAGGTGAGGGTGAGGTGGTATGGGAGGAGGCGAGGCTGGGAGCCAGGGAGAGTGGCCGCGTGAGTCTGCCTGGGAACTCCCCCACCTCATAGGCAAAGCCAAAAAAGGAAACAGCAAAATGTAGCTCATAAAAACCCACTCCTTTGTCAATGACAAGAGTATAGAGAAAATCAGATGCTATGTCAGCAACCGCTTTAGATGGGGCCATGAAGCACATTCAGGGGTCAAGTGACAGTCCTGCTACAGACAAGCCACTTACACACAGGCTGCTCCCACACAGCCATGGAACTGAGATCCAGAGCTGTGGGAATTCAGTGATGGGACCTGTTGATTAGGGCAAGCTTGGTAAGCATGACGGCAACAGCCTGACCTTGGAGACCAGGAATTCTGGGGAATCTATCTTCCAGGGGACCTGGGTTCTACAGTGGAGGACCAGTCAAGGCACAAGAGAAAATGTCTTAGAGGGTGTTATGAGTTGTGGTCTCCCCACATCTTTTCCCCACCAAAAAAAAAAAAAAGACATGTTGAAGTCCTCATTCCTAGTACCTCAGAATGTGACTTCATTTGGAGAGAGGGTCTTTGCAGATATAATTAGTTAAGATGAGGTCATACTTCAGGAGGGTAAGCCCCTAATCCAATATGACTCACGTCCTCGTGTCCTTAAAAGAAGACGGCCATATGAAGATAGGGACACACAGAGAGATGATGAGGGCAGGGATTGGCCTGACATGGCTGCAAGCCAAGGAAGGCCAATGATGACCAGGAAAGCACCAGCAGTTCAGAAGCCACCAGGAAGGATTCCTTACAGATTTCAGGGGGAGCATGGCCCTGCTAACACTTTGATTTTGGACTTCTGGTGTCCAGATGGGTGAGGGATGATGTATCCGTTGTTTTAGGCCCAGTGGGTGGTGGTTTGCTGCAGCAGTCCTAGGAGCCTCACAGAGCTGAGGAGGGCTTGGGGATACTGGTGGCACAGTGGAACAAGACCAGCCTGCAGGGGATGGATGTGTGAAGTGAAGGTGCGCATAGGATGAGGACAGGGAGGGCAGATTTGAGAACTCAAGATTGAGAACCAGTGTGGGGAAAGAAAGCCAGGGATGGGAATAAAATCACAGAGCATTGGAACCCTAATCTAATAGGATTATTGTCCTTATCAGAAGATGAAGAGATAATGGGGATGTGCAGTCACAGAGGAAGGGCCACGTGAGGTCATGATAAGAAGGCAGCTGCCTGTAAGCCAAAGAGAGAGCCCTCACTAGAAACCAATCCTGCTGACACCTTGATCTTGGGATTTCCAGCCTCAAGAAGTGTGAGGAGTAAATTCGTGTTGTTTAAGCCCCTCAGTGTGTGATATTTTGTAATTATAGCCACCCTTAGCAAACTAAGAGTATTAAAGGCCAGGGAGTCGATCCAGCCTTCAGGGCCTGAATTGCCTCCATATCACACAGGCCAAGAAGTCAACCTCTGCTCCACCCTATCCAAGGACAGGGAGTTCTCTATTGCCCGAGGCGGCCTGCTGAATCTTGGGGCAAGCTGGCCTTCTTCCACTGAAACAAGTTCTCTCCCCCTCCAACTTCCTGTTCTTCCCCTGAGAGCCATATCCAACCCTCTCTATCAAAGGCTAGCAAAGTTAGGAAAGGGCCAGATTGTAAATGTTTCTGACTACAGGGGCCACATCGTCTCTGTTGCAAATAGCTGGCTCCCTCACTGTAGCACAGGAGTAGCCGTGGTTGTGTACATGGAGAGGTGGCTGTGCTCCAATAACATTTTGTTTATTGACATGAAATTTGAATTTTCATGTCATGAAATATTATTCTTTTGATTTTTCCTCAATTAAAACATGTAAAAACCAGCTGGCAGGCTGGATATGGCCTATGGGGCATAGGCTGCCAGCCCTGGGTTTAGATTTCTCAAGATAATGATTGGCCTGAGCTCTGTGTCTACTACTTCCTCCATGTGCCTTTGATGATCAGCTGTAGGTGGGGATAGGAATGGTGGAAGGTGAGAGAAGGCTGGTTTTGTGTGTTTGTGGGGAGGGGCATGATGTGTGTATATTGCATGGGAGGTGAGAAAAAGGGAAGAACTAGGTTTTTTGGATACAAAAGTCTAGTGATCAATATCAGTCAAGGGCTTCTGTTGACTGACAATCCAAGGTAGCTGTGGAGACAAATGGATGGGGTGAGGATGGGGGGTCCAGGGCAAGATGAAAATTTTCTCTTTGATCAGTAAAAGGAATACCAGGACGAAATGGATCTAAGCAATGACTTTGGGTTTCCAGCTTGGCTCTGGGGATGGGGACACAAGGAGCATGTCCTCCCACAGGAAGCCAAGAAGGAAACTCCTTGGTTTTATGAACAACCTGTACTCTGGTAGAGTTGAGTGAAATTTATGTGCAAATCCACATGCCCTTCAAAGAAAGCTGAGAGGTTTCTCTCTGCAAAGCCAAGGCTTCCTGGTGAATCTTCACCCTGTGGACTGGTCCCCTGGGGAAGCCCATGTATATGAGGGTTTGCTAAAAGCAAGACAGACTGGAACAACTCGCTGTTGAGTCAGTGACTTGTGTGTACTGGGCACCTGTGTGCAGCTGTGACGGGACAAGGGCAAATACACAAATCTTGGTCATGTGGATTGTATAGAATGAGTTGAAGTTGAGGCTGGTAATTATGATGTAAAAATATACAGCTTCTTTCCTCTTTTTTTCCTCCCTGCATAAGATGAATATAATGTCCTCCCAAAACTTCATCAGTGAATAAAGATGGAGGCCAGCAGGGAAAGCAGTGGTCTGGTTCTTCCTGGATTTAAATGTGTGCAAATTAGAGCTGGCTTCTCAACAAGTCAGGGAAGTGTAGGGGGGACAGGGTAGGGGTGTCAGGAAGGGACTGAAGGCCAGGAGCCTGGCCTGGCTGCAGCAGAGACCAATGCACTTGGGGACAGAGTAGTGAAGTGGGGAAAGATCGAGAAGTCAAGAGAAAGTGACACAAATTCAGGGATGGACCCAAGGCACCCTGTTCCACAAAGGGGGTTTTCCCCCTGGATCACTCAGGCCCTGTCCTTAATCTCAAACTGGTTCTCATGAATGAATGGAAAAATATATTGTTGAAGACCATGCTAGGCCTTGCCAAAGGCTGTGGTTGGATATTTTAGTTAATTCTGGAAACAGAAGAGGCAAGAGTGAGAAGGTGCCAGTTCTTGTGGACATTTCAGCTGCAGGGTAGTAGACCCTGGCTGCCTTTTCCTTCCTCTTATCCTTTCTTTTGGCACAAGGGAACATGACAAGGACTGGAGTCCGTGGACCCAAGAAGTCCTGGTGTGATGGAAGAGAAGTGAGTGGTTGGGTTTCAGGCACTCAGTAGGCTGCTGGGCAGAGCCAAGGCAGGTGCAAGTCCAGGTCAAGGGCTGGGACACAGAGTGTTGTGTTGGGATGGGGAGGTGTCCATTGACAAGAGCCATTCCCAGCAACCCCAGAGTGGCTGGGGCTCAGGCAAACATGTATAAAATGCCTCCAAGACACACACATGTCAAGCCAAGAGCCACAGATGTCCCCAGAAGAGCAATGTCCACTTAGGAGCAGCCCAAGCCGGGGTCTTTAGTCCTGTAGTCCCAGATAGCTGGGAGTGTTGGAAAGGCAATTCAGGAGGGCCCTTTGGGAAACAGAGGGGTTTCCTGTAGCCAGGCTTCTGCGAAGCATGACTGGTCTCATCATTCTTCCCAGTGTGGAAGCAGGTTTGGCCCCCAGAGCATGAACCAGTCTGAGAGCCACCCAAGGTGGGGAAGAGATCCCTATAGGTCTGTTAGGATTCTGAGAGTAAGATCAGGTAAGGTTTTTGAAGTTCTAGTTCCTCTCTCTGGCTCTCTAGGAAGGAGATGCCTGGATAGATAGCAGCTACAAGAAGACTAAGGCCCAGGCAGTACCCAGGAAATACAGAGGGGCTGTGGGCCACCCTGGGCTTCCTGTTCACTGCCTAGATACTCCTGCTATTGCTCTGCTTGGGGACAGATTTCCCTTTTGTACCAGGTCACATTCAGGGGGTCAGGGCTTTGAAAATATGGGCAAATGACCCAGAGGCTCTCCTCTCCCATCTGCATGCCCAGCCTGCTCCCGGCATCCTTCCTGCAGGACACCAGGGGTTTCCCCCACATGGTCAGGAAGAGTCGCCGGCCCAGGTTGGGAGCAAGAGGAGGGAGGAAAGTTGGGGCACTGAGGGAATACACACAGGTGAGGGACACAGGCTCCGCCACTCCAGGACCCCGCACCAGGCTAGAGTAGAGAACGCAGAACTGTAACAAACAACATCCCCCTTTGTGCTCCCCCAACAGGACTGCTTAAGGGTGAAAGGCAGGGAAATCTTTTGCAAACGTGTTATCATAGGTACAACCACATAACCCAACATGGAGGTATCCCAAGGACCCTCATCCACCACGGTTGGGGAATAAGCTTCACTGGTATGAGTAGCAGAGAATAGGGAAGAAAAGGAATGTCCTAGAACTCCCTGCGCAGAGCCCTGATTCTCAGGGACCAGACTTCAGGGTGTGCCCTGAATGATGGTGAGCTCTAAGGAGCCTGTCAGAAGTCATCTTGGCTTTCCAAATGGCAAGGAGGTGGGGGCAGTGAGGTGAAAAGGGGTGCTACTCTCAGAGAACAGGAGAAAACAGCAGAAATGGGGGAATAGATCCCCCAGAGAGACCCAGCACTCAAAAGACGTTCTAACTTTCCTACTGTACTTCAGAGCTCTATGCAAAGGTGCCACATGCCATGACAGGCTTGGGTTGGGGTGTCTGAAAACAGATATTTCCAAAGGAACGAGCTTAGCCACTCCCAACCTTCCCTACTCGATCTTGGCTCAGTAGCCTTGACTAAGCCGCCGCTTGGCTCTGTACCCCTCCTCTTAGCTTCCCAGATGGCACAGCTGGAAACCACCACACAAAGACAGAACTGAGGGGTGCCCCATCACTGGGGCAGTCTGGCTCTTGCTTGTCAAGGTGAAACAAGAGTGAACAGCATCGAACACACAGACACACATACACATAGCCCCATCTGCGAGCCCGCCCACGTGGGGCCTCCTGTCCTAGTCCCATAGCCCAAAGGCACCACATGCAGCCTGCAGTGCTCTCATTTGTGCTGTTCCCTGGGCCGCACTGATCAATAATGCATCACCCTGGCTGGTCCGGTTCAGTCCTAGCTCGGGGGTCCCCAACCCTGCCCGAGGAAAGGGGCTCAAGTCTGAGGTGCAGGGAGACCGCCAAGCTGTTGTCCAGTGCTCCCAGGTCGGTCAGGGTTGGTACCCTCTGATGCTGAGTCTCTGGCCTCCTGAGCTGGCAGAGGACAGAGCAGGGAGGGAGAGGTGACGGGAGCCCAGGCAGCTGGACGCCGTCCCCGTGTCCAAAGGTCACAGCCTGGAGTGGGGAGAGAAGGGAGAGAGTAGTGAGAGGTCACAAGGACATGATGATGTCATCTGTTGTGAATGAGCACCCTCTCAGAGGGTCAGGTGGCTTCAGATGAACAGTTTCTGTCTTCTGCAAGAAGACGTGGAAGAGATTTCTGCTAATTGAGGTCGTACTATATGCTGGGCTCTGTGCCAAGTGCCACACATACCTGATCCCATTTAAGCCTGAGATGAGCCTGCAATATAGGCTACGAATATTTTCAAAGATGAAAATAATCAGTGATGAACTTCTATGACAGAATCATACAATTTCACAGATGAAAACACTGAGGCGCAGAGAGGTTAAGTGTTTTGCCCAAGGGCACACTGCCAGGAAGCAGCAGGGTCAGGATTTGAACTCAGAACTTTTCCCACTTGGGCATGGACTAGGAATGGTCATCCAGTGTGTGGGGCTGGAATAAAGCTCCATAACAGCTAGAGATGCAGGAAGAGGGGGTGGGACTGGGATCCACACCATAGCCTCCTGCGATGAGCAGACTTTGATGTCCACTGCAGCAAAAGGAACTCATTTATTTTGTTCACCGCTGTATTCTCACTCTTAGAACAGTGTCTAGCACATAAAAGATGTTCAGTACACATGGGCTGAATAAAAAAGAATGAATGGAAGAGGGAATGAATGGAAAATTCCACTGAACCCAACATCCCATTCTGCTAGACCACAAAGTTTCTGGTCCTGTGTTTGTTTGTTTCAGCCCAACTTCACAATAAAATATAGAAAGGGAAGCCTCCTGCCTTTCCCTCCAACCAGTAAACTTTAAGTCCCTCTCTTCAGTTGAACTGCTGGGTCATGCCTGGAGCTCCAACACTAATTCTCTAACTTGCCAGCACTCCTTTAGCTGGGCAGAGATTTGCTTGTTAAAGCTTCCTTCTGTCTGTTTTCATATCCAATCCATTGTAAATCCTGCCAGGCTGCCAGCAGGATTTAGGGCTCGTTCTCCCTCCTGGCAGATGACAGCAGCTGAGCTACAGTGAGTGCCTGCTATGTGGGAGGCACCTGCTCACCAGGTGCTCTACATGTGGCCACATGGGACCTGCACAGCACTTCTGCTAGAGCAGTTTCACTGCCCTCACCTTTCAGAGCATGAAACTATAGCTCAAAAAGGCCGAGTGACGTGCCCAAGGCCACACAGCTATTACACAGTGGAGTGGGAATTTCAGTCTACGTCTGTCTGTAAAGTGTATGCTCCTTCCCACGGTCTGGGGAAAGGATAAGCCCCTGGGGAAGGAAGAGATTCCATCCTGCAGGTTCAGCAAGCTCAAACGGCAGGGGAAGGGAGGAAAAAAAAGCCTCCTAATGTCCACAGCCCCCGGGAACATCTGTTCTTCAGGACGCTGCCTTGGGGAACCTCATGGGAAGACTCTGACAATGGCTGTGGTACACCACGCCCACAGGTGGGGGTATCTATATCTGTGGGTACTGCTTCTCTTTAGTGGGTAAGCCATGGTAGTACAAGTGTGTATATACACATGTCTTCATGTACCATGTAATGTGATTGTGATTGTGTACCTGTGTGTGTATGTGCCTGAGTTTGCCTATGTATGCAGGTTTCCATGTGGGAGTGTGCGTTCATGGAATGTTTTTGTATATGGATGCGTGCGTGTATAGATCTGAGTGTAGCTGTGTGTGAATGAATTTGTAGAGAGGTATGTTTTTAAGTACTGCTCCTGGGTCTGCATGAGTGTGAGTACCTGAGAGTGTCTGTGTGAGTGTGCACAACCATGAATACCTGGCAGAACCATGGGGAGCCCTCAGTAGCCTCATCTGGGCCTGTCTCCCTCTTACCTTCTAGAGAGTTCAGTCACAGAAGCTGGGGTTGGCGAGGGAGGTCCCAGAAAGAGATGCCACACTCATTATCTCAGATAGAACTACTGATCTCCAGCCAGAAACAAGAGGGAGGAGCATGGTCTGGAGCCTCTTATGAGGAAGCTAGAGATACTTCTGGCAAGAAGCTCAGACCCTTTCCTGCTCTGGCATTCATGCAATGGAGAATGCTGGAAGCTGTGATCTGCCGTGACAGGGGCAGGCTGCTGGCCCAAAAGGAAGAGTTTCAGAAAGCTGGGCCTCGTGGAGGGGTACTCTGAATACCTGACATGTGGGGAGCTTAGCGGGTTCAGGCATCACCTCACTGCATGATGCTCAGATTCATCAGGGCATCAGTCTTCATCAGGAAGAGATAAGCAATGAGAAACCCAGGGTAGCTGCAGGAACCAAGATCCCACAGGACAGACTCCAGGATCCAAACCCCCAAACAGACTCCATTGAATGGAAAACTAGTAGGGAAGGGTGGTTGCCAAAGGGTGGGCACATGGACAGGAGCTTGTTGGGGGAGAAGTAAAAAAGGGGCAGAGAGGATCAAAAAGGTGACAAAGGGCAGAGGACAAGGCAGTGGGGAGAGATGCTAAGGGAGAAAAACCTACTCTGCAGACTTCCAGAAATGTCCAGGGTGAGATAGGCGGCGGTTTCGCTTTGGCAGTTTCTCCAGCATGTCCATGAGCTTGGTGAAGGTAGGTCTCTCTTCTTGTTCAAAGGCCCAGCAGAAGAGAAGAATGTCCTAAATGAAACCAATGTGTGGTAATTACACATAAATGGTGACTCTTTGGCATCACATTTGGTCTGCCAATTACTCTTACTCTTTGGCATCACATTTGGTCTGCCAATTACTCTTACTCTTTGGCATCACATTTGGTCTGCCAATTACTCTTTGGCATCACATTTGGTCTGCCAATTTGTCCATTCATCTGTCCCATTTCCATATTCCTCCATCATCCATCCATCCATCCATCCATCCATCCATCCAGCATGTATCTAAACATCTACCCATCCATATCAATTCACCCTTCCATCTTTCATCCATCCATCCACCCATATATCATCCCTCCATCCATTCATCCACTCATCCACCCATCATGCATGCATCTATACATCCACCCATCTATATCAATTCACTCCTTCATTCTTCATCCTTCATTATCTATCCATCCATCCATCCATCCATCCGTCCATCCATTACCATCCATCCGTCCATCCATTACCATCCATCCATCCTTCTTCCCATGTATTTTCTGAGCCCAAATAACAACCAGGTAAGCTCTATTCTAGAAGGTCTAGGATACACTGAGATCAACAATACTTCCCAGTTTCTTGACATTTTTCTTAACAGAAGGGAGAAAAGGGAATCCTGGGGTCTCCATCCATATCTCAATACTATAAGAGCCCTTCAAAGTCAGAGACGAAAAGTTACTTTTAGTAATCTCTTCATCACCTAGGTGCAGGTAATCCTTAAAAACATAACATATAATTACTCCTTCTCTGACTTGTGTGTCTTCTGATAAAAAGAGAGGATTCTTCCTGCTGTGTTTTAGAGGAAGATTGTTAATATTAATATATACCCAGGCTTCTCTATTTCTGTATGTCTTGTTCTGAGTTAGATAATGCCTTAAAATTATTATGTAGATGCAAATAAAATTAGAACCATTAATATTTGTGATGTTTTAATTCATGTCTTTTAAAAATAGCAGAAAAAGAGGGATATATTGGTTCTACCTAACTCAGCAACCCATAGTCAGGAAAAACCTGACCACGTGTTACTGTGCCCCTGGTGGCAGGTACCTGAAATTGCAGGCACAGTGCAGCAGCCTTGCCTTTTAAGCTTCAAACTGCTGTCTGACAAGGTTGCGATGCATATTTTTTTGGTCACCCTATGGGAAAGCATTTGTAACCTTAACACATAGTAAAAAGAAGGTCTGTGTCTCCCCTCATCCCCCAGGTCTGGCCCTATCTTGGGACTTACCGAGATTTCTTTTCCCATGCCAATCTGGCTGAGGTTGGGTTTCATGCCTGTGCCCATTTGCCATATTATTGCCTCTGCCGGTTGGGTCTTGAAAGGCCATTCCCTGGCGTGGAGTTCATACCAGATTGTGCTGTTGGCAGACGTTGTTAAAGGGGTGTTGGTGTGGTGTGTCACTTGCAATCTTGTACCTCCATTATTAACACACACCCACCTAGCCAGCCTCCTGGCACCCATTCTTCTCCCCAGTTTCTTCCTCATGGGGTAGGTATTTTGCCACGTGGGACACACCTAAAGCTTTCTTAATGTCTTAGAAGTCATGTTTATCCCAGGATATCTTCTAATGAATAGTTAAATACAATGTGATTAGGATCTCTGTCCCTGATTCTACTTGCAATGATTCTAGAAAATCATTGCAAATAAATAATTAGGGGTACAAAAATTTATTTATAAGGATATTCCCAGAGAATTATATATAATATTGAAAAAAAGTAAAAACACAATTGTCCAATAAGAGGAACTGGTTATATGTATTATGTTAAATCCATAAAATAAGATGAAATGCTGTATTATTATTAAAACATTTCAATGAAATTTTGCTGACACAAAAAATGCTCAGTACATAATCTTAGGTTAAAAAAAAAGCAGGATATGAGACTGTATGTAAAGTTTGATATTGCTTTTTAAAAAATCATTATATGTGTATGAACAAGAGAATAAAGTAAAGCATAGCAAAATGTTAACAATAACTAACTCTGGGGGACAGATTAGGATTTTTTTCTTTCATACTTTTTTTTTTCTAAGTATAAACCATCCTGCGGAATGGTGGAAAGAAAAAAAGAGCTTTGAGAGTGACTGGGGTTCAAGTCCTGATTCCATTTATACTAACAGTATAATAGGGTAGGTTTCCTGGGTACGTCACTTCACTTCTGTGAGTGCAGGTTTTCTTACCTGATAAATGAGAATAATGATAACATCGCAGTGGAAGGATGTTTATCTGGGACTCTGAACGCCAAAACAACTCCATGCTAGGATTATTCTAGAGCGATTTACCACATTATCTTCTGCTTCACAAATCGTGACATTGTAATTAATGGAGAAAGGATTGCTCTAGTGAGTAGCATGTGTCATGAATGGGGTGATGGGCCAGGTGGTGCACAAATGATGCTATGAAGTGTGAATAGCAGTGAGGACCACAGTGGATGAAACAGGATGCTGGGGTGTCACTGAGCTGTACCATGGGGACAGATCTCAGTGCTTTGAGCACACGATTCCCCGACTTAGGAAATATCTGAAACAATTCTAGAAAGTGATCTTTCCTCCACTGTAAGATTTCATGTAAGTTTGCTTTAAAGAACACAAAGCACTCTGCTATCCTCTTTACTGACCAGAGCACTGTGTCAAATCAACTATTGTTAGGGTTTCACTTCATAGTTACATCTTCCTTCTACTTGACAACCGTATACCTCTGGGGTGGGTAAGGAGTGGTGATGCTCAGGTGTTGGAATGTCAGTTTAGGTGATCAGAAAGCTCTCAAGAGAAGGTACTAAAAGATTATAGTTATCCTAATAAATAATCATACTTATTGAGTTTTTACTCTGCACTACACACTACTCTAAGTTTTTTGCTGAGGGAGGTCTATGAAGCATGTCTTTTTATTCTGATGCTTTGACTACTTGGGGCTTTGCTGACCCTGGAGATTCTGCCCCTTCCAGGAAGAGTCAATTCCTGGAGATAGTAAAGGGCTCACCTGTGAACACACCTTTCACAGGCTAATCAGATAATCCAGAGCTCACACTCATACTGCCAACTACCTCCTTAATTGGGCTTGCAAGCTCTGGGCCAATATTCCCCAGCCCCTATATGCTGTGAGCCTACTGAAATCATTCAAATGAGCCAATCCTAAGCCTTCTTACCCTGCCTCCCCTGCTCCTTCCCAAGAAAACCACAATAAAGGCTCTTCCCAACATTTTCCTCACATTTCCTCTGCCTCCAGACCAACCCTGGTGCTGCCCTCTGTGGACACTGCATGGTGTGGCACACCTGCTCTGGGAACTGTGAGTAACAAACCATCTTTTCAATGACGACTGTTGGCCTCATGCTGCCTGAATAATAACAAAACCTAAATTTTAAAACAGAAGGCATTATTATTAATATTATCCCCCTTTCATAGATGAGGAAACTGATGCCCAGAAAGGTTGTGTGTCTTTCCCAAGATAACACAGCAAACAGGAAGGGCAGCCAGAAGTTGAACTTAGTCTGTCTGACTCCAAGATGGTGCCACTAGCCAACGTGCAGGAAGCTTAGACTCCATCCTATTTAAGAGTCCTTTGTAATCAGGAAAATGCACAATCTGGGAGGCGCAAGCTTGTGGTTGGTGATTGGAGTCTGGTGAAGGAGGCATCAACAGACTCATCCACCACTCATGTGAAAGGGGGAAGGATGTCTTGAGTTATTCCCTGTGCTGGGTACCTTACAAATGTTTTCTCACTCAATTCTTAGAACACCTCGATGGATGTATTATCCTTGATTTACAGTTGAGAGAAATAGGCCTTTGAGTGGCAAAAGAAATCCTAAACCCATCAGGGCTCTATGGTTAAAAGCTCCAACTCTAGAGTACAGGATATTTCAGGTGAATCTCAGCACCATCATTCATCACTGTAAGGCATGTCACTGAGCCATCTAAAGCCTCAGTTTTCTCACCTGTCAATTGGGAGCAACATGGTATCTGCTTCGAAGGGTGCTTGTAAAAATTCTGTGAGACAGTGCACATAAAAGGCTTAACACAGTGCTCAACCCTCTTTAAAAAATTCGTGTTTGTTCTAAGTCATTTCTGAGCATGAGGTTCCCAAGCAACAGGACGCACCTAATTGGCAGGAAACCCAGAGCGCCGGGTCCTTCAGAATTCAGCAGTGTCAGAAATAAAAGCCTCATTAAAACTTCCTTTTAAACCCAACTTTCAAGAGAAACTCACTTTAAGGAAAAAAGAATTGCTGAAGATGAAAAGTCCAGCAGAAAACCAATTATTCCGGTACATTTTGTTAATCACATTTTTTTCTTTTGCTAAATTTACACTAAACTATACCAACGTAATTATTGCAATTTGGTTTCAGATAACAATATTAACTAGATAAAGATTTGGGCATAAAATAATCAGGCCGACTGACTTCCTCTAAAGTGGCTCAAGCAACAGATGTTGAGAATTCTGATCTTCCAGAAATATCTCCTCAGGGTTTTTCAGTGAGGATGCAGTGGGGGCCCTTTTCCAAGGAAGACTCTCTGTAACATCTCTCGTGGTGTTAAGTCTAACTGAACTCATCTGCAGGCCTGCAACTTTCCCAGCTTCCCCAGTGTTATCTCCCCCAGCTATTGCAACCACCTGTGGACAAGATTAGGCAAGGATTTGCATGGTCATGGGAGCCTAGAAGTCTTTCTGGCTATACTTTCTCAGGGCACTCTGCCCTGTATCCTGGGGTTGTGTCCTGGGCCCTTCTTCTCCTTCTGTACTTCCAAAGACGTCTCATTCTGTCTGTGGCTGCAGTTACCTATTTGCTGACAAGTCCTAAACTCCTCTTTTCTATACTAGTCATGTAGAGACAGCTGTGTTTTGGTGGTTGCATTTGTCACCTCCAAGATAGCTCAAACTCACTGTGTCTAAATCTGACCTCTTTGCCTCCCTGGCATGCCCCAACCCTGCTGCACCTCCACAGTCTCCACCTTAGTGAATGATGCCACTCTCCATCTGGTTGCTTAAGGCAGCTATCTAGGCACCATCCAAATTCAATCCATGATCAAGCTCTATTGCTTCCACCTCCTATGTGTGCTTCTGATGTCCATTCTCAGCTTTCGTACCCACAGGCTCTGATTCAGTGAAGGCTGCCAGCGTTTCCCTGGGTACTGGACACCCGGCTCCCATCCTCTCCTTCTTCATTCCATTCTCTACACAGCAGCCAGAGTGATCTGACTGATCTAAAACTCAATTAGGATTATGTCACTCCCCATTCCCCCAGAGCTTAATAACCATCAATGGCTCCTTAGTGCACTGAAGATGAAATGAAACCTCCTTAACTCAACCTTTAAGTCCTTGCAGGATTGACTGTGCTTCCCTCTCTAGTCTCTTATCTCACCACCCCCAGCCTAAATTTTTCCTGACTCTTCATCCATCAGTTCCCTTTCCTCCCCCAACCCTTCTATATATTCTTCCATGTGGGCAATGTGTTCTTTTATTTTTGCACCTTTTTGCACATTCTTTTGATCTGGAACACCTTACCTTGCCCCTGTACTCAACCTTTAACTTAGGCTCAGGATTATCATCTCCTGGAAGCCCTCCCTGACCTCCCAGATTGGATTTGGTTCCTCTTTTATTCCCACAGTCCTGTGTTTATTCTCAGAATAGCAGTTATCATACTTTGCTAAAGTTGGATGTTTCCTTATCTGCTTTCCACTAGAAAGATAGAGTAGGGGCCTCTGGTGGTTTTAAATATGTCCAGTATATTCTCTGATACTCCATCATATATAAGATAGAGCTTAATTCTCCTCCCCTTAGGTGTGGACTGGATTTAGCAACTTGCTTTTAACAAACAGAATATGGTAGAAACAATGATATGTAAATTTATGAGACTAGATCATAAATGACAATGAGGCTTGTAGCCACCATGCTGTGAAGTCATTCAAGCAGCCTATACACAGGCCCAAGGGTTGAGGAACTGAGGCCTCCTTCCAACAGCCGTGTGAGTGGGCCACCACGGAAATGGATCCCCAGCCTGCTGAGCTTTCAGATGAGACCACAGCCCTAGCCAATATCTTGACTGCAACCTCATAAAAGCCCACTCAGAACCACTCAGCTAAGCCATTCCCAAATTCTTGACCACAGAAACTTGAGATAAGAAATGTTTTCAGTGGCTAAGTTTTGGCATAATTCGTTATGCAGTCATAACTAATACAACACTGAGTCTTGTATCCCCTGCATCTGCTACAATCCCAGCATATAGCAGGCAGTCAACAAATAGCTACTGAATAAGTAAATGAGTTGGGTAACTTGTTATGGCCACATAATCCATTGGAAACCAGGCACACAAGTTTGTTAGGGTCATTCTTTCTAGTATACCCTATTCAGATTCCTCCATTCTCACCCCAAAATCCAGCCACATTGGCCCTGTAGACAGGTACACCCTGGCCCTTCCAAAAGCATTGAAAGACTTGAGAAGTGCCCCTCTGCCCAGGCTGTGGTTCTCAATGGCCAGGGCAGGGCCCACTTACCCAAGGGCAAAGACGTCAGAGTGCTTGGAGAAGGGGAGCTTATCCTCCTCTGTGTCGGGGGACAGCTGGCGGATGATCTCTGGTGCCAGGTGGCACAGCCAGCCATTCTGAATGCGCAGTTTGTCCTCCCGTCTGGAGAAGCAAAGCACAGGATGAGCTCTGTTTCATAGCCCAGGGAGGACCAGCCCCCCCGGCACTGACCCCATGTCCCTGGAGCCATCTCTGCTGCCCTTCTTGCTTCCTCCATTGAGCACTGCCTGACCACCTACTGGAGGCAGAGACCCAGTAGGAGGTACAGGGAAGGCTGCTCTAGAGAAACACTCAGATCCAAACCATCATTGAATTCCGTTGCCTCTGAGGCACCCACCTTCTTGCCCATCTTCATTCAACGACACTGTGGATTCTTGTTATTCATGGCAGTTATGTTCTATAAAGTCACTGGAACATGGTATTAGTAGAATACTGAATCATTGCTCCTGGGGAAATACGTACACATGCACACATCCCTCACATAGTTTGTAATTTTAACCCCTGAAAACAACTTATCCTAATAGATTCTGTTTTATTTTACATAATAGACTATGAGGCTCAGAAGTGTTAAGTGACTTGTCTGAGGCAACTCTACTAACAGGTGCCAGAGTTGGGATTCAAATCTCATCCAACTGGCCCCAGAGCTGCAGCATCTTATGCTACCCTGTGCTGCCCACTCTGGCTCAATCTCTGTCCTCAAGGCTTCTCTGTATGAGGCCAAAACAGAGGCAGAGCATCCTTTGTTTGACCTAAGCTGGGAACATGTGCATCGGGCAACTCAGAGTTTTCCCCACTCTGCATGTCCATGAATAACGGTGAAAGTGCTGTGAGTATTGATTTGGAGGATTACAAATACATTTCAGTAATCCACAAATAATGATAATCTACTTTTTTCCATCACCTATGATGCCTAGGTTCTGCGCTTGGCACGGAACAAGACCAACAAGGTCCCTTCCCTCCTGGAGCTTGCACTTTGGTAGGGAAAGGAGACAATAAATGAGTTCAATAAATAAGAAAAACTAAAGTTCGTGATAAGCATTGTACAAATAATTAAAATAGAGGATGCATCAAAGACAAGACAGAGCTTACTGCAGGTAAACTGTGAGCTAGAATCTACGTGACATAAAGGATCCAGCTACGTGAACAAGGAGAATATCTAGGCAGAAGGAGAAGCTAGGACAAAGTTCCACCAAGGGCCCAATTCAGGGTGTTCCAGAACCCTAAAGAACTCCAGTGTAATTGGAACACATCATCCCATCCTATGTATCAAAGTGTCTATAACCACCTCCTTGCTGATGGGCCTTGGGCGGGCAGTTCCCTCTTCCACTATTATGAACAATGCTGCCATGAACATCTTTGGGTAGATAGTGGGAATATCTCCCTTCACTCACATTAATTTATTCCTTAGGTAAATTCTCAGACATGGAAGGAGGCTGGCTGCCTTCTTTCACTGGAAGTCCTTAGCAAGGCAGAGCTTTCCAGGTGGGTCCGAAATCTAAGCAGACCCCCTCTGAGATCTTCATTGACTCGAGACTCCTAGGAACTGGCTCATTAACACAGGGGAAGGGAGCAGTCAGGGGGAAAGGGGGTGCATATCTCAAATCATCATTAAAAGTGAGGTCATGCAGGATGACAGCCTCCAGCATGAAGGTCTCTGTGGGGACCTGGGGCTGGCTAGATTCTTCCAGGGAGAGTTTCTGAGATGCAGAAGTTGTGACATGTTGCTCTCTCAAATGTACTCATTCATATCCCATAATCACGATTTTTGCCGTATCTCAATACCTTCAAGAGCAGCATTGTACAATAGAACTTTCCATCATGACAGAAATGTCCTCTATATGGTCCAATGTGGCAGCCACTAACCACCATAACTATTGAGCACTTGAAATGTGGCTTACAACTGAAGAACTAAACTTTTAATTTTTTTTTTTTTTAATTTTAGAGATAGGGTCTGCTGAGACAGCCTGTCAATCACGCAGGCTAAAGTACAGAGGTGAGATCATAGCTCATGGGAGCCTTGAAGTCCTGGCCTCAAGTGACCCTCCCATCTTCAGCCTATGAAGTAGCTGGGATTACAGGCATGAGCAACCGCACCCTGCTAATTTTATTTTATTTTTTGAGGAGATGTGATCTTGCTATGTGATCTTGCTATCTTGCCCAGGCTAGTCTCAAACTCCTGGCCTCAAGGGATCCTCCAGCCTCAGCCTCGCAAAGCATTAAGATTATAGGCATGAGCCACTGCTCCCAGCCCTGAACTTTTCATTTTAATTAAGGTTAAATTTACGTAGCCACATCTGGCTAGTGGCCACCAAACTGGATACCACTGTTCTAGACTATCATGTACTAAGAAATCCATTTTTAACTTAAATATATTTTAATAGGTCACTCTTTAGTGTGGCCATAAATGGAGACTAGTGATTTTCTAATACACGTTAAAATTAAGATAGAAAATGTTTGTTCATGTCCTCCCCCAAATCAACTTGCAGATCAACACCTGTAGAAACACTGGGTGGAGGAAAGATCCCTGAATGAGACTCCAAGAGTTTGGGGCTCAGGGTTCTAGTACTGCAGTGACATTCACTAGCTGGGTAGGGCTGGGTGTGTCCCATACATGTAGTTCTTTAAGATCTCTTTCATTCCCCCTCCATCTTACACATGAAGGTAGCATCCATTTGCATATACTCAACTTTCTGTAGAACCCAAAACAGGGACTGTAGGAAAGGAAGCATACCTGGGTAACTGCTGCAATTGCAACTCTCAGTTGCATTTGGATGGTGGCTTACCACAGGTATCCCACCCTGGGCCACCCACCCACCTCCTGCATTCCCAGGCTAGGAGCAGATTGGCATGCATGCAACAGAAAAAACTGTGGCCAGGCAGACACCATTAAATTTGTTCTAATTTAGGATTTCTCAACCTTGGCACTATTGACATTTGGGTCTGGGCAATTCTTTGTTATTGGGGGGCACGGGGGCTGTCCTGGGCATTGTAGGATGTTCAGCAGCATCCCTGACCTCTACTTATGAGAGGTCATTAGCACCCCCTTCCCCCAATCATGACAACTAAAAATGTCTTCAGACATCATCAAATGTCCCCTGGAGGAGAAAAATTGCCCTGGTTGAGAATCACTGTCCTAATTTATACAAGATAAGGAAATGGTCCAAGTCTCAGTGTTTCAGGATTAATAACACATGACTTGCTCTTGCATTCTACACAAAAGACATGATGCAACACATCCTGTGCTAGAAACTACTACTCAAACTCACTAGCAAACTCTTGAGTCAGCAGAGTTAAATCAGCTCTTGCTTCTACAATTAGGAACACCCACAGAGGTTGAAGGCTCCATCTGTGCTTACTAGCTATGGAACCTTGAGCAGACCCAAATTTCTATTTTCCCATCTGTAAAATGGGCACATTAATTTGAACTTCACAGAGCTGTTGCAAGGACTAAAATGAGACAGTGCATGGCACAGGACTGTGTCAGCTGCCAAAGCCACACAATTACTGGACGTAATCATTACACATGTATATATCTGCTTATGTGTGTGTGTTTATCTTGAGGACTCAGAAGTGGATCTGAGACTAGAGCCCACAGTAGGAATGTCCTCCATGAAAGTCTTTGGCATAGGCCAGACAACATTCCCCTGCAATGACTGGGCCACTGGGGGTGGAGTGGGTTGGGGTGCTCCTGCCCAAGGGAAGCTTCTCTGCTCCCATCTTTTTGCAAACACCCCTGCCACCTCTTCCTGACTCATGGGGTCAGCAGAGAACCGGCATTTTGGGGCCAAGGCAGGAGGTGGAATGGTGGCCACGCAAGAGCCATCAGCCTGGGGCCGGTGTGGTAGGGGGCCAGGAGCCAGGCCTGGCACGAACACCCTGTGGTGCCCCATTCCCATGGCGACAGGCCCACTGGTGGCAAACCCAAATCATCTTCATCATGGTTATTATGATTAATAACAGGATTTGGGAGGCTGGCAAGACAGCACTGGCATCTAAAATGATACCTTTTCTTGGCAACAGCAGAACAGCTGTATGCTGGAGTCTGTCTGGATGCGCAGAACACACTCACATCACTGGGCTGCTCCATCCCTGCCTCGGGCTGAGGGGTGGTCTCTCCCTGCTGGGCACCAAGGGCTATCCATACCCCAAGCTCTAATAACTGAGGGGAGGGCAGGAAGGCAAGTGACTCCTGCTGAATGCTTACTGTTTATCAGAGTGCCCATCCCACTTAGGCCTCACAAGCCCACACTCTGAGAGCTATCATCCTGTTCTGTGGATAAGAAAACGGAGGCTCAAAACATTTAAGTGACCTGTCCAAAGGGACAGAGCTGAGATCTGTTTGAGTACAAGTCTTTAAAACCCCAGGGACTAGGCACCTCACCCCAATTCTACGAGAATTTCTGGAGAGAACCATTAAAAAGCCTCGCTGGGTATGGTGGTGCACACCTGTAAGCCCAAGACCTTGAGAGGCTGAGGTAGGAGGACGGCTCAGAGGTTGAGGCTGCAGTGAGCCATGATTGCACTACTGCATTCCAGGCTGGGTGACAAAGCAAGAGATCCTGTCTCAAAAAAAAAAAAAAAAAGCAAAACGCTAAACTAAGCCTTCCTCATCTGTATCCCACTTAATCACCAAAACAGCCTTATGAGGTAGGTGCTATTAATTAGTGCCTGCCCCACTCCTATTTTACAGGTGAGGAAACTGAGGATCAGGGAACCCCTAGATGTGTATTAAACAAGTTTCTGGAATCTATCTCAAGGTATTATAGACTGAATTTTGTCTCCTCCAAATTTATTATGTTGAACCCCTAACCCTCAATTTGATTGTATTTAGAGATAAAGCCTATAGGGAGGTGATTAAGGTTAAGTGAGGTCATAAGTCTGGGGCCCTAATCCAATAAGATTGGTGTCCTTATAAGAAGAGGAAAGACATCAAAGACCTCTCTCTCTCTCTTTCAGTGCACAGAGAAGAGGCCATATGAGGACACAGTAAGAAGGTGGCCATCTGCAAGCCGGGAAGAGAGCCCTCACTAGACACTAAATTTGCCAGCACCTTGATCTTGGACTTTCAGCCTCCAGAACTGTAAGAAAAATAAATGTCTGTTGTTTAAACCCCTGAGTCTGGTATTGTGTTACAGCAGCCCAAGCTGACTAATACATGCACTCCCTAATTATTTGCTGACTGGCTGAGTGAATAATGAATGAGGGAACTTCCAGGCCTATCTCCTGAGAGATACTGGCCCTGCTTCCTGCAATGCCCAAAGCCTGGCCAGCTCCCTTCTCTCTCCACTCCTATAATCCAGCCCCTAGGTTGTTGATTAGGGCCACAGATGCCCCTTATTCAAGGGGTGTCTCCTGGACTCTGGCTGCTGCACTGGGGGCTCCAGGCTGCAATGGGGGCAGTTATCAAAGATGCCTTTGCATAAACAAGAGGGAATAAATGGACCTGAACCCCTGAGGGGACTCTGTGGATCCCTAGAGCTACACTGGAGGTATTCATAAATATTGAGGCAAATCTACTACCCGGGAAACGTCCTGGGATTCATGGGACACCCAAGAGTTCCACCTCCCTGTCATGGTTTGCAACGTGCTTGCTTTGGTAGAACCCACTTGCTACATAAGTTTGATTACCCTGAGACTGCCATGGTGTGAGGAAACCCAATGTAGTCATGCAGAGAGGCTGCATGAAGAGGGAAAAGCAGGGAGATGAGAGAGACCCCATCAGTCCCCCAGATGTTTCAGCCAGCCCAGCCCAGCTGTGTGAATGAGGAAGCCTTCAGTTGTCTCCAATTTTACCCCCCATCCAATTTGTACCTATGACAAACTGAGCACAAGAGCTCAGCTGAGCCCAGTCAACCCACAGAACCATGAGGGATGACAATACCTTGTTTTAAGCCACTAAGTTTTGAGATGGTTCATTGTAGGATAATACATAACTGGAACAAGGATAAAAGCATAAGAAGTCATTGATGGCTACTTGTGCGTGGCCGGGAAATGTGAATTTCTTGTTGGGAGATGTTGCTGAGGGCACTCCCTGGGTTTGTGTTGACAACCTGGCTGGGGCAGGGGTGGGAGGGGCTGCTGTCTGGACAAGCAGACTGGAAGCCACATTGCCCTTGACTTGGTTGAACTAACTTCCTGGTTGACATTGGGTCTCCATGAATGAGCTAAAGGAAGGGATGCCCAAGGCATTCCATTCCATTCCATTTCTTTTTCTTCCTCTTCTCCTTGTGGCTTCAGAAAACTGAGTCTAAAGGAAGAAAATCAGAGGTCCTGCACCCCTTTCCTCCACTGCAGGGAGAAGCCACTGGTGAGGTGAAAGGGAGAAGTGTGGACATGCCACCAGGAGGGAAGAATGTCTGCTTTTTATAAAAGCCCAGAAGCAAGTTAGAGAAAACTCTTACTGGGCCTCCTTTTGTCTTGATGCAAATACTTGGGTTCACAGTGAAGTCACCCACCATTGCGTCCTTGCAGTTCTCCTGGGACACTGGGAAACTGGGAAGGGTATGAGTTCCCTGCCAGCGAACCAGGAACTTAACTGCTGCAGGGGAGTCAGAGGGAAGAAGGGATTCTACACGGTCTTGCCCTCCTGGGCTTCTTGGGTTCCAACTGGAGGGACTCTCTCCAGTATCTCTTGATATATTTATATATTTACTGCCTACTTACTGCCTTAGGGACTACAGATCGTTTTGTAGACTATGGTTAATCTTTCTTGGGTGGAGTAAAATCTGAAAAAGAAACTTAAGCATCTGTTTGGTCCTTATCACACAGAAACAGCTACGTGAAGTTTTGTCAGATTCCAAATGGTCCGACTTATAACAGATTCAAGGTATCGTACAGCACAAACAAGATTCACTTTGTCGGGGTCCCTGCGGCATTCCTCAAAAAAAAAAAAAAAAAAAATCCGTGGTTCTCAAAAGCAGCTGAAACTGAAGTAAAATGAGAGAAACTGTGGGCTTTCTGAAGAGATGCACCATTCGTTACAAAATGCAGGATTACAAAAAGCATGCAGAGGTTTAAAATGAGAGCGAGAGTGAGAGAGACAGTGAGAGAGCGAGACAGAGAGAGAGAGAGCATAGTTCAAATTAAAAGTCACAAGGGTAGACTTTCTGAATTACGGGTTATCTGAGATCAAGCTGCTTTTCACGTGGCCAATTCAATGCGGCTTGCTCTAGGGTGAGTAGTGGCTGAGAGTTAATTACTTAACGACGGTTAATGATTCTCCTGGGTGATACTGGGAGGTATATGCAAATTAATACTAATTACAACAACTCAGCAGCAGCTACCCTTTGTGGAGCTTTTGAGGTGCATCAGGCATTGGGTGGATGCTTGATGCTTGTTCTCATTTTATCCTCACAAGAACTGATTAAGACATCATCAAACCTACCACTTTTCTTACAGACAAGGAAACTAAAGTTCAGAGACGTTGTTCGGCTTGATTAAAGTCACATTTAATAAGTGGAAGAGCTGTGTCAGGCCATGGTTGCCTCTGACTTTAAACCCCTTGCCGTTAACTGTACTCTTCCTGTACTAAAATCAATTAATTCCTAAGAAAACTTTGAGCAAGGCCTCTTGGGTGATCTCAACTTCCAGGTGAGTACTTAAGAGTTAGAGGAGAGCCCTCCAGTTAAATTCAAGGGTAGGGGCTTTGAAAGATCTGGGGATGCTCTGTGTCCAATCACACATACTCAAAGACAAGACAGGTGAGCAAGGTGCTGGCCTCCTCATGGGGAAACACAGCACGGCCTTGGCATCTCGCATCAGTAGAGCAGCTGACCCACTCAGCTCAGCAACTTCAGGCCCAACCCTAAAGCCATTTGGACTAACTTCCCACCTCCTGACCATCATCTGTTAGGAAACTCTCCTCTCACCTGCCAGCCTGCAGCACCCCAGAAATGCTGAAGAGTCCAAAGTCCGTGATGACCACTTTGCCGTTGTCGTAGAAGACATTCTTTGACTTGAGGTCCTTGTGCAGGATTCCCTTGGCGTGGAGGTAGCCCATGCCCTGCAAGAAGCAAGGAACAGGGAGTTGCCAGAGAACAACCTAAGAGCTCACTGCCACCCTGGCTTGAGTTCACATCCCTTGTCCTGAAGACTTGGCTCCCTAATGGGACCACACTCAACAGTGGTAGGGCCTGGGGTCTGACCAAGGGTCCTGGGGGTGAGGTCGGGGAAGGCATGGCAAGCAGGAACAGGCAGGGCCCCCAAGACACAAATCCATTGCCACTCTCAGACCACAGAAAGGCCATCCCCATTTGCTCATCTGATTCCTGAAGAAGCAGCAAAAGAGATCCCCAGGGAAAGGAATTCAACCAACCATTTTCATCCACTTCCCCTTTAAAGACTAACTCTTCTGCAAGACTAGATAGTCAGACCTACTTAATCTATGCTGCTGCAGAAGGCACTGAGTTCCTAAAGAGATGTTCATAACTGCCCATTAAGAACAGAGAAGAGTCTATTGGAAGCCTCGTTCAAGGGCAAACATCTAGAGTTGCAGTGGTTTCTTTTTTTTGCCTTTGTGGGCAGTCGCATCGTTCCTCTTACAGCTTGGTCCTAACACCTCCAAATGAGAAATGAAAGCTTGAGTACAACTGACTAATAAGGCACCTGCCAGAAAACACAGGATGTTCTTGTTTGTTTTAATCCAAAACAACACCCAACAATTTGATGTTTCCCTAGCAGCAGTGGAGAGAGATGGTTTCCACTCATGGGAGTTCAAGGCCTCGATGGATGGTGGATCCTAACCAAGAGGGCTGAATAGCTTGTATGTGACCCCTGGTCCTTGCATAGGTCCAAGTACCATAGCAATGAGACACCAGATGGAAAGCAACCATTGGTGGATAGTTCCTAAAGATCGTATCGAGGCAGAATTCTTACTTACACATGGCCTGGCATTTTTCAGGTCAAGTCTAATTTAAGTCCAGATTGGTAGTCTGAAATCCAACCATGAATCTTAGGAGTCCTGGGGTTGGGGGGCTTCTCTGGGGGAAACTGGGTCTTTCTGAGATTTAGGTAGGAGGCCCTAGAGCCGACAGTACCTTCACAATTTCTTGAGCAATCTGCCTGGTTTTGTTGACATCCAAGACGATTTTGGCGTCTCTCACGACAGAATAGAGCGTCCGTCCCTTACAGAGGCTAAAAAGCAAAAGGACAAGATAAATTAATGGCAGTTGTTCAGAAGAGGGTGACGCATGACAGTTACTTCAAGTGACAAATGATGGAAGAGACACGTGGACACACCACTATTGTGCTTAGGAGATAATAAGTCTGGGACTGGACTTCAGATCTGGTTCTGGGATGGAGATCTGGGAGGAAGTTCTTGTAGATTCTTTAGAAACTTGGCTAACGTGGCTGACCGACAAGGACACCCACAGAATCTAGCCTAGTTCAGAAACGGGTTTGCCACGTCCAGCCCATCCCAGAGGCTCACAGGTGGAAAGCAGCACATAAATCAACAACTTCTGGGTCCTCAGACGCCACTCAGACAGCATTCTATTAGCCATTCACGCCAGCTGCATGCACTTGCCAGGCGTCAGTGTGTGAGGACAGTGATGAAAGACCAGTAAAGTGGTGGCTGATGTGTATTAAGTATCATCAGCAAACGATGCAGTCAATTGTTTGGACGGCGATGTGTAAACACCAGTAATACCACCCCCAGACCAGACGCCTGTCTAGATAGAGTTTTTCAAACCATTTTCAGCCTCATTGAGTTCATTTCCAGGACTAGTCGTTTAAGATGAATGACAGGATGCAAAAGGACATTATGCAGCGAAAGTAACACCTTCTCATTTAGTCGCCTGTATGCTCATCCGTCCCGTTCCTCTGCAGTGAGTCCAATTCCCAGCACGCACAGAGCAGGCACCCACAAGCCGTCACTGAATGAATGGATTCTGGATTCATCATAGCACTCCCAGCCCCTAGCACTGTGACTGGCTCAGAGTATGCAATGTGGGCCAAAAGAAGAAAGAACGTCACTGTGAAAATTAATTTTCCATCTCCATCAAAATCACCGTTTGAATCTTCCTCTTTTAACCTACGACGTTATTGCTAAAATACTCCTGGCATTGTGTTCATCCATTTGGTATTTACTGAGCCCTTGTCGTGTACTGGGCTTTGCTGAGATTGTATGTCCTGTGATTAAAGCAAGAACGCTGGTATCAGAGGGATCTCAGTTAGAATCCCAGCTGTGCTCCTTACTTACTGTCTTGAGATGGGTTACCTCACCTCTCTGGGCCTCAGTTTCCTCATTGACCAAAGGAAACTAATAATACTTAACCCTGTAATTGAGTATGAGGATTGAATGAAATACAGAGTTGGAAACAGGCCTTGGCATGCAGTGGGAAGTATAGCACAGTGGTTAGGAGCATGGGGACTTAGAGTAGGACTAAGGGGTTAGAATCCTGATCTGTCATTTAGTGGCTGTGTGACCTTGGGGGGGTGCATTAACCTCTCTGAGTTTCAGTTTTATTATCTACAAAATGGGGCCAACAGCTCCTGCCTTTCTGAGCTGTCAGGAGAATCACATGAAACCAGGCATGTAAAGGTATAGGCACCTCTTTACGCCTAGTACATTTCATGGTAACTTTCCATGAGATCACTGGCTATTGTAAGAAGTTGTAAGTGATTAACAAAATAGTAAACAGACACACATACACTTGCGCAAATATATATAAGTGATATATCTATATACATATCATACTGTTTATCTGTCCACCCATCTGTATACTCTTCTAAAATGCTACTGATAGCCACCCATGATCTTTAACATTTTTTTCTTCATCGGCTTAAGGTGAAGTCCCCGGGTAGCTGACTCACAGAAAGTCTGATTCACGTGTTCGAGGAGGTCACCCAGCCAGTTGGCGGGAGGCAGCCCAGAATGAGTCAGGGCTGACCCCGCATCCCCTAGGTTGCTGTCCCAGGCAGGGCGTTTGCTGTGGCTGCTGGAGCAGAGGTGGAGGAAGGGTGGGTAGAGCAGCCAATTACTCCATGTTGACATTTCAATATTTGAGACCGTGGGCAGATTCCCTCCCCTGGATACTTTGTTCCTGAACAGCCACCTACACTCATCACAGGCCAAAGCCCAGAAATTACCCTCCCCACTGCAGACCGCAGAGCAAATCACCATCAACAAGGCTCCAAGACTCCCCGGAGTCTCCTGTTCAGGGTAACTGCAGGAACGTCTCAAGCTTCAGATTTCCACCCCTTGTCTTCTTTCCCTCCTTACGTCCTCTTTCCCTTCAGCAGCTACTGGTCTTTGCTTCTTTCACTCCCATATGACCTCAGGAGCTTCTGGAGAAACTACTGCACCAGTTTGGCACAGCTACTCAGGTGAAATATACATACAAATAATAACCTGATATGGTTTGGCTGTGTCCCCACCGAAATCTCACCTTGAATTGTAATAATTCCCATGTGTCAAGATCAGGGCCAGGTGGAGATAATTGAATTATGGGGGCAGTTTCCCCCCTACTGTTCTCCTGGTATTGAATAAGTCTTACGAGATCTGATGGTTTTATACAGGGGAGTTCCTCTGCACAAGCACTCTTGTCTGCTGCCGTGTAAGAAGTGCCTTTGTTTCTCTTTGGTCTTCCACCATAATCGTAAGGCCTCCCCAGCCATGTAGAACTGTGAGTCCATAAAACCTCTTTCCTTTATAAATTACCCAGTCTCCGGTAGGTCTTTATTAGCAGCATGAAAACGGACTAATACAAATCTACAACCAGCAATTCTTCCTCTGAGTAAGTATCCAACAGATATGAATTCTCATATTCACGCCTACACATGCACTAGAATGTTAACAGCAACCTGTCTGTTGAAATCCCAAACTAGAACCAACCAGCAATGGATTGAATGTTTGTGTCCCCATATCTGTATGTTGAAATCCTCATCCCAGTGTGATGGTATGAGGAGGTGGGGCTTTGGAAGATAATTAAGTCATGAGGGCGGAGCCTCATGAATGGGATTAGTGCTTTTTAAAAGGGACTCCAGCCAGTTTTCTCACTCTTTCCCTGCCGTATGAGGACACAAGGAGAAGTCAACAGTCTGGAAGACGGCCCTCCCCAGAATCTGCCCATGCTAGCACTGGATTGTTGACTTTTCAGCCTTTGGAACTGTGAGAAATAAATTTCTGTTGTTTCTTTCTTTCCTTTTCTTTTTTTTTTTTTTTGAGATAGAGTCTCCCTCTGTCATCCAGGCTGGAGTGTGGTGGCACAATCTTGGCTCACTGCAACCTCTGCCTCCCGGGTTCAAGTGATTCTCCTGCCTCAGCCTCCCGAGTAGCTGGGACTACAGGCACAATTTCTGTTGCTTCTAAGCCATCCAGTGTGCAGTACTTTATCATGGTAGTCCAAACTAAGATGCAACCCAAATGTTCGTCAACAGAAAAGTGGATAAAATATGATATATACATATAACAAAATATGTTCATGCTGTACTATATAAAAATAACCAAACTACTGCTAACTGCAAAAAGCATGGATAAAGCCCACCAACATAATGTTGAGTGAAGGAAGCCTGACACCCAAGACTATTCCATTTATATAAAGTGCAAATGAAACTGACCTAGGTGCCAGAAGTCAGCACAGTGATGGCCCTTGTGTGTGTGTGTGGCGGGCGGTGGAAGGAGCATTATTAGGGGGCTGGGGGAAGGCAGCGTTCTGTGTTTTGATTTGGGTGCTGGTTACATGGATACACTTAGCAGAAATTCACTGGGCTGTTCTTTTATGATCTGGATACTTTTGCAGGTATGTTATCCTTCCAAAACATGTTTTAAAAAGTCATAGCCTGGGCAACATGGCAAGACTCCAATTCTACAAAGGATACACAAAGAAACTAGCTGTGTGAAGTGGCACATGCCTATAGTCCCAGCTATTTGGAAGGCTGAGGAGGGAGGATCTCTTGAGTCCAGGAGGCAGAGGTTGCAGGGCATGGTGATTGCACCACCACAATCCAGCTTGGGTGACAGTGAGACCCTGTCTCAAAAAAAAAAAAAAAAAAAAAAAGAGTAAGCAGGGAAAGAATTAACAATTAATATAATATATGGTGTTGAAATCTGTAAAAAAATGTAAAGCAGCACTGATACCCAAGGTATCCTTTTCTAAAGTCTTTACACAGTGAAGAGTATTTGCAGATGGGCAATGTCTACAGAGGAATTTGGGGCTCCAGGCCTGGCTGTGCCCACCTGGGTGTTTATCAAGAGCTAAGCTGGAGATAAGTTGAAGATGAAAGCTGAGCAGGCATCAGGCAGGATGTCCAGGATGACTGAGGCTAGGATGGTCCTGGCAAGTCAGTCCAAGTGTCCACAGCAACTGCTCTGAGCTTAGAATTTCTCATGACTAATAATGGTGGCTGAAAAGCCATGCGCAGTGTGGGATGTAGGGAAAGGAAGGGAGAAGAGGATGAAAGTTTACTGAGCATGTGCTTTGGACCTATATCACCTCCATGATTCCTTCTAGCAATGCTGCAACCCCTATATATAATAGCAAACCCTATTATATCTATTTTATGGGTGAGGATATGGACACCCAGAGACCCAGCTCGTGGATGCATAGCCTTGATGGGAACCCACTCCCGATCTTCTTCCTATCCTCTCCTCCACTGTGTGGGTGCCCAGTTATCGGACATGATTCTTGAACCATTAATCAGGTATCACAGCTAAGGGAACAGCAGAGCACAAACTGAGTCCAAATCCTGACTCCAGCATTTACTACTGCTGGGTGACCTTCAGATGTGACTTCAACCTCAGTTTCCATGTCTGTAAAATGGGTCCAGCAGAAACAATACAGGCTCACATGTCCTGGGCACATTCTATGTGCCAGGCAGCCTAAGGATAAGAGCCTTACGTAGTGGGTATTCTTGCTGTATCTCATTGATTCCAAATATGCACATCTTTAAAATCAGAATGTGTCCTGCAATCATTGACAGAGCATAGTTTCATTGGCACTGTATTTCTTTCTTTGTAGCACATAAAATAAATGGTGAATATTCTTTTCTTTGAAATGGGGTCTCACTATGTTGTCCACGCTGGTCTCAAACTCCTGGGCTGAAGTGATCCTCCTGCCTCGGTCTCCCAAAGTGCTGGGATTACAGGCATGAGCCACTGCACCCAGCCTAAATGGTGAATATTCTAATTGAAGGTATCTTCAATGGTTCAATGAAGCATGGTATCAATCTCATTTTATAGATGACAAACTTGAGGCTCAGGGGCTAGGTACAGCTGGGATGATTTTAATTTAATGTGTAAAAGTTGTATATATTTATTGTGTACTACATGGTGTTTTGATGTATGTATATATGTGGAATGGCTAAATCAAGCTATTTCATTTATGCATTATCTCACATTTTTTTGTGTGTGGTGAGAACACTTAAAATCTACTCCCTCAGCAGTTTTCAAGTATATAACATATTGTTATTGATTATAATCACCATGATGTTCAATAGATCTCTTGACTTGTTCCTCCTGTCTAAATGAGGTTCTGTGTCCTTTGATCAAAGTCTCTCCACTCCCCACACTCCCCAGCCTCTGGTAACCACCATTCTACTCAATTTCTATGACTGACTGTTTTAGACTCCACATATAAGTGAGATCATGTGATATTTGTCTTTTAATTTATGTATTTATTTTGAGACGGAGTCTCACTCTGTCACCCAGGTTGGAGTGCAGTGGTGCCATCTTAGCTCACTGCAACCTCCGCCTCCTGGGTCCAAGTAATTCTCTTGTCTCAGCCTCCTGAGTAGCTGGGATTATAGGTGCCTACCATCACACCCAGCTAATTTTTGTATTTTTAGTGGAGATGGGGTTTCACCATGTTGACCAGGCTGGTCTTGAACTCCTGACCTCAGGTGATTCCCAATACCCCCCGCCCCCCACCCCGTCTCGGCCTCCCAAAGTGGTGGGATTACAGGCCTGAGCCACCACACCCGGCCAGTATTTGTCTTTTTATGCCTGCCTTATTTCACTTAGCATAATGTCCTCCAGGTTCATTCATGTTGTCATGCACGATAGGATTTCCTTCTTTTTTTAAGGCTGAATAATATTCCATTGCATTTATATGCCATATTTTCTTGATCCATTCATCTGTTGATGGATTTGGGTTGATTCCATATCTTGGCTATTGTGAAGAGGTCTACAATGAACCAGGGAGCACAGATCTCTCTTTGACATGCTGATTTCCATTCCTTTGGATAAATACCCAATTGTGGAATTGCAGGAACTGGGGTTTTAATGCAGGCCATCTGGATCTGGAGGCTATGTTCTTAAAACCCATCTTTTGCTTCTTAGCAACTTTCTCTGAGTCTCTGGCATGTCATAAGCCCTCAGAAAGTGGTAGCTGTAACGTCACTATCCCCATCGCCTATGGCAATGAAGATTAATGAGGCCTGCTGGTAGTACAGTCCATCTGGAGGTCAGTAGAAAGTGTTTTAGTGGCTCAATAGTGTATTTAGTACCTCTCTAGCTTCTAGTACACACACGCACATGCACCTCTCGGTATCTCTCTACACCAAAAATCATCTTTCTCCAAGAAGAGGGCAAGGCCTGGGAATTCCCCATCCTATCTGCAGGTACCCCACCTCTCCCAGCCTGGCCTCAGGCAGTACCCACAAGGCTGCCCTTTGAGCCCCTATCTCAGGTGACACAGAGAGCCTTTGGCTAAGATGGCACTGTGGGTACGAGATGGTTATTATAAACCAACCTAAAAGGGGCTTATCAGAAACAGTGAGATAAAACCATCTAGAAGGTTTGTCTCTGAGGGCCTCTGTCCAGACGGGCTCATTCTGCCAAAACAGTGGCTGGGACAGAAGTCTGGATGCCGGTGGCAGCCATGCCCTTTCCCTCCTCCAAACGCCTCACCACCAAGCCCAGGCACCCGGGCCAGGCGTGAATAGTGGGGAACAGGGGCTTTCTCTGGGAGCAGCCACCTCTGAGGACTGACACCCTGGCTCCCAGCCCAGCTCTGTCACCCCAAGCCCCCATGGCCTTGGGGCACCTGTATCTCATGGGGACACAGGCTCTGCCTCTATAACCAGGAGTGTGGTGAACTGAATAATGGCTCCAAAGATGTCCACATCCTAATCCCTGGAACTGGTGAAAATTTACCCTACATGGCAAAGGGGACTTTGCAGATGTTATTGAGTCATACTCTTGAGACAGACAGATTAGCCAGGTGGGCCAGATGGATGTCACAAAGGTCTTCAAACGCAAAGGGGGAGACAAAAGAGAGAGGCAAAAGGAGATCTGATAGAAGAGGGAGCTGAACGGATGTGATGGGGAAGAAGGACTCAACCCACCATCACCGACTTTGAAGATAGAGGAGGGGGCAACGAGCCAAGGAATGCAGGCAGCCTCTAAAAAGCTGGAAAAGGCAAGAAAACGGATTCTCCTCTAGAACCTCTAGAAGGAGCATAGCCCTGCCAGTATCCTGATTTTAGCTCCATGAGACCCACTTTGGACTTCTGACTTTCAGAACCAGTGTTCTCGTTGTTTGTTGTTTCAAGCCACTAAAACAGTGGGGCAGTAAGTGCTGCCTCGTGAGCAGGTGTGAGGTTGAGATGAAAGCACACAAGTGCTTCGTCTGGTGTCCAGCTACAGTGTCTACTCCTTCACCAGCTGCTCGTATTATCACTAATAATATTACCATTAAGATTTTTCTTCCTGAATGATGACAACGGTTCCTCACTGTCTCTCTGGCTTCCCCAGTTCATTCTCCATCCGGTACTATGAGCAACTGCCTCAAAATGCAAAACTGATTCGGTCACTCCACTGCTACAATGACTCCACAGTGCTCTCTGGATAGACACCCAAGTCTCCCAGTGCCTGGAGGTCCCATGTAGTCTGGCTCCTACACACCGTTTTCCCTCTTCTCGTATGACTCTCCCTGTCATTCACAGAGTTCCAATCACACCAGCCCACCTCCGAACCTTTGCCTCTGCCATTTCCTTGGTCTGCAATGCTTTTCCCACTTGCCTCAAAAGCCTCCCATGGCCTCTCCAACTAGGTCACTCCCTCCAGTAGGTCCCTGAAGCACTGTGGACTCTACCTTTGCAACACCTGTTGTAGTTGTAATTGAACAGCTGTTGCCTGGAGCCTATGATGATGAACTGTCTCCCCACTCCAGACTGTAAGCCCTAAGAGGGCAGTTATATGGTTTGACTGTGTCCCTACCCAAATCTCAACTTGAATTGTATCTCCCAGAATTCCCGTGTGTTGTGGGAGGGACCCAGGGGGAGGTAATTGAATCACGGGGGTGAGTCTTTCCTGTGCTATTCTTGTGGTAGTGAATAAGTCTCATGAGATCTGATGGGTTTATGAGGGGTTTCTGCTTTTGCTTCTTCCTCATTTTCTCTTGCTGCTGCCATGTGAGACGTGTCTTTCGCCTCCTGCCATGATTCTGAGGCCTCCCCAGTCATGGGGAACAGTAAGTCCAATTAAACCTCTTTTTCTTCCCAGTTTTGGGTAGGTCTTTGTCACCACTGTGAAAATGGACTAATACAGGCAGGGACTGGGTTTATCTGGTTAATGTTACAGGTGCTGAACACATGAATGAATGAATGAATGAATGGATGCAGTGCCCTAGGCTGCTTCCCACGGCCAGACCTTTCCTTCTAGTATTCCAGGGAGTGAGATCCCCACCATGGTGTGACAACCAACAAAACATAACAGCTTCTTTGGGGGTCCGCACCTGCGGTCTCCTTTGCCACAGTCCTCACCACTCTGTAATGTACCACACCTGGTCTACTTCCTATATTTACAGCACCTACCTAGATCCCGTAGGTGTTTAAGCACTAGGCCAATGGTTAACAAACTTGAGCAGGCACTAGAATCTCCTGGGGAGCTTTGTTAAAACAAAGGTGGCCCTACCCCAGCCACCTTTAACCTGCAATGGAGTTTCTGATGTGCATTTCTAACAAGTTTCCAGATAATGCTGATGCTGGAGGTCCAGGAAACCCCACTTTGAGAACCACTGCTCAAGCCCACTCTCCTTTTATGGAGGCCCAGAGGTCATCTGTTAAGTTCAAAATCCACTACATGGGTGCCAGGACGGTCCTGGCACCGTGTTCCAGGTGCAGAAGATATGTACATACCACTGACCTAGTCCTTAATCCCACAAGCCGAAGGTCCAGTGGAGAAGGAAGGTGGTAAACAAGCAAATAAATAAGACTTCAGAGAGGTACCAGTGCTGTAAAAAATGAATGCAGAGACTTATTGGATAGAGAGTAGATGAAGTTGGGGGCATCTTTAGCCAGAGTGCCCACGGAAAGCCACTCTGGGGAGGTAATCTTTATTCTGAGAGCTGAATGAAGAAAAAAGCCAGGCATGTGGAAATCTGGGGAGAGAACTCCAAGCTGGGGAAAGCAGCCAGTGCAAAGGCCCTGAGGTAGGACAACGTGTGGCGTGCTTGAGTAACATGGCAAAGGCCGTCTGGCTGGAATCCAAAGAGTGTCTCCCAGTGGTTGCTCTCTACAGGTGTTTGCCTTCCAAATAAAATACACAGATAGCTGGGTGCAAATAGTCCCTGGTGCTGCCTGACTTGAGCTCACAAGGCAGTTGGTTTCAAAGTCAGCTGTTATTTTATAAAACACTCGAGCTGTCAGAGGGATGGATTTACAACCCCTCTGCGACCCACTCCCTTTCAAGCATTCCCCACTTCTCAAAACTCAAATCCCATTTAATTGTCCCATGCTCTTCCCCCCTCTCTTGAGCAAATAAATCACATTCCAAGTGACAGGTCACGCACTCCATCAAATTCCAGCCTCCGGCAATCTCTAACTTCCAAGTCGCTCATGAATCTAACGCTCAAGATATTAAACCTTGGGACTCTGGGGCTTTATAATAAAAAATGCCAGGTTAGCTTCCTATAAAAATGGGACATGCCAGAAAGCAAGTGAGAAATGCCAGCTGTCTGCCACCTGCTTAACTCAACGTGTGTCCAGGAAATGAAGAGTTATAGAGTTCCATTAAGGAAGGGGCTGGCTGGGGAAGGCTCACATCCTAGCCAGACAAGAAAGATGACAATGGCCTGCCAGGCATCAGAATATGCAAAGACAGAGCCTAGCTGCCCATGAGGGCACTGAGCTTTTGTTAGTGCAGGCCCTCCCTCCCCTCCTCCAGCCTCTGATATTGCTGCAAGGTGCAGAGAAGTGGGGAGGGAAAAAGGAAGCATAGACTCTCTTTCTGTCTTGCTAAATTTTTCCCCCCATAACTGAATCTGATTTTGCTAAGTCAAGAGGTCAGAGGCGGCCGGGCACGGTGGCTCACGCCTGTAATCCCAGCACTTTGGGAGGCCGAGGTGGGCGGGATCACAAGGTCAAGAGATGGAGACCATCCTGGCCAACATGGTGAAACCCTGTCTCTACTAAAAATACAAACATTAGCCAGGTGTGGTTGTGTGCACCTGTAGTCCCAGCTACTCAGAAGGCTGAGGCAGGAGAATTGCTTGAACCTGGAGGGCAGAGGTTGCAGTGAGCCGAGATCGCACCACTGCACTCCAACCTGGATGACAGAGGGAGACTCTGTCTCAAAAAAAAAAGTCAGAGTCTGGCTGCTCTGGTCTCTTCAAAGACTGAGATGTGGGGTTCTGCCCATTAGGGGCCATCCCTTCTGCCCCAGACTGTATGACACCAAGCTGCTGGGCATCTGGGTGACCTTCTGCCCTCTCCGGTCTGGGCTTCATAGGGAGGGAGTATTCCCACCCCATAGGATGCAAACTGGGAAGTGTGAGCCTCCAGGTCACTCCAGGAAGAATTGCAGGGAAATGGTAACCTGGCATTCCTCTACCTCCTGTCACATTGTGGGGTCCAGCCTGGGACCCGCTCTTGTTGCCACTGTCCAAAGATACCCTGAGACATGCTCTTCCCCAATCCTGCATCATATTTTCTCAGCATCTCCTTAAGGCTGCACATCTGATTCAGTGTTCTTCACCTTGCAGTCATTCAAGATCTGCCCACTTGTATTTACATGAATTTGCCAGATCAGCCAACTCCTATTTATCACTTCATAGCTTTTATTAAATGTACTGCCCTTGGGGGAAAATATCAGTGCATTTTAAAGAGATACTTTCTGTCATTACCTTCTATCATTGCCAGATGGAAAGCTAGAATCCCTAACCCCAGGTAAAGAGTAAAAATAAATACAATGAAGACAAACGTATTAAAAACAAAGTGAAATCCTAGTTTGGCACTGTGGTCTGCCAAAGGCCCTAAGGTTGAGGGCTCTTCTTTTTGTAAAAAAACAAAACAACAAAACTAGTTTAGCAAGTTAGAGTTAGAAAGGTATCAAGTACTAGCACTGAACAGAGATGTTTTCTTTTCTTTCTTTTATTTTTGAGATGGAGTCTTGCTCTGTCTCCCAGGCTGCAGTGCAGCAGCATAATCTCAGCTCACTGAAATCTCCACCTCCTGGGTTCAAGTGACTCTCCTGCCTCAGCCTACCAAGTACCTGGGATTACAGGCATGTATCACCATGCCTGGCTAATTTTTGTGTTTTTAGTGGAGACAGGGTTTCACCATGTTGGCCAGGCTGGTCTCGAACTCCTGACCTCAGGTGATCCACCTGCCTTGGCCTCCAGAAGTGCTGGGATTATAGGCATGAACCACTGTGCCAGGCCAAAGACGTTTTCCTTATTGTCACAATGATGGTGTGTGCAGGTGACAAGAAGGACTGACACTGTGCTTGAATGAGCTGACATTCTCATGAGACAATATGCAAATAAAATAATAATAAATGCAAATTATAATTAGGGCAATAGAGAAACAAACTGGGTGCTAGATGCTTCCATTAATAGGATGACCGGGGTAGGTATCTCAGGAGAGGCAGCAGGGCCCCCCTTCCCACCACCCTGTGTTGTTTCAAGGCAAAGACTCTGCATTAACTTGTGACAACTTCTAGCCTGATACTCCTTATCAAATCCCTCCACAAAGGGTAGCACCATCCTGTTCAGGATGACGACCATCTTTAGAGGGCCTACCAGGATGCCAGGCACAGAGGCGAAAGCTTTCCGGGCAGCACCTCATTATATGCTCCTTATAACTCTCTAAAGTGGGTACAGACCAGGAGACTGGGGCAATAAGTCAGCCTAGTTAGGAGCATACACTTCAGAATCAGAACCACCTGAGATAATCTGCCACTTCCTGGCTACGTGATTTTGGGCAAGTTACCTAAAACCTTTGGAACTCACAGTGCTTTGTAACCTCTGAGGTGGGGGCGTACAGTCTGAACCAAATTCATATTCCAAGGGGCTCAGCCTGCTTTGGAGATTCCCTAGCTGTTATTTTTTTGAGGGCAGGAAATAAGCATCTTGCCACTTCCATCTTTTGCACAGGTGCGTGTGATCTTTATGTCCAATTTTAATACCCACTACTCAGCAGTACTTGCAGGTTAAATGAGATAAGATGATGGTCTCTGTTGATGGAGTTTTCTCCTGCAAGGGACTGCCCTGAGAACTTCTCACACCATCTCCCCTAGTAAGAGAGACACGATTTATAAATGAAGAAATTCATGTGCAGGAAGGTAAAAATTACCTGCGCCAGGGTCCCCCAGTGAGTAGGCAACAGGGTCAGGACTTGAGTTCAGGACTCAAACCTTCACCTCTTTTCAGGATTTCATAAGATCCCCGGGAAAAGGTAACTAAGCAGAGCAGGTGACTCCGGAGATTCAGAGAGCCTGAACTCTGAACCCTCATTTGTTCATTGAGCTCAGCTGAGACTACCCCACTCCAACTGTAGGCCTTTCCTTCCACCCTCGAAATTCAGGGCAGGGCCATGTTAGTCCTTATCATGCATTTGCTGCTTTTGTTTGGGAATTCCCAGCTGCTACCCAGAGACAAGCAAAGCAGGCTGCAGGTGGCTAGAGCTAGAAGGTCTCCAAGCTGCTGGATGCATCCTTATCCACACTGGCCCAGGGGAGGGGCCGAGGAACTGCTCTTGGAATGAGTGCATGGATAAACAGAGGAATGAATGACTCCTATCCTCTGTTTTCTTGGGGATATGCGTCCGGCGCCCCCTGTAGCTGGGGAGGGCTGTGTTTCACGCCAAGTGATACAATCTGGCTGTGTCCCCGTCCAAACCTCATCTTGAATTGTAGCTCCCATAATCCCCATATATTGTGGGAGGGACCCAGTGGGAGATCATTGAATCGTGGGGGCAGGTCTTTCCTGTGCCATTCTCGTGTTAGTGAATAAGTCTCACAAGATCCGATGACTTTATAAAGGGGAATTTCCCTCCGCAAGTTCTCTTCTCTTGTCTGCCGCCATGTGAGATGCACCGTTCACCTTCTGCCATGATTGTGAGGCCTCCTCAGCCATGTGGAACTGTGAGTCCATTAAACTTCTTTCTTTTGTAATTGCCTAGTCTCAGGTATGCCTTCATCAGCAGTGTGAAAACGGACTAATACACCAAGATATGCTTTTACCTGCTGTCTTAACACATGAAATAGACCATGAGCCAAGCCCAGATCAAATTAGTGATGAACTTTGAGCCTCTTCCATGAGCAAAGTACCACGGGGATTGCATTGGGGAGTTATACATGATATAAATGATGAATTGATGGGTGCTGACGAGTTGATGGGTGCAGCACACCAACATGGCATAAGTATACATATGTAACAAACCTGCACGTTGTGCACATGTACCCTAGAACTTAAAGTATAATAAAAAAAAAAAAAAGACCAAATAGACCCCTGGTCCTTCACTCTAGGGCTAGACATCAAAGGATAGCAAAACACTGAGTTCTTTTTGTTGATTATGTTTCAACTCAACAGTAGCCTGAATTACTGTTTTAAAAACTGTACACATATATCACCTAATTCATAGGCATTAAAAATCCAGGGAGAGGATAGCCCCCAGGCTGTTAGCAGAGCTCTCTCTGGCTACTGGGATTAGGAGGTTTTATAAGGTTTTTTTTTCTCTTGCTGCTTATCTGTCTTTCCTAATTTTTCTGCCAATAAATGCATGTTCCTTTTGTAAACTGAGAAAAAAAGGAAGACATGAAAACACCTCTGATTTCTGACTAGAGTAAAACCAGACGTATATGTTTATTCTGTAGACAGTTTGGAAAATATTGAGCCGGTGGGGGAACTGAAATGAGAAAGTGGAGTCTGAACCAAATTTATACTCCAAGTAGCTCAGCCTTGCTCTAGAGACTTCATGGTGGTTACTCTTTGAGGACTGGAAGCATTTTTGCACCTTCTGTCTTTTCAACAGGGTTTAGCCTACTCTGGTCCTCTTTGGAAGTGGGCACACAACAAATGCTTGGTGATTACTGAAAAACCTAACACTCTTGGCCCAGGAAAATTTGGTCCCTAATGAGGAAGAGAGTTTACTGTTCAATTTTTTTTTCTTTCTAATAACTCTGTAGCTGGTAAGAGACACAAGGGCAGATAGATGCGTGGTAGGCATAACCTCCACCTCAAATGGCGGTGTTCTTTCCACCCATGGGCCCCAGAGCCCAAGAGGGCACAGGAAGGGAGGCTGAGGACACTGGGAGGAGGGCCTGTGTAAGGCAGTCAGCCAGGGTGACGTGTGGGGGGCACTGCTCCCTTCAGTCATGGAGGCTGAGTCAACTCTGGACCTGTGGGTCAGGTCTGATCCTTGGTGAAGGGAGATGGAAAGATAAGGAGAAGGAGATGGAGATGGAGGTAAGAAGAAAAGGAGGCTGGGAAGGTATCTGAGCATGGAAACTACCTGGCCATAGTGTAAGACAACACATGTAGAAGAGAGAAGAGGCACAGAAATGTTTTGAACTCAGGTTGTAGTCTAACGTTAGGAATTACTGGATCTGCTACTTTCATGGGAGAGATGGAGAAACCAGAATGCAGAAGGGGGATGGAATTTCCCAAGGTTGTGTTTTGAGTGACACAGCCTGGCTGCAACCCAGCTTTGTCTGAACCAATGCTTGTAGACATAGAGCTATGCTGCCTTCTCAGAATAATAATGGCATTTGTGAACCTCCCCATGAGGACTCTGCTGAAGGTTTTACATAAATTATCTCCATAGGTTGTAGTCCTAACCTAACCCCATGAGGCAGGTGTTATTCCTATCCAACAGATGAGGGACTGAGACTCAAAGAGTTCAGGTCATTTGCCAAGGTCATATAGCTAAGATACATGAGGCAGAACTGGCATTCTACCCTCAGTCTATTTGATACTAGGGTCTTATTCTTAACCACTAAGCTACACGGCCTCTTTGGAAGTGGAAGGAACAAAGGCTGAGGAACAAGGGAATCGAAGTTTTCCAAGCTCCTGAGACAAGCCTTGTACTCATTCTACCCACACAAGAGCCCCGAGGGGGAACGTTTCATCCTCCCATCCCTCCAATGAGGAAGTAGTGGCTCAAGAGGATTAATGACTTGCCCAGTAATCTTCTCTGCCAGGACATGCAGCAGGAGCTGGGTCCAGTTTGCCCAAAGCCACTGGACCTTCCACTGCCTCCCCCTTTTCTGAGAAGGCTTCCAGCACTGGGCCACCCCAGCACATGCCCAGCTAGCCCCCTATTCAGACTGCTGCAGGTCACGGGTTTGCAGAGTGTAGAATTTGCAAAAGTGAAGATACTGAGGCTTGCTAGAACCAGATTCTGAGACGGGAGCTGCAAACTATGGCCCATGGGCCAGATGTAGCCCGAAGCCTGTTTTTTGCATGACCCATTGGTTAAGAATGATTTGATACTCCTTTAAATGGTTGAAAAATTTCGAAAGAAGAGTAATATCTTGTGCCATGTGAAAATTATATGAAATTCAAATGTCAGTGTTCACAGTAAAGTTTGATTGGAAGACAGCCATACCTTTGTTTGCAAATTGTCTATAGATGCTTTCATGTTAAAATAGCGAGTTAAGGAGTTGTAACAAAGACCATATGGCAAAGCTGAAAATATTTACTATCTAGCTCTTTACAGAAAAGGTTTGCTGACCCCTGCTCTAAGAAATCAGGGTGGAGCCAATAGAAATTGGGTTACTTAAACTAGAAGGGCTTTCTTCAATTTCAGCCATTCTCCTCTGCATTGGGGTGTGGTTAAGGTCACATGGATTTTCCATTCATTCACTTGCTCACTCAGTCAACCATTTATGCCTCTATGCATGTGCTGAGCTAACACTTCCAGAGCCCTGCCAGGCACTGTGCCAGGTGTGGGGATACTGAGTCTGGTGGGCAGGCACACATTACTTGAGAAAGTGCCAGCAAGTGTCATAGGTCCAGGGACAAGGTTCTGCTTAGGATTGAGTTGGGCTAAAGAGGGAGAAGGAACTTGAACTCAGGCCAGCACAGATGCAGCCAAATAAGGGAGTTTATCTGCAAGCCTGTGTTATGCAAGGTGGAGACAGACTGAACTACCCGCTGCCACCCATCAGGGAGAGGCATGCCCCAGCCACACAATCACTCAAACGTGGAAGCATATGTCAAGTCCATGTTTTCTGCCTCTTCCTTTCCCTAATTCCCTGCCCATACTCCTGTATCACACCCTCACAGAGCCTTCCCAGGCAGCTCCTGGACATTAAATTAGCTGGACAAATGTTCACCCAAGTGAGACAAATCCAAAATTGCTTTAGAATGCCATTCTTACAGACCACTGACTTCAAAACGGCCATCGGGAGAAAATGACCTGACCCACTGTCACCACACAGGGAATCACTGTAACTGAATCAAAAGCCACAAGTGTGACATATGTCTGTGCACACAGGTATGTACATAGGCATTCTTGTTTCTGAGTGCAAGTGTATGCCTGCCTCTGCGACTATATGCACACATGAACACATGCAAAGACATGTCAATGTATGCATGTGCATGACCGTAGGCGCAAGTGTGTGCATATATGTATGCATTCACGTGTATAGGGGTCTTTGCATTTATGTGTACATCTATATCTATGTATCTATATGATTTTTGGGACCTGACTTGGGGACAGCAATGTGGGTACCATTATGCCAACTGCAGAACTGACCTTTCTCATCCCTCAGAAAGCACTCTGGGTCTGCATTTTCCCTGGACTTTGAAATGCTCCAATAAGAAAATCAATTCTTTGTCTAAAACTGGAACTTCAGGTTGCCTAGGGGTGGGGAAAGTTGGGAGGAGGGTAGTGGGGAATGAGTGGTAATGGGTATCAAATTGATTCTGTTTTTTGAGGAGATAAAATGTTCTAAAATTAGATTTTGATGATAGTGGCACAATTTTGTTAACATACTAAAAACTACTGACTGTGTGTACACTTTGAGTAAACTTTAGGGTATATACATTATATATCAATAAAGTTGTTTTAAAAAAGAAAAAAACAAATGGAAGTTTACAAAAATCCCAACTCGCTTCTTCCTGTTGCTTTTGCTGAGGAGCCCTGAGCTGGGCAATGGGTAAAAATAAAACACCCTGATTTCACAGCTTTGTCAACCAGGGAAGGAATTTCCTCCAGTTTCAACAACCCATGCCTCTGCTGGCCTGACAGCAAAGAACATTTCTGTGCTTTGCCCTTGAAGCTTTGTAAATAGAACTTGAAGGACCTACGAGATTTGAGGAGGCCTCGAGGTGGGGGTGGGGGCAAGATACTGGGGTGGACATTGAGAGGAAAACAAACTACCATTTCACTATCCCAAGAGGAATGGAGAAAAATCGAAGCCAGGGGAGTGTGCTGGCAGGAATCATTTCTTTTAGAAGGAGGAACAGAAATGAGAGTGGAGAGGGGAGAGAACTTATTAGGGGAGACAGTAGCACCTAGAGGTTAGGAGCTTGGAATTTGAAGTCAGAGCCAGGTTTCAGACCCAGTCTTGATACTCTTTACCTATGAGCTTTTGAGAAAGTTGCTTAAAATCAATGCAGGTAGACAGACCAGAATCTATGTCATAGGTCTGGAAGGGTTAAATTAGAAGATCTATGTGCCAGAGACAACAGCAGTGTTCATCAGATCTTGCTCCATGTTGCTCCTAGGCACTCGGGAGACTACGCTTTTCAATCTCTTTGCAGTTATGTTGCATATGTGACTGGCCCTGGCCAATGAAAAGTAGGATGTTTTTATTGGCCTGGTTGGGGTATTTTAAAGTGCACTGCTCAATCCCCACTTTCTTTTCTTGTGCCACCCATGACCAAGGAGGCTCCAGGATGATATGCAGACCCACTAGATCAGAACAGCCTGAATCCCTGAGTGGCTGCATGGAAGAGAGCTGCCCTGGAGGATTGCCCAACCTACAGCCAACTTTACAGGAGTAAGAAATAAATGTTCTGAGTAGTGAGAAATAAATGTTTACAGAGATTTTAGGGTTGTTTGTCATTGCAGTATAAGCCTATCCCATCCTACCTAAAAGGACATGCAAAGAGGTTGGATCATTAAAAGCACTCAGTAAATATTGACAATTATGGCTGATTGGTGGGCCCCAAAATACAAAGTGAGTGAGACCATGAGAAGAGAAGAGAGATAGGGACAATAGCAAAATCAACAAAAATAAGATACTGTAGCTAGGATCAAACTTCCACAATAAACATCACTATTTTGGGAAACCAAACTCTGGGATGGGAGTTGTATTTTCCTTTGTGTTGAAAAAACATAGTTCTTTTCCAAATGCCCACAAACACTTACCTCTATTTGTACATAAATGGCCAGCACAATGATTTTAAAAACCAACAGGCAAATGGGAATCTGTGCTTGGTGAGATTCAATTTCATGTTTTTGTTAACAGCTTTCTCCTACTTCTCACAGAAAGCAAGCCACTCTAGGCTTGTGACCTCACCTCTCAATCATTTAAAAACAGAAAATAAATGTCCAGAGAGATTAAAAACATGGGTTCTGTGCCCCAAAAGGTTGTCATGTGACAATGTTGCATCTTCATGGGAAAGATGAAAACTCCATGTAATCCTATTACGAATATTTCCATTAGCCACCAAGCCTTACCTTGGTAATCTGTTTCAATTGAAAGTCCTGTCGTTCCTCAAAACCCAATTTAGAAGGTGCAGGGACAAAATATAAGTTTGTGCCAACTTCTCAAAGATGGGCAAAAATCATCACTTGAGTTCATTTGGGATTCTTTTTTCCCTTAATCTCTTAACTCTAGGGCACTAAAAGAATTCTTTCCCAATGTTCACCTAGGTAATCTTGTCCTCTCAGGCCTCCTTAAATTCCATAGAAACTCGAGCTTCTGTCTGTGAAGTTTTGAGGGTGAAGATATGGGGATCTTAATAAGCAAATGTCCAGCTACCTGGATATCCAAGGTTCCTGTGCTTTTGGATGCCCTGGGAAAGTTAGTAGGAAGGGGTGACTGGGACTGGTGCCACAGTGTATACAAAAAGAGTCAGGATCAGCCAGACTGTTCAAACAGCCCAGCACCAGAATCTTTTAAAAAAAAATCTTTGTTAAAATTTCAATAGCTTTTGAGGTACAAGTGGTTTTTGGTTGCATGGATGTATTATACAGTGACAAATTCTGAGATTTTAGTGTACCTGTCATCTGAATAGTGTATGTTGTACTCAATATGTAGCTCTTTATCCCACACTCCCCCCTCCCATTTTCCCCCTTCTGAGTCGCCAAAGTCCATTATATCACTGTATGCCTTTGCATATTCATAGCTTAGCTCCCACTTATAAGTGAGAACATATGGTATTTGGTTTTCCATTCCTGAGTTACTTAATAATGGCCTCCAGCTTCATCCAGGTTGCTACAAAAGACATCATTTAGTTCATTTTTATGGATGAGTAGTATTCCATGGTGTATATATACTACATTTTCTTTATTCACTCATTGGTCAATGGACACTTAAGTTGGTTCCATGTCTTTGCAATTGTGAATTGGCTTGCACCAGAATCCTGACTTTGTGTCAGTCCTTATGCAGTCCTCTCACCAATGTGGAAGCTATCACATCATGTTGACCACACTGAAGGTGGGTGGGGAATAGCTGGCCCCATTGTCCCTCAAGGAAATAGGTTTAACTCAAACCCAAGAGGCAGAACATGGTGGATGCTGCCCTCCCTCCAAGACCAAAACCCAAACGTTTTGCTTTCACGCCCTTGTATTTTTAACCAGATCACCCCAGGCTCTTGCTCAAACAGAATTGTGCTTCTGTTGCTTACACCCATGGAACCCTGGGCAAATAGTAACGTTTCCTGGAGTCCGATCTGTAAAACAGTGACAATCATATTCTCCTCTCAGGTTGCAAGCATCTAATAGTGTAAAGTATGTATAATGTGCTCAGCACACTGCATAGCACCTGGAAAGGTTCAACTATTCACTCTTATTTTTAAGATTACTCATCCAGGAGGGTCAAGATACATTAGGCTTTGGTGTCCCTCACTGCACATCCCCTAGTTGGCACCATTTGCTCCAACTCAATTGAGCTATTTGAAGTTTTTCAAATGTGACTTCTGTCACCTTCTTGCTTCTGTCTGTGCTGTTCCATACACCAAAGAACACCCTTCCTTTAATCCCCATTTCTTCCAAAATGTCTTATTCTACAAGAAACAGCCCATTTCACCAGTCAGGCAGTCTCCTTCTCTGAGTTCTCTTCATGGCCTTTGCACACCTCTGTTTCAACACTTCGTTCCTTATATAAAGATTCCTCAATTTTTGGACTATCTTCCCCATGGCTGGGAGGCTACTGAGGGCAGGCATGTCTTATAAAGCACCGCAGCTCCAGTACCTACTACCTCCTGGCTATGCTGGATGAATGACTGGACAAGTGAATGAATGGATACACCATTTATTAACAAAGTCATTTCTGAACATTTTGATCAGGCACACAGATCTTGATCCTCTATGACTAAGAAAGAATCTTCAAAGTTGATACACATGTCACCAGTATTGGGCCCAACAAAACATCTTCTCTATCAAAATTAGGAGCTAAATGTCAAGGCTCTCAGATGCAATTTCATAAATTATTTCAACTAGGCAGCTTGGAAGAATTAGACTATGGATTTTATTGGTTCTCCATATTATATGTTAATACTCTTTTTTGGCAGCCTGAAAATGACATTTCTGTTTCCAGCCAATATCACCTCTTTCTCTACTTAGCAAACATTGATATATTTTTTTCCTGAGTTATTAATTTCAGGTTGCAATTTCCATCCCTGTTTGGTGTATGCATGTGGCAGTCTGTTTGCTTCAGAGATTGAGAAATAAAATCCTCTGGGTGTCAGAAGAGTTTTGGGTCACCCATAAGTCTGTTTCCTCCCAGCATAGCTGCCAAGACCACACACCTTTTTAGAGAATAAATGTAGTAGCCGGGAAGTGACAGAGATGGGGCTGCACCAAAGTCTATAGGATTCCAGAGTGCTATGCAGTTCTGACTCTGAGATGGGAGGAAAGAGAAATTGGTTTGGCATGGCTCTTTCTGGGAATAGTTCAGTGGTTCCCAGTCCTGGTTCCATAATAGGATTGCCTGGAGGTAGGTAGGTAGGTAAGTAGACAGATCGATACATACATACATACATACATACATACATCATACATACATACATAATACACGATTATATATATACACATATAATACATGATTATATATATATATATGTGTGTGTGTGTGTGTGTGTGTGTGTATATATATATATATATAAAAAATCCACCCCAGATGGACTGATTCAGGATCTTTTGGGGTGGAGCGTGGAGCCCAGGCATCACTTAGACTTCAAAAGCTCCCAGGTAATTCTAATGTTCAGCCAAGGTTGCGAACCACTGGAAAAACTGAAGACACTCATTTTGATTCAATAAAGGAAAAAAACTCTCATTTTCATTAAAATTCACCTGAAAAACTATTTGCCCCTCACATCCGCTTTGCATTTTTCTGTTTACAAAACACTTTCACCTACATGGTTTAATCTACTGCCTGAACTCTGTGGGATGGGCAGCAGCATGTCCGTTCTACACAGCAGGAAGCTGAGGATCACAGAACCCAAGTGATTTGCCCAAAGCCATTCAGCACCAGGATGGCAAACTAGGTCTTCTAACCTAAAATCCAAGAAACTTTCCTGAAATGAATGGACCAGAGATCTTAAAGTCACTTAAAGGAGGCCATGGCCATTCATCTTCCATAAAGGAATGAGATTAAGGGTCCTGGTTTTAAGACTTGACCCCAAAGGACATTCATTCTTTCTAGGGTTGACCAAAGGCTTTTACTAGGCTACTGAAACAGCAACATAGAGCCAAATGTCAAATTCAGACTGGATGGGGCAGAAAGAGGCCAAGATGTACTCCTTAGAGACCATTCTGAGATAAAGTGAAGGCTTCTGGAGTTGCAAAGCAGGGGCCGTGAAGGCTGGATGGTGTCCTTCTGTCACCAGCAGCCCCATCTGCCTTCAGAGAGTGAATGTGCTGAGGCTTTTATTCTGGTTGGTTTTCTTGAGTGGGTTAAACCGATCCCCCTGCGATCTTGTTTGAACTACTGATTTGCTTAGCAAACACTTTCTCTATAAATAATGAGTAAGTAAACTCCAGCCTGCTGCTGATTGCTGATAAATTATTATGAGTTGGGAGTTAATGGGGTATAAAGTAGGCAGTGAGCAGCCCCCACACCCACTCCTATTGGAAATCAGGCTGAACTACCTCAGGGCCTGCTAAACTGGCACTTTCTCTCCCTGTCCCCGTGGCCCAAGCCTATCCTCTTCCCCCCTATTTATATCACCTCCCAGACTGAGATAAAAAGCCACCCTCCCTTGTCATCTTCCCAGGGTCTTAGATCTCTACACTCATCAGCAGCCTTGAGTTCCACAAAAATTACATCCAAAGGGAAGGAAACCTGCAGGAAAAGACAATTCTGATTATTTTAGTCATGCTGCCCATATTTTCCTTTGAGAGGGAGTCTGTTTTATGTTTATATCTGGGAATGTGATCCATAGATGTCCAGTTTGCTAAAATTCCCATCTACTGATGCTCCCCTAGACTTATTTGTTGTTGGCACTAAACACTTGATACCTGAATGATGCTGACCACAGCCTTTCCATGCTACCGGCCATCATGCCTTGCCTCAAGGAGTTGGCTTTAATTGTGACACACTGCCTGCTTCCATCACATCCCAGAAGAAAAGCCCCACTCACGAACTTCTAGCACCTGGGATTGCATGTCAGAGAGTAAGATTTCGACAATTATTTGCTGAATAGCTAGGTGGCTAGAGTAATGATGGGTGAGTGGATGGGTGCGCGAATGGATAGGTAGGAGGGTTGGAGAGTGCGAAGATGAATGGATGGATGGATAGATGGATTGATTAATGGTGATTAGACAGATGGGTGGGTGGGTAGGTGGATAGCTGGATGTTAAACAGATAGATGGAGGAGGTGAATGGATGGGTGGATGGCTAGATTAATGATGAGTAGATGGATAGGTAGGAAGTGGATAGGTGGACTAACAGGATGAATGGGTAAATGGATAGGTGGATGTTAAACAGATGGATGGATGAGAGGGTGGGTGCATGGGTGGCTAAATGAGTGTATGGGTATGTTAATGGAGGGTAGGTGGATGGGTGGCTGGATAGATGGTTGGTGTTTAGGTAAACTGACAGGATGAATGGGTAGATGGATAGGTGGATGTTAAACAGATGGGTGGATGTGAAGGTGGGTAGACGGATAGATGGGTGGATGGATGTTGAATGAATGAATGGATGAGAGGGTGGGTGGGTGGGTAGATGGGATGGATGAGTGGATAGATGGCAGGTGGGTTTATATTGAATAGACGGATGGTTCAGAGGGTGACGGGATGGGCAGGGGGACAGGTAAGGGGTCTGGGGGATATAAGATGGTTGAATTGATAAGAGGATGGATGGATGAGTGGTCATTCACTTCTGAGGGTTCAGCTTAATTCAAACAGGTCCAGACAAGGAGGTACATGGCCCAGCTAAAGATGAAGCAGATAATGTTATAATCATTTCACAAACAAGAAAACGGAGCTAGAAGGTTGAAAGGCTTATCTAGAGTCACATAGTGGTAGAAGAACCTGAACTCTTGGCTCCCTCCTCCTTCCATCCCCTTCCCTCTTTGTATTCAGCATCTGATGGAAGGCCCAACCCTCCAAATACCAGGCAAACAGCACCATGTTTTCACCTCCAATTCAGGAGCCAGGTGGTGAGATAAGGCCAGGGATAGGCCAGCACCAAGACTGGAAAAGGGACAGAAAGAAAGAGAGCAGGGAGGTGGGAGAGCACACAAACACTACAGAAGGAAGGGCTGCAAGGCCAGCTGAGCCTAGCAACTGCAGCTTATTGACAAGGTAGAATAATAATCCATTGAGCTTCAGTGCTGTGTCTCTAGCTATGAGAGCTGGTCAAAGGCAGCCCTTGTTGCTCAGAGAGAGATCAGACCCGGGGAACTGAGACGCTCTGACAGTCCTCAATGGTCTACAAACACTTCCAAACAAGTCCACCGAGAATCCTTGATCTGTGCCTCCCAGTCCTGAAGGGCTGTGCTAATAACAGCCGTGGAGGGACTGGCCTCAGCTGGGGAAATGCTGAGGATGCTTGTGACCCCCTTCTTTGCCTTTGAAGTTACCTGATCTGTTCCCTTCTCGAGGTTCCTCTCAGTCTTTTAAACACCTAGAAGAAACAATCTTCTTTTGAAGAGGACTCGAAGTCAAATCTTTGATTTAAAGCAAGAGTGACTTCTCAGCTGTGCACTTTCTACTGCCATCAAAGGGAGAAGATGACAAGAGGGCTGGGGAAAGGGGCCTCTGCTTCTCATCACTCAGTCTCAGAGCAAAGACAGACACCTCCCTGGAGACCACTGAAGGACATGAGTACCAAGAATGAGGGCGCTGACTGTGGGTCCCCTCAGTTGCAGTTCTAACTTTAAATTTTGGTCACCTACACCTGCCAACTCAAGAAGAAAGTTCTCTTCAGCAATAAGGTGCTTATGTATACTTGCTTTGACAACAGCAGGCCTGAGCCCAAATCCTAGCTCCATCATTACCAAAAGCATCAAGCCCACCTGATATATGGAAAAAATCAAAGTGCTTAGAACAGTTCTGGACACATAGTCAGTGCTCATAAACTATTACTATTACTACATGATTTAAAAGATTATTCCACATTTCTGTAGTCTTGGTCACTTTATGAAGAATTTTCGGTTTTCCCTAACCACCTAGAGAAATGCAGACTGTTATCTCTGTGTTATAAATGAGAACACTAAGACTCAGAGAGGTGAAGTGGTTTTGCCCAAGGTCATATAGCCAGCAAATGACAAGGCTAGAACATTCATCCAGGACATCCAAGTCCATACCCAATATTCTTTCTACTGCAGCAAGGGACAGGAGTGTTGTATTTATTTCACCTCCATTGAGTACCTGTGGTGCAGTGCTAGCAGTAACAATATCTGCAACAGGCCAGGAGCAGTGGCTCATGCCTGTAATCCCAGCATTTTGGGAGGCCAAGGCGGACAGGTTGCTTTGGGTTCAGGTGTTTGAGAACAGCCTGGGCAACATGGAGAAACCCCATCTCTACTAAAAATACAAAAATTAGCCAGGCGTGGTGGCACATGCCTGTGGTCCCAACTACTCGGGAGGCTGAGACTGGAGAATTGTTGGAACCCAGGAGGCGGAGGTTGCAGTGAACTGAGATCGCACCACTGCATTCCAGCCTGGGCAACAGACTGAGACCCCGTCTCAAAAAAAAACAAAACAAAACAAAAAACAAAAAATCTGCAACAACAGCAGCAGATGTCAACACTAATCTAGCATTTGATGTGTGCCAGGCACCATTTTCAGAGCCTTATGTCTATTAATTCATTTAATCTTCACCTTTATCCCACCAGGTAGGGACTATTAGACTATTACTACCTCCATTGAACAGATGCAGAAACTGAGGCTCAGTCTAAGTGATTACCAAGACAAAAGAAAAACTTGTGTTAGCAAATCTGCACAAAAGTTCAATTACTCAAGACCCAAAACAACTAGCAAACCAAGAATTCCCCTACAGACTCTTTTGGTGACCACTTGGCTTCTGTTTCCTGACGATCCACAAGGCCAGGCACTGGTGGACACACAGGTGCTCAACTCTGATGTGGAAGAACAGTTCTTTGCAGTTCGAAATTTCTATAAGGCAGAAAATTCTTACAAACTTTACTTTATACCCAAGAGTAAGAGAAGTGGCCAGACTACGGCAGTGACCTATGAAATTCATCTTTGGAAGGCATGCAGAATAGCCAAAAAGAATAACCAAACAAAGATTGTATGCATTCTTTAAGATGACACAGTACAGCCTGGCAGGGTTAGGACTCAAGCTCTGAAATCAGAGGTCAAGGTTATGCCCTGGCTTAGCCTGACACCAGTTATATGTCTTTGGACGAGCCACCTTACCTCTCTAATCCCCAGCTTTCTCATCTGTAAAACAGGGATAACGATTTTAAAAAGCAGTATCTACAAAGTCCTTAGCACAGTGCTTAGTGTGCACAATGAATCTGTTGCTCAATGAATCTGTTCCCTTTTATAAATATCCAAGTGCCATTTCACAAGGAAGCCCTCTTTCATATTAAAAATGATTCACCCAAGTGACCAACTTCCCTTCCTTATTTTTAAAGGACAGTGGTGGCAAACATCAATGATTCGTTTGGAAAACAATACTGCTCAGTCCCCAGAGAGGACATGTCTCCTGGAAGTCAATGCATTTCCTGTCTCAGCGACCCCACACTGCCATTCTGGTGAATTTTAGCTCTTTCCTGCTGCGAACTGTTGCTGGGAAAGGATCTTCTAGTTCTGTCCTTGATCCCTCCAATGACTCTGATGACTGAAATAGTCCCACTAACCTGGTTCAGAGGGTGAAGAGCTTTACTCCCAACTGAACCCTAGCCCTACGCTGGAAATGTACATGGTACGCAATTACAGGTTGAATTGTCAAATTACAGGTTGAGCTGTCAAATGTCACTGGGCAGGTGGATAAAGGAAGTCTGCATGCAGTGATAAAACCACAGCCTAACAAGATGTTAAGGCTGCAAGAATTCTGAGGGACACTTTTCTAGTTGCATCCCACTTGTCCTTGCAACACCAGCCTCTAAGCTGCTGACCACTCCCTTTGCTGGACACTGAGTGTCCCAAGCTTCCATGATAATACCCTCTCCTGGTTTTCCTCAATTCTCTGGTTCCTATCAGTCTTCCTTGCAGGAATGCTCTGTCCTCTTCTCTTCTCAGCTTCTTCTTTCCCCCCACCAAGCTTCTGGTTCTCAAAGTGGGGTCCCCAGAACTGCAGCACCCGTATCACCTGGGATAACTGTTAAACATTGTTAAAATGCACATTCCCAGGCCCCTCCCAGACCTACTGAATGAGAAACTCTGGGGGTAGGATCCCGTGATCTGTGTTTTCAAAAGCCCTCCATGAGCTTCTGATGCACATTTCAGTGTGAAATCCATGTCTTCTAATACCTTCTAATACCCATGCTTTCTAATTCCACCCAGCATGGATGGCTCCCAGGCTAATATCTCCAGTCTAGAACTCACCTCTGAACAGTGAGATATCTAAATATCTACTTAACATCACCTCTTAATAGACTTAGACTTGGAGGCACCTCACATTCAACATCCCCAACCAAAGTCTCTTGATTTTGCTCCCTGAGCCTAACTTCAGTAGCCTGGTTCCAACCTGCCATCATGTCCCACCTTTCCCTCTTCTATTTTCTTCCAGTGACACCAGAAGGCCAAACATTAACAGAACCTTGCTGCCCATAGGCAGAAGGGATTTCTGGGCACTGGACATCTAGACAACACAAAAAAGGAAACACTAAATACAGTTTCTCTTGGAGGAAAATCTCTCCTAGGATTTCTGTAGTTCACTGCCCAGCCCCCCACCAAAAAAAAAAAATCAGTGAGCACCTACTTTATGCAGGTGCTGTGTTTGAGTCTGGGGATACTGAGTCATTCTGTCTCTCTGTCCTCCCTCCATCTCGTTTCCCTCTTCTGCCAAACAAATTCTTATTTCACAAAGATATATGCTCTCAATGCATATATTAATACATCTATTGATTTTCCTCTTGCCAGTCATTATCAAGATTTATTTATCCTCACAGCTCCCCCATTGATTGAGGAAAGCAGTATTCCCAGTGGTCAATCAATCCTGATATACTCCATGACAAGGAGTCAATATCTATTATTTGATTTATGGACTTAATTATCTTAAACATGATCAGGCAGGGGACAAGGCCAAAGTTGAGCAGTGACCAAGCAACTGGAGCCAGGCTGGGAATACATCAAACCAAAGCCTGGGGCCCAGCAAGTTTCTGAACAGTGCAGACACACTGATTTTGCTCTGCCCACCCTCACCACCCCAGCATCTGCCGCTGAGGAAAGGGAGGGAAAGGAACAAGAGGCAGGGTTTCAGTTTGTGCCTGCTGCCAACTCAACAAGTCACAAGCCAGGCAGGTTTGGTGGTTTGGACAGTGAACCTGATTTGGAGGTAGGTCAGTTGTTGTCCTCCCCAGGGAATGGGACCCAGCAGTGGGGAGTTCCTAAGGTGTCCGTGGGGCTTAAGAAAGTCGGATGGACTCAGGCACAGCTAGGAAGGGAAAGCTAGGAAGGGAAAGGGAAAGAGGGTGGTTGGATACAAGCTTCAGTATGAATCAGACAGTCTCTTCCTAGCTTATGACCTTGGGCAGAATCATAATTAAAAGCTGATTCCCTGCAATCTGACCAACTGGCATGCATTACTGGTTGTTCTGTCTTTTGAATCCCTTTCGTGATTCCTTGAAGTAGGTACCGTTCAATTCCCCCATTTACAGACAAGGAAATGGATTGCATGGTACCTATTTCAGAGAGTGGTTAATTACAAAGTTGTCTCCCTATGTAACGCTGTCCCCATGCTCCCAAATCTTTGTTTAACCGCTGCCTGCCGGCAGTACAGAGGAAACCGTCCCTTTGTTTTCTGGAACACATGTTAAGGGCCCGATATTGCCCATACTTGCCTTCAAAACATGCAAATGCAGCTGGCTATTTTTAACGTTGGTAAATAGTGAAAGCTGTTGAAAATGCCTTCGTTTCCAAAGGCCTGCCCACTCCCTGTTGCTTTCCCCTAAGGGAGGCATGCCAAAAATCTCTTAGAACCTAGGGCATTAAAGCCTGCATTTGTCCCTGCTAATATCTTATTAGGAGCAACACTAACTGTCCACACCATTTTTGGAGGAGGGGAATACATCTACAACCCTACTGCAAGCTCTCTTAAGAAGAGGGAATGCCCCGGCCGGGCGCGGTGGTTCAAACCTGTAATCCCAGCACTTTGGGAGTCCGAGACGGGCGGATCACGAGGTCAGAAGATCGAGACCATCCTGGCTAATACGGTGAAACCCCGTCTCTACAAAAAAATACAAAAAAATAGCCGGGTGAGGTGGCAGGCGCCTGTAGTCCCAGCTACTCCGGAGGCTGAGGCAGGAGAATGGCGTAAACCCGGGAGGCGGAGCTTGCAGTGAGCCGAGATCCGGCCACTGCACTCCAGCCTGGGCCACAGAGCCAGACTCCGTCTCAAAAAAAAAAAAAAAAAAAAAAAGAAGAGGGAATGCCCCAAAGTAGTCTTTATACAATGCAAACCAGACTGTGTCCCTCCTCTAGTTTAATACCTGAGTGGTTCCCCTGACTGCCTTTAGGAGAAAGGTTCAAGTTCCTCAGCCTGCCTTGAAAGGTACTTTAAGATCTCTCTGGTTTCTCTCTCTCTCTCTCTCTCTCTCTGTCTTTTTGAGACAGGGTTTCACTCTGTTGCCCAAGCTGGAGTGCAGTGGTATGATCATGGCTCTCTCACTGCAGCCTCAGCCTCCCGGGATAAAGCGATCCTTCTGTCTCAGCCTCCCAAGTAGCTGGGACTACAGGAGCACACCATCACATCTGGCTAGTTTTTGTAATTTTTGTAGAGATGGGGTGTCCCTATGTTGCCCAGGCTGGTCTTGAACTCCTGGGCTCAAGAGATCTTCCCACCTTGGCTTCCCAAAGTGCTGCAATTACAGGTGTGAGCCACTGCGCCTGGTCGGATCTCTCTAGTTTCATATTTCTTGCTACTCCCCATATATATCCTCTATTCCAGCTCTTGCCCCTTCCCTGGCCTTGCTACCTCCTATCTCTAAGCCTCTGCATATGCTGTCCCCTCCATTAGGAATGTCACTCCCTTCTTGTCCATCTGCCTAATTACTTGGTTGGATAAGGGGCGGGTTCCAGGTCCCTGTGTACCCCTAGGATCTTATTGCAGAGATCACAACACCGTTGAGAATCATCCAGTTAATTTCCTTGTCTGTGAGCTCCAAGAAGGGCAGACATCATGCGTTCCTCTCTCTATTCCCATCATCAGGCACGGCACCCTATACACAGTAAGTGAGTGGGGCAAATACTCCTTTATTGCATTGTTATAACTTACATCACATACTTGGCATCTCTTTTCTTTTCATCACTGTTACTTCTCCCACATCCTATAGTCATCCCTCCAGTGCGTACTATATTTTCCTTAAGTCTACTCATTTCTCAGTGATTCTAAGTAAATAGCACCATTCATTGTCTGCTGCTACACTTGCCTAGAGGAGTAGACTGTGCAAATGCATGTGAATGTATTTTTGTAAACGTATTCATCCATTCAACAAGTATGTATGGAGGACGTAGTATTTTGGGGGCTGGGGATACAGAGGTGAGTCAAATAGCTGAGATCCTTACTTTCCTGGGGCTTATGTTCTAAGGTGGGGGAGGGGATGCAGGGGAAAAAGTAAGTGAGCAAACATAGAAGAGTAAAATAATTATTATCTTATGTTGAGAAGCACCTTGATGAGAATAAAATGTGGGCCAGGCACGGTGGTTCACGCCTGTCATCCCAGCACTTTGGGAGGCTGAGGCAGGCAGATCACTTGAGGTCAGCAGTTCGAGACAAGGCTGGCCAACGTGGTGAAACTCTGTCTCTACTAAAAACACAAAAATTAGTTGGGCGAGGTGGCACATGCCTGTAATTCCAGCTACGGGGGAGGCTGAGGCAAGAGAATTGCTTGAACCCAGGAGGCACAGGATGCAGTGAGCTGAGATTGTGCCACTGCACTCCAGCCTGGGTGACAGACCGAGACTCTATCTCAAAAATAAAATAAAACACAGCAATGAAATAAGAAGAGACAGAGATGGGGGAAGCTGCACAGTGGGAACAATTTTGGGTTGGCTTTCTGACTTCATGCTTCTCTGGTTGCCTCCACCATCCAGCCACTTCTCCTTGGTCCCCTTGCAGAATTTGCCATCTCAACTGGGCCACAATGCTGCAGGTGTTCCAAGCTTCAGGTGCTCTGGGCTTCATCCTCAGGCAACCCTCCTCTTTTCCCCAGATGACCTCAGCTTCAGCAGAAGTCCATGACTTCCATCATCACGTCTATGCAGATGACTCATATATGGTTATTTCTAGTCCCAACCTTTCGTCCAAGCTTGAGACCAGGATATCTAGCTCCCTACTCAAGATCTCCCTCTTGATGGCTCAAAGCTGAGAGGTTCAGTAACTTGGCCAGCGTGCAAGCCAGAAGCACAGCTGGGACACAAATCCAAGGAATCAAACTGCAGCCACTGACTCCTATCATTTGATATTATAATAAACACAAAACACTTGCTGTTTGTTATGTCAAAGATGTTTTGGCACCTGAGCGAAAATACATGACTTCTACGATTTGCTGCTACCATTATTATTATTGTTGTTGTTGTTATATCATTCTTATTATAACATCATTTTATAGGATGATATTATTATAGCATCATTTTATAGGAGATAAAAGTTATTGAGCATTCCAGTCACAGGAGGCACTATGCTATAGTCTTTTCATATACATCTCTAATTCTTATCACCATCTTGCAAAAGAGATAAATGTTATCCCCATTCTATATGTGGAGAAACTAAGACAAGCAGGAGTGAAGAAATTTGCAATAGACCCAAATGCCAAAGGGGAGTGTTCCATACATATATTGTTTAGTGAATATAGCAAGTCATGAAACAGGGCTGCTGGTGTGAGTCTATTGCTCATGGTAGAAGAAGATCTATCCATAAAGATGAATGTGTGTCTCAGAGCTCCTGGCTGTTCATAAGCCCACTGTTTTCCTCCTGGAAATACAGTTAGCTATTTTCCAGCCTTCTTTGCAGTTATGTATAGACAATGGACTCAGCACCAGCCAATGGCACATAAGTGAAGTGATGTGTACCACTTGTAGGAGGCTCACAGACCACCACCACCCCCCACCCCGGCATAGGATGTTCCATGCCCCTTCCTTTTTCCCCAGCTAGAGGCAGAGGACTGTATAGCTTAGAAGAAGGCAAATCCAAAAGATGGACAGGGTTTGGATCCCCCCACACATGGAGAAAAGCCACCTACCATCCAAAAACTTGCATCTTAGACTATTACATGAACAAGAAATAAACTTATATTGTGTTAAACCAGTTCATGTTTTAAGGCTTATTTGTTACAGCAGCTACCATTACCCTGACCAATACAAAGTGTGAATTTACACACATTCTGGGACAAATGCCTGGACGGATATACACTAAGATGTTAATGTCATTCTCTCTGACTGGAGGCAGTATGGGTGAATTTCATTTTCTTCTTTCTGCTGATCTGCATTTGCAATTGCAAACAAGTCATTTGCTTGTGTAATAAGATACACAATGTTTTAAAGTGATGACAGATGTCACACGTGCTAATTCAGGATCTTTGAGATTCGAGGAAAGGGGTGGCCAGTGGTGAGGTCTTCAGCCACGCAAATCCTCTGCTGCTCACTGGATGGATTACACAGGCGTATGCAATGTACATGAGATGATGCTGATAATAATAATGATAATGATGCTGTACATTTATAGCGCTTCCTTCACAAAAGTCCCAGGGTGCTTTACATTTCAGCACAATTAAAGGCAGCCACAGACAAAAAACCTTTTCAGCTGTGCTTTATAAAGGGAAAGCGATTCAGCTTTTTGAACATAAAAGGAAGCCGATTCCACTCGATGATGGGGACGGCATCTTCATGTGCTCAGGCCCCTCAACTCCTGTATGTTATATTTAGGACAATCAAACTGGCCTGAAGGGAAACAAAAATCAGACCACAACTACAGGAGTTACAGAAAAAGCAAGTTGAAATCTCACCCAGGTATTGCGTTACCATCTTAACAGAAGGCAGGGTTCTCCATGCGTCTGTCTGTCAAATATAGCAGCTTAGTGCTATTACATTTGAAAGCATGGGAAACAGGAACTGATTTGGAGTTGGAAATAAATAATCTAGTAAGTAGTTCCTGATATTTACTGGATTTAAAATGCTGTGCAAATGAGGCCCTAAGGGATTTCATTACTACTTTGTCCCTAGGAGATGTTGCCCGCATGCATGAAATATCCAGCAACAGTTAACCTCACATAACTGAGAAGATGCCTCTCAGACTCTGGGAACCCAGCAAGGGGATTGGTGACATGCGCCAAATGAGAAATTTTTAAAATCATCCTGGGGGGCATGGGGAAATCCAGTTCTTCCTTCCTCTTTTTTCTGGAGGCACGCAGTTTGAGCCCCTCAATTACGAGATGTTTAGGTCATGCCCCTAATACCTCGCCCCATCCTACCCCAGTCGCTGGGAAAGGATCCTGATGAAATTCACTGGTATCGTTCCTGAGAGCCCCACACAGGTGGAAATGGCAAAGTGACAGTCAGGATACCCCAGAGCCTTTTGTCTCAGCTTGTGCTCTTCGGTGCTGGGTTTCCTTGATGCCATCACTATTCTAACCCATATGCATTTTGACACATTGAACCAACCAGCTGAGTGCAAGAGGAGGTAGGATCTTGGCCATCAGGAAACCCCCAGAGTAGTGTGGGCAGCTTCCATTTAAAACCTTACGCGGGCTTCCCATTGTCTTAGGATAAACGCCACATTCCTTTCTATGGCATTCAAAGCCTTGCAATTATCTGGCCTCTGCAGCCCCTTTCCATAGCTCCTCAAATGTACCAATCTCATGCCTACCCCAGGGCCTTTGCACCTGCAGTTCTTCCACCTGAACTGCTCTTTCTCTGCCTCTTGGCATGGCCATCGCCTCTTCATCGTTAGATCCTAGCTCAAATGTCACTTCTCCTATGAAGCCGGCTCTGAGCCCCGCTTCAAAGTAGCCCTCCCATCACTCTGACCCATTGACCGCCCTGTCTGTGGCCTTCGCAGCACTTATTACAGTGTTTTAATGATCTTATGTGTTTGTTTAACTTGTTATTGTCTGTCTCTTCTGGAATGCAAAGGCCACAGTACAAACTGTAGACACTGTGTTCTGAGTGTCTATCATGTGGTTTGGCACTGTGCCGGGGTCCGATGAATGTCTGCGGAAGGCACGTTAGTGGAATGTGCTAGCACTGAAGCTAACAGATGGTTCTCAGGCCCCCGGAGGTGCTGATACTGGGTCACGCTAGGCCCTCACCCATTGTGGACTCAGCTGCACACCTCTCAGTAGTGCCTGAGAGAAGAGGTTTCCAAGGTGTGCCCGAAGCTCTTGGCAGTCGTAAAGGCAGTTTGCTCCAGGTGGGAAGAAGGACCCGCTTTCTTTAAAGCAGCAGGTCTCACAATTGAGCATGAACCAGAATTCCATATAGGGCGTCTTAAAACCCAGCTTGCTGGACACACCCGCAGAGGTTCTGATTCAGCGGGGGAGGGTGGGAGGGAGAATTAGCATTTCTAACAAGTTCGCAGGTAAGGCTGGTTAGGGAACCCCATGATAAGAAGCACAGATTTAAATACTTGTAGAGTTCAACAAAATTATTTGGGGAGTGGGGAAGGCGGTGAGGTGGGGGCTTCTGTGAGGGACTGACTGTATGTTCTGTGAGTTCTGCACAGCACTTTTGTGAGTTGCTAATATTTGTGGAATGAGTTTTGCAGGGAAAGATAGAGTATGTGCATTTCTTTGAGGGGATGTGGGAAAGAGAACAGGAGAGAAAGAAGAGAATTGGTGTGTAATTTAGGGTTTATAGGGAAGAGGAGCGAGTGTGTGTGTGTGCACGTGTGTGTGCACGTGTGTGTGTGCACATGTGTGTGCGCATGGTTATGCTGGTGCCACAGGAATTTACAGGGTATTGGAGAAGCACATAAACACCAGAAAATCAAAGCTACAAAAATGAAACTCAGTTATAATAAGTCAGTGGTTCTTACACTGTGGTGTGAACAAAATCCCCTGGCACTTACTAAAAAGGATAGCGGTCCAAGCTAATCGAAGTCGGATGGGCCTCCACCCGGAACTGTTATCAATTTCTCCAGGTGATTGTGATATGACCAAACATGCAGAATCTCTGTGCCACAAAAGTGCTCACAGATGAAGCCCATTCCCCTTGACCCAGCTTTGGCAGTCACTGGCAAAGAAGGAAACTACTACTAGTATTCAGAGAAACATTTGCTTATTCCCAGTTCTGCCAGTTATTTGTTCTATGATTTGGGCAAGGGCTCCCCCTGCCTTTCTGACCTCAGTTTTCTCACCTGTAAAATAGGCACAAGGATAAACAGGAGAACCTCATCATGCCTGGCCTGAAGAAAAGCACTTGCTGAAAGCTGCTGGAATCTGTGGCTTTTTTGGTTTATTTTTGAGGGCTCTGTCTTGGTTCTACCCCACAACCAGGGAACCGATTTCAGCAAAAAGGCTCAGCCATGCCACCTAGCATGGCTTGGCTTCTGCTGGTTCAGAGCCTCACCCACTGTCAAAACAGCAACCCTAATTTGGTGATCTTCATAACACAGGGTTTGCCAGTGCAGTGTCTTGGGGGCATTTTTGGTTGTCACAACTTGGGGCTTGGTGCTACTGGCATCTAGTGAGTAGAGGCTAGGGATGCTGCCAAACATCCTACAGTGCATGGGACAGCCCCCACCACAAAGCCTTTTCTGACCCCAAATATCAGCAGTGCTGAAGATGAGAGATTTTGCTCTGGGGCAGGGCCAGGCACTGTTACTGTATGAAAAGCTCCCCTTCCTCCACCAGGCTTGAGAACCCCTGCTCTCTCCAGTCTTGCTCCTGACAGCTTCTCTACCCTCACCTTCTCCCCTTTGTCCTCACCTGCCACCATCACAGTCTTTTTTCTGGAATCTGCATTTTTACAACTTTCCTCTCCTATGACTCTGGTGCAGGAAGGTCCAGGTACAGCATCTTTGAGATGCTCCGTTCCAGATCTGTTCCCAGCTGCTTCTCAAACACAGCTCGTTATCAGACAAGCAAAGAATACTGTCAGAGTTGGCAGGACACTGCAACAAACATCTGCTTCCACCTGCTCATTTTACAGAAGGAGAAACTGAGGCCTGTGAAACCCTAGATAGCAAGGTAGAAGGGTGAGAGACACTTTCACTCAACTCTATTGGCTTTCAGATTTCACTTGGAGTTTTTCACATGAGTGATTGTGCAGACTGTCAATAGCTTTGCAATAATCCCATAATGACCCAATTGTGAAACAATTTAGCCATCCTGCTGCTAATAGCATTTGTGGCTATAGCAATTGGGTAACTAGTTGGTTATTACTCATTCCCCAAGAGTCACACATATCGCATTGCAAGGAAGCTAATCTTAGAAATACTTGTTAACTTCGATGATAATTACTAAGTAATTGGCTAGAATGTGCCATTGTGAATTGATCCAGAATATGCCAGGTAATTATCTGGTCTTATGTTCCCTGTAAAATAAATCTAGGCTCCAAAAATGGTTCCAGTTGGTTGGCTATCGTCCAACCATCAACCTCTGCCAGCCAATCGTGCGAATGCAAGTGATTAATCAAATTACTCAAATATTTGGTTTCAAACTGAGCGTGCAGATAAGAAACCTGGAGAGCCAACAAGTGGACAGTACTGAACAGAGAGAGGGATGCACAGAGGCCCTCCCTAAGATAAATATATAACAACACAATAATATGGAATCAATGCCACTTCTCTGGGCTCATCTGGCATCCTCACACAAAATACCAAAACACTTCAGAGACCAATTACACGTCCCAAAGCTGCAGAGTCTTTATCGTGGTGCCAGGAAAAGGCTGGGCTATTTGTGAAATCTGTAGGCAGTTATGGCGCTTGGGGAGGGGGGCTCAGAATTTTGTACATAATAGAAGAGGGCCGCAAATGCAGCTGGCTTGCAGGATGAGCAACACATTTTCATAATGACCACTCGTTTTTCAAGGATGGCTGCTGAGTTTGTCTATTTCCAACTTGCTAGCCTTTGAGAAGGGGGTGAGGGAGGCACGGGGATTAGGCTCCATAGATAATGCTGAACCGGGAGGCAGGAGGGTGGTGAGGAGCTGACCAGAGAGAAAGACGGGGTAAGAGCTTAAGATGGGAGCAATGGAGAAGGCGAGGGGTGGGGTAAAGACCACCCTTCAACCAGACTTGTGTATCCCAAGTAATAGGCTATCGACTGCTGCTAAAAGATGAGGATATATACTGGGTAAGAAAGGGAAGGAAAGGGAGCTAAGGGTCTCTCTGTAGTAGATTGCAAAAATAGCCACAGATTGACCCCATCCTGCAGCCACGTCCTTGCAGCGGGATATTGCAGATCTTCCCATTCAAAAGTAGAGGCTGTGTCTCCATGCCTTGAATCTAGGGGAGAATAGGAGTTTCTTTGGCCAACAGATGTAGGTCTTGACCTCTCGCTGCACTTGGAAACCTGAGACCGCCATGAGAATGAGCCTGAGCTAGGCTGTTGGGGATATCCCCTGACAGTCTGCCAACCAGGAGACACACAAATGAGGGCAACTAAGACTGACTATCCCCTTGTTGACCCAGAGCTGACCACAGCCAACTACAAGAGCCCAGCTATTCAGTCTGGCTAAGCCCAGAACTGTCCATAGGATACAGAGAAACCACCAAGTTGTGGAGTAGTTACTCAGCAAAAGCTTACACTCAGAACAGCTCAGCCTCTGAAGATTCCCTGGGCTGATTTCTTCAGAGCCACTTCTCTGCCTTGTGCAGCGTTGAGAACCACCATTTTTACCCTGATTTAAGGAGGCTTGGAGGCCCATCCCTAGATCCCCAATCTTTCACCAGCGCTTATCATTCAAAGCACGAGTCACTCCGGTCAACCCACCATCTGCATCATCTATGGATACAGAATATAATGCACCTTCTACCAATCACCAAGTTCTTCTAAGTGGACTCAAGGAGGTTTTGTCTCACAAGGGAGGAGATCGAAGACACACCAGCTCTTCTCTGAGCCCACAGCATCTGCTCTGGGCCTGCTAAGATGCAAGACTTGTGCATTGGGGGTCTCACTGCTTGAGTTGAGTAGAGGAAGGAGAGAGCTCCTAACGGGCCCTTGGCATCACAGGTCATACTAAGAATGCCACTGCAGAGGCCAGTCCTAATGTTACAGGCGAGCCAGTGCCAGGGTTTAAAAACAAACCAAAGGATTGTTTCACAATTGTTTCATCAAAACCAAAGCTATTTTTTCCCCCAGTGCCTCAAGCCTCTGGGAGAGGCCAGAGAGCAAATCTGAGAAAGTTCAAGAAACATTTTCACAATATTAGTTCCCTATGAACTATCCCTTTTGTGTACCCAAAGACCACAGATCCTGGATATTCCAAACCACAATGGTAAAGACTGCAAACGTGCTCTGCAACTTTCATGAAAACCAGAATAATAGTTATCAGAATCTTGGCTCATGCGTGTCATCCCAGCACTTTGGGAGGCGAAGGCAGGCAGATCACCTGAGGTCAGGAGTTCAAGACCAGCCTGACCAACATGGTAAAACCCTGTCTCTACTAAAAATACTAAAGTAGCCGGGCATGATAGTGCATGCCTGTAATCTCAGCTACTCAGGAGGCTGAGGCAGGAGAATCACTTGAATCAGGGAGGTGGAGGCTGCAGTGAGCCGCGATCGCACCATTGCACTCCAGCCTGGGCAAGAAGAGTAAAACTCTGTCTCAAAAAGAAAAATAATCTTAATCAGGGGTCTGCAGACTATGGCCCATGGGCCAAATACAGCCCACTCCCTGGGTTTGTAAATGAACTTTTATTGGAACACAGCTCTGCAATTTCATTTGCAGATTGTCTACAGCCGCTTTCAGACTACAGTGGCTGAGCAGAGTAGCTGCTACAGAAACTGTACAACCCACAAAGCTGAAAATATTTACTATTGGGCCCCTTACAGAAAAAGCTGGCTGATTCCTGATTTAGTCGAATATACTCATTTCACATATGGAGAAAGTGACTCTTTGAGAAGCTGTTACACACATACTTGGAATACAGGGGCAGCAAGACCCAATGTTTCTGATTCTCCATTTAGTACTCTTTGGTTTCGCTAAAGAGTTTTAGCATTAAAAATATTTTCTGGGTTTAGGCGTGGTGGCTTACAGGACTGCAATCCTGGCACTTGGGAGGCCAAGGCAGGAGGATTGCTTGAGGCCAGAAGTTTGAGACCATCCTGGGCAACATAGTGAGACCTCATCTCTACCAAAAAATTAAAAAATGAGCCAGGTGTGATGGCACACACCTGTCGTGCCAGCTACTTGGGAGGCTGAAGCGAAAGGATCTCTGGAGTCCAGGAGTTCAAGGCTGCAGTGAGCTATGATCATACCACTGCATTTAAACCTGGGCAACAGAGGGAGACCCTGCCTCTAAAAAAACAAATAAATAAATTAAGTATTTTCTGGACTGTTAAGTCTTAAACCATGTAAGTTAACTGTACATGGTGGAACTGGAGATGGTCTATTAACCAGAGTGGTCAAGTAAGCAGAAAACCATTTCTCAACCATGCCAGAAGCAGAGTTTTGCCAATTCCTGGGTGGGAGCCCAGGTGGAACTGACCTGGTGATGATGGCCAGGTGAGGCGGGCTCATGCAGGCGCCCATGAAAAGCACCACATTCTCGTGCCGTGTCTGCCTGTAGGCCATCACCTCCCGCTTGAAGGCCTTGAGCTGGTCCTCGTTGTCCCTCTCAATGTCAATCAGCCGGATGGCCACCTCGCCGTGCCAGCGGCCGTGGTACACTTGCCCAAAGCGGCCCTTTCCAATGAGTTCACCGATCTCCAGCTGCTCAAAGGGGATGTCCCACTCCTGAAGGAAGATGCTGGTCTGGCTGGCCTTGCGTGGGAAGCTCCGGGCCGAGAGGAGGGACAGATTCATCTCCTCAAAGTCATCCTCTGACTCCTCGGCCTCATCGTGGACCTCTTCATTCTGTGGCCGGAGTGGGAGAGAGGTCAGAATTGGGTTTGCCACTGCCCCAGCCTCCCTCATGGTCCTGCTGGGTCCCGTGTGCATGCGTAGGTCTGGCCACATCTCTACATGCATCTGGAGCTGGTGCAGACACACGTCCCTCTGTTTCCCCAGGTCTAGAATCTGGTCTAGAATCATACTATAGTGAAGGTGCTGAAAGGGAGATCATGATCATCCACCTCTCTTGTGCTAAATGGGGGGATACTGAGGCTCAGAGAGAAGTGTTATGGGGATCACCCATTCCAGTTTGCTGGAATCTTCCTGGTTTTAGCACCGAAAGTCCCATGTATTGCCCTGGGAAGTGACTCACTCCAGGTCATGCAGCCAGACAGAGGAGGGACTAAGATCCAGGTCTCTGGACTTGAATATCCGAGGCCCTTCCTATTCTTCCATAGTCTTTTGGTTTGGTTGTTTATGTGCATGTGATAAAGTTGACAGGCTAGACAGGCTAAAACAACGGGTACACCGTGCATCTGCATGTAACACGTGACAACTGCCAACATGGAGTAGCTTTTGCTTCCCCCAGGAAATTTGGAATTGATGATTCAAAAATTGGGAGAGGTCAGAGCTACAAGCTAGATGTTTGAGGCTCCTACAGCAGGTGGGAAGGTAGGAGACACGAGAGTGAGGGGTTACAGTATGGGCTTAGCAATCAAAGCAAGCTGAAATCTGGCCTCCGTGTGACCTTCCGCCAGTGGCTTCACGTCCCTGAGGCTGCCTTTCCTCACTGTAAAGTGGGGGTAAGAAAATCTGCCCCGGGGCGGTGTGAGGTTTTAGATGAAGGCCTGATAAGTTCTTTGTACAGAACTGACCACCTGTATTAAACACCCAGTGGGAGGCCCGAGAAAGTGCAGATTCCTGGGCCCCACCCAGCACTATTGGATCAAAATATCAGCAGGCCAGGACCAGGAATCTGCATTTTTGCCATGCACACCCACATGACTCAGGCATACTTTGGCGTGACTACCACTAGAGTTAAATGCTCAAGGCGTAGGGACCTACTTTATCAGCATGATATCTAGGGGTGCTTTGGGGTGAACTGCCTCTTGGATTCTCCTGCAGAATTGTAGGAGCAGCAGGGGCCAGGGCCAGCAGGGATTCCCAGAGACCCTGGGACCTGATGAAACAGCCTGAGAAGGTGGCCTCTTGAGTGGCTACAGGTCTTCCTGACCCAGAATACCTGAGCACACTGCCCCCCTTGGCACACTCAGGAGAAACAATACAGGAGGCATTAGTTTCTCCCAGGATCATATTTCAACAACCAAGATAGTCCCAGAAAAGAACACGATTTTCCTTGGAAGCCCTGACTCGATTCCTTTCAGTACAAGACAGTGCAGTGGCAGAGCTGAGGGGCCAGGACTCCACGGTTTCCAGCCAGGGCATTTTATGTATTTCTGCAGCCGCTTAGGCAGGTGGGAAGAAGCCCCAGCGCATTTTCAATACTTCCAAGCCCGGCATCCCTGGGGCCCCCACCTCCTCCCACATACTCTTTTGAAGGCAGCAGGGTACATCCCCCTCGGTAGTCACCCGGCCCTGAGCTGATCTTTCAACTAAGAATGCAAATCTCTTGACAATTTCCTCACAACTGGCTTTTCCATGATGCATGCCATATAATGGCCCATTAGGCTCAGTGCTAGGAGGGGCCACCGCTTGCTAAATGTCCCAGAGTTAGAACATCCATCGGTCAGGGCCACCACAGTCCCAGTCTGACCCCAAGCCCTCTGCGTCATCCAAAACGTCAGTCGGCTTTGCCAAGTTCTGGGCAGCCCCCGGAAAATGTTGCTTCACTGCTCTCTGATTCTCACCTCCGACGTTGGCTCCACTTCAATTTGAAGTAATGGATTTCCTTCCAAGCTGTAAAGAAAGAAAAAGAAACGTGATCCCTAGGTGAAAAGGTAGGTCTGTATATTGAGTTTAGCTCTGTATGAAGAATCCCCAGATGGGAAGTCTTCACCACCAAGCCTTTATCTCACATTTCATTTCAACACGCGTGTCTGAAATAATCCGTAACCTCGCTACACACACACACGAAACACAGTGTGCAAGGAGCTTGTTTTAAGTTGATTTTCTGGGCCGCTCAGGGCTCATTTTTATTCATTGCTCTGGTTTCAAGTAATCTAGCAGCTTTCTTATAAACTGGCCTAAACGCCCTGGGTAGACAAGTCCTCAGAGCTCTATATGTTTGCCAGGAAAGAATTAATCAGATCTCCGAAGTTCACACAAATTTGGAATTTCTTGGAAGGATCTCAATGTTCTTGTTTGTCTGTTCATTCATGCATTCATGCGACTATTGAATAGATGTGTGTGCCAAGAACAGTGTTGGGCCCTTGGAGGGATATAGAATTGAAACTGGCATGGCTTCTGACCTTAAGGAATATTGTGTTCCTACTGAAGGAACTAAAGCCAGTATGTAGATACTATGCAGAGAGGCTAAAAGTAACAAGGCCAAAAGTTAGGTATGAATTGGATGAATGGAGTGTGGTGGGAATTCCAAGATGAGAGAATTACTGGGTGTATTTAAAAGTTCCCAATGTTTGAGGTAGGCCTTGCCAATCACATGGAATGAGGACGTGTGGAATGAAAATTAAAAGACCATATTGAACTGGAAGACACAAGTGTGTGCGTGTGTGTGTGTGTGATGCATTCACAAGCTCATGAGCTGCAGTTCTGTTCTTAGTAAGCAAACATTTTGGGTATAGATGCTGGCAGGGCGTCAGAAGGTGTTTGTGTGAGCACTGCATAGGTATTATGGGTTGTGCTTTGTGCAGGGTTATCTTGTGTGCATGTGAGTTGGGTGTACACACAGGATGTCGAGGGGGAAGCTGTATGCTGATGGTATAATTGGGTGTACATTAGAGGTGTGAGCGGACTGTCAAATGCATGTGACATTTAACATGTCATGGATGTTGGGCACAGTGTGCATTAGAGGTATGTTGCGGGGTTTAGACTTGGGGATGTGTATGTGTTTTTGAAGTGCAGCAGGGAGACAGAAGGGGGCTGTTGAAGGCATCGAAGAGCTGAGACAGGTGAGAAAAAAGAGTCACAATGAATACCCCACCCCTCCTTTCCTATTTCCCCAGTAGATCCCCCCTTCCCCCTCCTCATTTGGGGAACCTCCCGTATCCTGACCCTCAGATTGCAGGAAGTGGCTGACTCCACAGAGTCAATCCACTTGCTGGAGGGGGTCCTGGTGACAGAGAGTCTGAAAGACCACAAGAACTAAAAGAAGGAGAAAGAAAGGTCAATCCCAAAGTGGCATTTGCCATGGTATTAACCAATTATTCATAGCACAGCCTGGGAAAGTGGAATGAACCTGCACGATGACAGCTGACATGCTGGGAACTTGATGCCCTGGGGGAGACTTGGCTGGGACAATGCAGCTGGAGTCCCTCCTCATGCCCCAAACCAAAACAGGCCACCCTCCTCTCTGCATCAAGGTGTGATTCCAGCAGCCAGGGCTATTCAACGATTTCCCTCTGCAAAGAGTTGCCATCACTCCACACACATTTAAGCAGATTGCAAGCAGCTATTGACTGTTTTTCGCTGGTACCTCTGGACTGTCAGTTAATAACCTGGAGTTCATCTTACACAAATTGTAGAATTGATTTATGTGAAACAGAGAAATGATCCGGAGCTAGATGTCAGCACCATATCCCCCGGCAAGTTGCTACTCCTTTGATTTCAGAGATGTACCATGTAAGTCTTTAATAAAGTCCTTAAGACCAGTCAGAAAAGATGAAGCAGTTAGGGGACCCAGAAGAAAAACTAAGCAGGCAAAAGGTGAGTTGGGAAACTGATCAAATCCTAGCAAGCCCCAGGCTTCCATCACAACCAAAGAAGTTAAGGAGGTGACTTTGTGGTTATTACTTTTTTTTTCTTTAGACAGAGTCTCCCTCTGTTGCCCAGCTGGAGTGCAGTGGAATGATCCCACCTCACTGAACCTCCACCTCCTGGGTTCAAGTGATTCTCCTGCCTCAGTCTCCCGAGTAGCCGAGTAGCTGGGATTATAGTTGTGTGCCACCACTCCTGGCTAATGTTTGTATTTTTAGTAGAGACAGGGTTTCACCAGGTTGGCCAGGATGGTCTCCAACTCCTGACTTCAGGTGATCCTCCCACCTTGGCCTTCCAACGTGCTGGGATTACAGGCGTGAGCCACTGCGCCCGGCCAAGGTGCCTTCACTTCTGCTGCACAAGCAATAAACCACCTGGAAAGAGGGTCTGTTTCGGAAGGATGCTACGCACAAAGATATTTATTGCAGCATTATTTACAACAGTGAAATATGGGAAGCAATGTAAAATCCAGCAATAGGAAAATGGTTAAGAAAATTATTCTACATCATATGTCATTTTACAGCCATTAAAAACAATGTCGGACAGGTGTGGTGGCTCATGCCTGTAATCCCAGCACTTGGGGAGGTTGAGGTGGAAGGATCGTTAGAACCTAGGAGTTTGAGACCTGCCTAGGCAACATGGCAAATCCCTGTCTCTACAAAAATAAAAAAATAAAAAATTTGTTGGGTGTGGTGGCACACACCTGTAATCCCAGCTTCTCGGGAGGCTGAGCTGGGAGGATCACTTGAGCCCAGAAGGCTGAGGCTGCAGTGAGCTGTGATCGTGCCACTGCATTGCAGCCCTGGGTGACAGAGTGAGACTCTGTCTCAAAAAATAAACAAACAAAAACCAAGAACCAACAATGTCTATGGAGAGGCTAAAATAATATTCATAAAATGTGATGTTCAGCATAAAGATAACAAAGCAGGATAGTAACTGCTTGCATATCTTGTGGGTCATAACTATGTACAATATAAATGGAAAGAACACACATAGAAGTTCTAACAGTGGTGAGATCATGAGCGATTATTTTGCCTTTCCCTTTTTAATGAATAGTCCAAATTTTCCAAAATTAGCTTATATTAGTTTTATAATAATATGAACCAGAGGTTAGCAAATTTCTTTCTGCAAAGGGTCATAGAGTAAATATTTTTGGCTTTGCAAGCCCTACAGTTTCTATTACAACTACTTAACTCTGCTGTTATACTGAGAAAGCAACCCTGCACAAGACATTGTAAACAAATAGGCATGCTGTGTTCCAATAAAACTTTATATAAAAACAAGCAGGAGGTTGGATCTGTCCCATGGGCTATAGTTTGCTGATTCCTGGTATAAACCTATATGAGACTTTCAAAAGTTATTCCATGTTCAGTGACATGGAATAATTACCCTTTCATTAAGCCCTAGCTATCGCCTGGGGAAAGTTGTCTTCCTAATCATAGGGGTGTTATGGGCCCTTAGGAAACAGTCCAGCCCCTGGAAAATGCATTTGACAGGCAGGGGCAGAGACACAAGGCATAGCTGCTCGTGAGGAACAGCATTGCCTGTCTCTGCCTGAGCTCTTACGTTCTTTCTCTTTGCCTAAGTTATTCCCTGTGTCTCTCTGGACCCCTTGTACATCTCCCTCTGCCCCCAACTCCATCAGTTCCAGGAAGAGGAGGAAAGAAGATAGGGAACCGGAGTGGACTGTAGGGCCAGGGCTGGGAATCTCGGAGAAGGGGGAAGACATCTCTGTCCCACTTACATTGGATTCGAGGTCACCGGATGCAGGATGACCTGGGGCGCCCGGGTTGGCGTCTCCGGCACCGGCACCACATCTGAAAACCAGAGATTGGACATTCAGAAAACAAATGTGAAGTCCACAACCCCCACAAAGGCCTGATTCCTGGGTGACAGGGTAGCTAATTTTTCACCAGATCTTGGATCTCTGCCCTTGGCCAAACTCCTTTCTCCTTTCCTGGACCACCTGGACTCTACCTGCTCAGCTGGACCAGGGTTCTGGATGACATCCTCCACAAAATTCCTCATTGTTGAGTAGGGGGCTGCCAGAACCCTCAAGCATCCAGCCTGAAGCATTGACTGATCATCTCTGAATCTTCCTTTCTCCTGGGTTCCCTTTGGTATGATAAGGCCCCTTGGTTTCACATCTTCTCAGTGCCCAGCTCAGGACCCTATGACCATCTCTTCCCTGCCACATGGCTCTAGACCCCTCCTCACCCTTGCCCATTGTTCCATGGCACTCCACCCTCTCAGGCCTTTCCATGGTGCCTTGGGACCTCCTTGGGTCCCACTGTGCCCTTAGGACTTCCCACTCTTTCTTCTCCACTTCCATGTTCAGCCATTATCCTGAGGTGTGATGGCTCCACTACCACCCTCTTTGATCTTAGGCACCCCCACAACATCTGCCTCCATTCATCCCAGCAACTCCTGCAACACAGCAGGGCTTGTTCAGAAGGGGCTGCTTCCAGCTCACATGAAACTCACCTGGGAAGATGAACTGCTGCTTGTATTTGTAGTAGTGGGATGCTTGCAAAAGAAAGAAAACATCAGAGTGAGTGTCCCCAAGGAGACATCCCTTCACGGGCCAAATTGAGCTCTTACGGCCACCACATGGTCATTCTCTGCCCACCTTCAAGAGTTTCCACACTTCTGCAGACAAAGGACTGCAAACATGTGTAAAGAAACCAGAACTCTAAACATCCATGCCAACCCTCCCATCTGATATCTCACACTCCCTAAAATCAGGCTGCTCCAACTCAAACAGACATTCTGACTACAATACCATTTTTGTGAAATGCATAATTACACACACACACACAGAAGAAGTCTGCAAAGCCATAATCCAAAATATTAATTTTTCCCCCTTTTGGCAGAATGATTACAGTGGCTTAAAAAATCCTTTATGCTTTTTCTGTACTTTCCTAATTTTCTGCAATGAGCATCGTATCAGTTTTCTCTTTTTTTTGTGGATGTAACAAATTACTACAAACTTAGTAAAACAACACAAATGTATCCTCCTACAGTTCCGGAGGACAAAAGTCTGAAATAAGTCTTACAGGGCTGAAATCAAGCTTAGTTCCTTCTGAGGGCTCCAGGAAAATCTATTCCTTGTCTTTTCCAGTTGTTTGAGGCTGCCTGCATTTGTTGGCTCATGGCTCCATCACTCCAACCTCTGCTTCTGTTGTGCCATCTCCTTCTTCTGCCTTTGACCTTCTTGTTTCCCTCTGATAAGGACTTTTGTGATTATATTTAAGGACTTCCCAGATAAGCTGAGATAATCATCTCATCTCAAGATCCATAACTTAATTACATCTGCAAAGTTCCTACTGTCCTTTAAAGCAGCATCTTCCCAGATTCTGAGATCAAGACATGGACATCTTTTGGGAATTATTCTACCTACCACAAGTATGAATTAACTTCTGTATTTAGGAAAAAGTTACATAAAATAAATTTTCTGAACTTCACTGCTGGTTCCCTGACAATTCCTTTTACTTCTAATCTACTCGCCAGAGGCCAGGAGTCTTGGACACTTAAAAGTTTCTAACATGCTACTACTTCATTGGGGAACAGTGCCTGGAATAGGGGGTCAAGGGGTGTTGGGGGCAGGGGACACAGAGCTTTGTGTCCTCAAGTAAATGAAGAGGGCAGGGATATAGTCAGATGAGTCTGTACTGGTGAATCCACTTCCAGAAGCAATTCAATGACATTCAGGGACAAGCCACCACTGGAACTGTTTTATGAAATATTAGCACAGTAGCTCAGAGCCTAGGACAAGCCACCACTGGAACTGTTTTATCAAATATTAGCACAGTAGCTCAGAGCCTAGGACAAGCCACCACTGGAACTGTTTTATCAAATATTAGCACAGTAGCTCAGAGCCTAGAGTCTAGAAGCTGATCCTATATGGTCAAATATTTGTTCTGCCTTTGGCTATTTGTGGCGACGCCAAGTCTCACTGCCCATACGTGTAAAATGAAGATAATAACAGTCCCTTCCTCAAAGGGCAAGGACCATCACTACAAGATAAAAGTGTATTCAAGGTGCTGAATTAGTATTAGCTTTGAGATACATAAACACATTTCGAAACTCTCTTAACTAATAGACAAGAATGATTTATAACTAAGAGACAATCACATAGTTCCAAGTGCTAACTAAATGTTTTGCCTTGGGGAAGCAGACGGAACACTCTCCCTCAGGTTGAAATTTACTGATAGATTCCTTCAGGATACGGAGTAAGTCCTACTATCTCAGGACCTCAAACTCCTGGTTCTGTGCCTTGCACCAGTCGGCATGCAACACACATTTGTTGAATTAATCAACTCTCTTTATCATAGACGAAACAGCAAAAACCTTGGGCTTAGTCCAATTCCAGATTGTATCAAATAGTTGGAGTCCAGATGGATGCATTTTTGATTCTGGAAAATGGGATGTCCAGGGCAAGAAGCAACTTATTCGAGGTCACAGAGCAAAGCTTTAAAAGAAAAGCACCCTCCATGATTTCAAGGACCGTTTTACTGTTAGATAACATGAGTTTTTCATTGCACGCAACTATTTTATTAGTCAACAAGGGGCTAAAATTAAAACAGGAAAAAATACCCGAGACTTTCAAGAGGCTTAGCTGATCTTTTCCCTCCCCAGCTCTGACAGTGATGGGGGATTCAGTGTCTGTAGAAAACGTTCGCTGACAGCTATGTTCTTGTTGGGCAATGGAGAGCGGGAGCAGCTTCAGAGAGTCCGAGAAGGGACAGGTGTCAGGCAACGGGACACCAGCAAATGCCTCCACACCCGAAGCCAACGCCCTCCTTGACTCCTCCCCATGTGCCATGGAACAACTTGTTCCTGGTGACTGAAAGGGAAACACGTGGCCAGAAGAGGAGGAAAGACATTGTTGGGAGACCTGTTCTTCCTGCTGATGACAGACACCATCAAGAAGTGGCTCTAAAGAACAGCTGGTGACCTTGAGTGGGCTGCTCAGGAGAGCCGAGTGGCTCCTGGCTTTCTGGCATCCAAGATGACTCAGGGCCTGGGAGGTTGCAGACGAAGTCAAAGAGACAAGCAGGCCACTTTGAAGGAGCCTCCCCTCTGGAGCCCCCATGCCTACCCTGAAGCCTCCCAAGACAGCAGCCAGAGTGGTCTTCTAGAAGGAAGGAAGAAAGGTCAAGTTGTTCTCTGCCTAAACCTTTCAACTGCATCCCATGGAGTCTCACATAAAATCTAAAATACTGCTAGGCCCAGACCCTGCAGCCCTGAGTCTCTCTGGAGGCCATTTTCCCTTGTTTATGGCACTTGGGCCCCTTCTTGTGACTGGGCCTTTGCCTTACTTCCCCCACCTGCAGAACTCAGCCATCCAGTGACCCTCCAACTTAAATCTGTTCTCTTGCATTTGCTCAAGGACTCTTGCAAAGACTCTTAGCTATCACAGCCTTCATCTCAATCTATAATCCTGTTTTCATGCATATGTTTATTTGGTTAACACCTTTCTTTCTCACTAAGCTATACTTTTCATGAGAACTGCAGCTGTTGTAGGCAGAATAATGCCTGCCCCTACCCCCACAGCATGTCCAGGTCCTAATCCCTGGAAACTGTGAATCCATTTCATTACATGGCACAAGGGACTCTTTGGATGAGATTACTTAAGGATCTTGAGGTGGGGAGATTATCCTAGATCATCTGGGTGGGCTCAATGTCATCACAAGGGTCCTCAGAAGAGGGAGGCAGGGTCAGAGAAGGAGATGTGATCAAGGAAGCAGAGGCCAGAATGAGGAGGGGCCACAGGCAAAGTAATGTGGGCAGCCCCTAGATGCTGGGAAAAGGCAAGGAGATGGATTCTCCCTGAGACCTTCCAGAATAAACCAACCCTGTTGACATCTTTGTTTTTAACCCAGTGAAGCCCGTTTTGGACATCTGGCCTCTAGAACCGTAAGATAATAAATCTGTGTGCTTTTAAGCCACTAAGTATGTGGTCATTTGTTATAGCAACAATAGGAAGTGAATACAGGGGCCACGTCTGGTTTGTTCACTGCTCCAAACCTAGTGCCTAGTACAGTAGCTGGTACAGAGTAGATGTTTCATAAATACTATTAACAAAATGAATGGATGAACACAGTCTGAGGGTCAAGAAGAAAATTTGAAGAGAAAAAACTGCAGCCCTGGGCAGTGCATGAAATTCACGTCATTCATTCATTCAACAAACACTTAATGAGTGCCTTCAGTCACAGGCAACATGTTGGGCTTTGAGTGTGCAGTGGGGAATGAAGACACATTGCCTAGTCTCATGCAGCTGGCATTCTGATGGAGGAGACAGACACTTAACAAATGAGTACGTAAACCAGATCATGGCACAGAGTGATGAGCATAAAAGAGAGGCTCGGGAGAGACTGATGGAAAGGGGAAGGGAGGAATCACTCCCACGAGTCCAAGTGGCCCAAGTGAGGTCTCAGAAATCCTGCAAACTCCACCAAAGGCAGATCCCACCTCCTTTCTTCTCCCTTTGAGCCATTAGAATTTTCCATTTCCTGGAGTTGGGTGTGTGTGTGTTTCAAGATGGCTCTAGGTGGCTCCAAAGAAAAAAGGTATTTGAACACTCCAGTCTCAGAAACCCATAAGACAATCATTTCCAAAGCCTCTTCATCTATCTTGCCATGGTGGTTGCCACCACAACTCTGAATTGTTAGCCCCATGTTACCGATGAGAAACAGACCTAAACAGAGGCAGTGCCATGCTCAAAGCCACACAGCTAGGAAGGAGCAAAGCTGGGATCCAACCCCGGGTCTGTCTGTCCATGTAGCACTCTTGACATCACCTTCTACTGGGCCATGTCCAGCATGGTCCCAGGACTCAGGGAAAGGCAGTTAACAGGAGGTCCACCCAGCTGGCAGTGCACAGTAACAAACACCACTGAGGATGCACATGCCACGCTTGGGTTCTAATAGCCTTTTCACCACATATCCTGAGGTTAACAGATGAGTTAAATGGCTGGTCAACCCCCCACCCCCTTTTGGACAAGAATGTTCTAGATGAATCAGTCTAGGGACATTGGTATGCCTAAGCTTTAGCTGAAATAGCCTTCAGAAAACTCAACATCTGGCAGGGACCCATGGGCTAAGTTCCATTTTTTATCAACAGAAGCTCCCAGTCAAGAGTGGAACAGCCAGCCAGATCTTTGTACAAACAGGACAGGTACTCATGACCCTGGGGGTCTTTTGCTAAAACTGCCTAAGACACAAGGTATGTCCAACTGTACTTCCAAAGGTTCTATTTTGTTTTCCATTTCAGCACTGAATTTTATTATTCGATTCTAAAATGGATGCACACTTATATACATCATAGAAGTAAGTGCATGAGATAAAGTCCCTCTCCTCAATGGCTGCCATGAAGTTCTTCCAGACTTTACTGCACATATGCGAACACATATACGCACACTGGTACACAGATAGACATGTATGTAAATATTTTACAATAAATAGAATATTATACTGATGACTTTGCAAATCACTTACTTTCTACTTGAGAAACATTACGGATATCTTTCCATGTCAGGAAACCTATATAGAGTACTACATTCCTTTGAAAGTTTGCAGAATATTTGGTTATATGGATATATGTGTGTATTCAACCATTCACTGCCCACTCTTGATGGGCATTTGGGTTAATTTCAGTTTTCACTGTTACAATGAAGTCCTTACACACAGATCTCTACACCCTAGTGCAAGTGTTTCTGTATATACATTCCTAGAAGTGATACACTGGTCAAAGAAATGTACATTTAAAACTTTAACAGGGCTGGGCATGGTGGCTCACACCTGTAATCCCAGCACTTTAGGAGGCCAAGGCAGGTGGATCACCTGAGGTCAGGAGTTCGAGGCGAGCCTTACCAATATGGTGAAACCCCACCTCTACTAAAAACACAAATATTAGCCAGGCGTGGTGGTGTGCACCTTTAGTTCCAGCTACTCAGGAGGCTGAGACAGGAGAATTGCTCGAACCCGGGAGGTGGAGGTTGCAGTAAACCGAGATCGCACCACTGCACTCCAGCCTGGGTGACAGAGCAAGACTCCATCTCAAAACAACAACAACAAAAAAAACTTTAACAGAAAATGTCAAATTACCTTCCCCAAATGTTTACTTCAGTTCATACTCCTATGTCAAGATATATTGGGATTTCATCTTTTATTCTATAATTCTGTCTAGGCCCCCATATTAATCAACAGTGATAATGAGAAATGCAAATAAAGGTAGCCACTGTACTTCATTATTATTGTGTTTAACCATAATCCAAGGAGCTGAGATTTGTTGAGGTCTTCCATGAAACTGTCACTCTGCTAAGCTTTGTCCATGTATTATGACATTTCTTTCTAAAATAATTATCTAAGGTGGGTACTATTACAATCTCCATTTTACAGATGAGAACACTGAGGCCCAGAGAGGCGAGTTATCTGCCCAATATCACACAGACATTAAGTGGTAAAGCTGAGATTGGAACTTAAGTAGCTTGGCTGCAGAGCCCACACTCTAACTGCCATGATGAAGTGCTTTTACCCAAAGGACCCCTTAGCTCAGCCCCCAAAGAGGGCCAGGACCTTGTCATGACCTGTCCTGGAGCAGGGGTGGGGGGATAAGGTGGCATGCTAGAACAACACATTTTCAGGCACCCCTCCTTGAAGACTCTGGCTGAGGGAAGGAAGGAGCTAAGGAACACCCTGATGACTCCGGGTTAGGCAGGTCTCTTGTCTGGAGACGCCAGCAGATTCTTTAAGTGATGAGAAGAGTTGTGGTGCTTTTGTGTACAGTTCTCCCATAAAATGGCCCTTCCCCTTCCCTTGGTCCATAAACAAGTGCCAAACAATTTGAGAGAAAATATTCCTGAAGTCAGTGTCTCCAGGGAGTGAAGTGGCTACTGGAAAGCATCAGGCCCACTTCCCCCAGGTGCGGGTGGTCATGGGAAGTCTAAGGGTCTTTTCTTTTCCCCTTCATCCCTTTTTGAAAAAGTAAAAATGAACAACCCTGGAGATGGCGGTGGGGGCCTTCTGTCTGTGGAAATGCCGGGCAATGAACCAGCGGCACTTCCTAAGAGGGTTCAGCTGGTGACTCACATTGCAGTCCCTGGTGGGTGCCAGGTGAGTGGCCCCCACACAAGGTGGATATGAGGCTGTTAAATTCACACTTGAACTTAACAAAAAACCCAAAGTTCCAAGAATTCAAAATATGTGCCATCTCTGTGGACACAGCCCGAATCAGAACAGTGTGGGCAGGTGCTGTGATTGGCTTGTCCTCAGATGGATGGTTGCATGCGGGTGCTGCCCAGGTGTGGGGCGGGGCCTCCATTTGCCTCCTGGCCATTCACTCATGCCTGGTTAAGCTTCGAGGTGTGAGCTGTGGCCAAGGACCTGGGATTTTTTTCATAGTGTGAAGCTTGTTGACTCAGGAGGAAATCAGGAGCTAGACCAGAGTATCCAAGGGAACTTTCAGTGATGATGGAAATGCTCTACACCGGAGCCATTCAGTATGGCCGCCACCAGTCACATGTGGCTACTGAGCCCTTGAAATGTGGCTAGTGTAACCAATAAGCTAATTTTAAAATTATATTTAATTTTAATTCATTTAAACATAAATAGCCACACACGGCTAGCGGATACCATATTGAACAACACAGATATAGATTCTGGTTCCAACTGGCCATGCCAGTCCCACCAGCCTTCTTCTTGAGGCCAGCTGCAGTGCCACAAATATGGCTGAGTTGGAAGCATTCTTAGGGCCCTAGCACAGGAACTGGGCTATGCTGGACCCTGGAATAGATGGCGAGATTCTTAGGTCTGGTCTACCTGAAGGAAGAAAAATATCCCATTCTTAGGTCTAATGACAAAGAAGGTCAAGAAGTCACAGTGTCCCATGAGTGGCTTCTCTACTATCATCTCATAGCCCAGTGCATACTCCCTTGTCAACAGCCTAGGTGCCTTGTAATTCCTGAGCTAGAGGAACCTTCCAGATCATCTTGTCCAACTACATCTTTTCAGAGGTGAGACACAGCAAGAATGCGATAGACCTGGATCTTGACTCCAGGAGTCCAGACTGCTCATTGACAGCCCTGTCCTCACATCTGGGTTAAGACTCAGTATGCAGCCCTGCTCAGACGTGTGCCCCTAAGATCTCCAGCACAGGATCTCGCTGCCAATTTTAACCAATTTAGCTCATAAGACAACTGTCAGCTCCAGAGTCAATGGCTCCCTTCTGTGACTTAGACTTAGGCGAAGACCCTGGGTTGTAGCTTGCCAAAACTCAGAGTCTCTAAGAGTTCCTGCACCTCTTTGAGCCTCTGTTTCTTCATCTGTAAAATGAGCTGATAATGCTTACCTGTGGCTGTTCCAAAGATAAAATAAGTGATACAGGGTAATTGCTTAGGATACAATAAGGGTCAGTCCTCATACTTCCTTGCCCCTCTCTGTTCATCAATCCATCGCCTTCCAGCAAAGACTTGCTGTATCAGGACTCTGGCGTGAACCCACCCCCTCCCTAATCTCTGCCCCTCCAATGCTGCACACCCCATGTCTCCCCAAGCATGGAGGTACCTGGCAGGTTGAAGTTCTTCTGCTGCCGTGTGCACTGCGGGGAAGGGTGTAGGGGAGAAGGCGGTGTGGCACTAGGAGGGAGGGGGGGTGCTGGCGAGGAGGGCGTGGAGGACGTCGTGGAGGAGGGGTTGCTGCTGGAGTCTGGCTGGTAAGGGACAGGGATGTGGTCCTGCAGAGAGAAAACAGGGTAGGAGTCAGGGACAGGTAGGGAAGCAGAGACACAGCAGAAAGAGTGGGCTGAGCAGGAGAGGCCCCCACCCCAGCCCCTGCAACAACTCTTGCCCTTTCCTCAGCCACCAGATCCTTCCAAAGTCCCTCCTGCTTCATCAGCCCCGCTGGTCTGCATCCAGCTGTGGAAGGAACAGCCTCTGGAGTCGAATTCCTGTCCACTGCTTGGACCCCAGAGTGAAAGATGACCGTGTAATGAAAACGACACAGGTGACAGCCACTCACCTTGTGCCTCTTTGATTCTGATAAACCCCATGCAGAGGTGTCCAGAGTACCCCTCCCAAACCAACACCTCTCCTCCCAAGTGTTTATTAAAGAATCAACAGTCTGACAGCTCCAGAGAGAATGTGAGAGGGAGCCTTCAGCATCTTAGCTCGGGTCACAGCTGGAACCAGCACTGCCTCTCTTCATGCCAGAGCAGCTCAAAAACAAGGAGAGAGAAAGAATCCATGTGTGCATTTTTGGAATGGCCTGCTGGGGCGGACTTAGGAGCAGAGTAGTGGGTTGAACAGCATCCCGCAAAAAACGTCCACTCAGGACCTCTAAATCTGATCTTATTTAAACTAAGGGTCTTTGCAGACATAATTTAAGGTAAGGATCCCGAGATGAGATCATTCCTGATTCGGGTGAGTCCTAGATCCAATGACAAATACCCTAAATCCAATGACAAATATCTGAATCATCCTGGATTCAGGTGAGTCCTAAATCCAATGACAGACACATGGAGAGGGAAGTCACATGAAGATGGAGGGAGAGATCGGAGTGATGCAGACACAAGCCAAGGGTTGCTGGAGCCACCAGAGACCGGGAGAGAGGCATGGAACAGATTGTCCTTCAGAGCCTCCAGAAGGCAACCCTGCTGGCGTCTTGACATTGAATTTCTGGCCTCTAGAACTGTGTGAGAATAAATTTCTGTTGTTTCAGTCACCCAGTTTATGTTCTTTTGTTAGAGCAGCACCAGGAAATTAGTATCAGCAGGATCTGGAGTCAGGAAAACCAGGACTCAAATTCCACATCACCTCTTTTCTGTGCATCCTGGGCAAAATGCCCAACCTTTCCATTCCTCGGTTTTGTCCTCTATAAAATGGGAATAATGATACCATCAAGTGCACAGGGCTGCATGATTAAATGATGTGGAAGAATGGGAGGGAGGGAGGCAGGCAGGGAGGAACGGTAGCTGTATGCATTTGCAGGCATGTTCTCCTGGAAAGTGATAGATTGGTGCTGCCTGAAGCTTGAAAAGCATTTCACCTCTTTGGGACTTTTTGCTTTCACCAGATGGCAAGAGATGAGCAAAAGCAGCAAACCTCCACATGACATAAACGGGATTCCTGCCTCTCAAAGCCAGCAGAGCTAAGTGTTCCCAGGGGAGCCTTCATCTGTTCACCCACAGGACCGTGGTCACTTGATCCCTCCATTACTCAGAGGTCCACTACTCATGTGGACCAGGTACCCAAAGATGCTTTAGTGTGGTCAACAGGTATGCTTATCTGCCAACTCCAAGATTTGGTGTGGTGAACACCCAATAGCAAAGGAGGTCAAGGGCAGAAGGGGAAATGGACATCCTCTGTCTACTCAGGCTTACTGGGTGTCCAGCCAAGTTGTACATTTCACCCTCCCAAAGCTCACTCTACTGCCACTAGATCCACACTGCTTCTGGGTCAGTGAGTCTCTCCTTATCCCTCCCACCCCCTTTTTTTTTTTTTTTTAAGATGTGGTCTCAATCTGTGGCCTGGGCTGGAGGGTAATGGCATGATCACAGCTCACTGTAGCCTCCTGGGTTCAAGAGATCCTCTCACCTCAGCGTCCTGAGTAGCTGGGACCATAAACATGAACCACCATGCTCAGCTTTAAAACACTGTTTTTTTGTAGACACAGGGTCCCACTATGTTGCCTAGGCTGGTTTCAAACTCTTGGGCTCATGCGATCTGATCCTCCCGCCTCGGCCTCCCAAAGTGCTGGGATTACAGGTGTGGGTCAATGCACTTGAACTCCTTATCCTTAACATGGGCTAAGAACATCCACCTTGTAGGTCTGTTGTGAAGTTTAAACGAGTTATGTATGTACCTACGTCCTTTGTATCGAGTAGAGGTGCTTTATCATCAATAAATGGTAGCCATTACGTTAACAATAGTATGTTTCTATAATTCAACTTTTTATTTTGAGATCATTGTGGATTCACATGTAGTTGTAAGAAGAGAGAGATCTTATGTTTCCTTTGCTCAGTTTTCTCCACTGATAACATCTTATGAAACTATAGTACAATATCACAGCCCAGATACTGAACTGATACAGTCAAGATACAGAACAGATCCATCAAAACCAAGATCCCTCATGTTGCCCATTGATAGCCATACCCATTTCCTGCTCTCTCCTCACCATCCTTCCCCCATATTTAACCCCTGGCACCTCTAATCTATTCTCCACATCTGTCCAGTATAATAAACACTAGTTGTATGTGGGTTTTTTTTTTTTTTTTTTTGAGATGGAGTCTTGCTACATTACCCAGGCTGGTCTCAAACTCCCGGGCTCAAGCAATCCTATTGCCTCAACCTCAATCCCAAGTAGCTGGACACCCTGGTGCCCAGCTCTATTCTCAGTTTCTATAATTTTATCATTTCACTGTTTTATAAATTGAATCATACAGTATGTAACCTTTCCAGATTGCATTTTTTCACTCAGAATAATTGTAGATTCATCCAAGTTGTTGCGTGTATTGATAGTTTCTTCCTTTCGATTGCTGAGTTCCTTCGTTTTGATTGCTGAGTAGTACTCTATGATATGGATATATCAGAGTTTGTTTAACCATTTACCCACTGAAGGACATGTAAGTTGTTTTCTATTTTTCGCTATTGTGGATAAAGCTGCTATAAACATTTCTTTACAGGATTTATGTGAACATATGTTTTTATTTCTCTGGAATAAATGCTCAGAAGTGTAGTTTCTGGATAATATAGTAATAACATGTTTAGTTTTAAAAGGAAATGCAAAAACTGTTATCTAGAGTGGCTGCACCATTTTACACCAGCAATGTAGGAATGATTGATTTTTCTCTGCATCTTAGCCAGTGTTTGGTGTTGTCACTATTTGTTATTTTAGCCTTTCTAATTGGAGTGTAGTGATATCTCATTGTGCTTTAATTTGCATTTCCTAATAGCTAAGATATTGAACATCTTTTCATGTGCTTACTTGCCATCTGTATATCCACTTTGGTCTTAATGACTGTATCTATATAAGAAGTCTTGAGATCAGGTAGACTGATTCCTCTTTATTATTTTTCAAAAGAATAAAGCTACTGTAGATATTCTAGTTCCTTTGTCTTTTCACATAACTTTTAGAATAATCATGTCTTTATTTATAAAAAATCATCTTTCTGGGATCTTGATATAAATTGTGCTAAACCTATATATGAATTTTGAGGAGAACTGACTTCTTAACTATGTTGAATCTTCCAATCCATGAACATGGTATGGGTATCAGTTTCTTAGAGCTGTTGTGACAAAGTACTATAAACTGAGTGGGTTAAAACAACAGAAATTTATTATCTCACAATTTTGGAGGCCAAAAGTCCCAAGTCAAAACATTGGCAAGGCCGTGTCTCAGGATCCCTCTGAGACTTTAGGTAGGATCTTTGTTTGCCTCTTCCTACCTTCTGGTGGTGGCCAGCAATCCTTGTCATTACTTGGATTGCAGCTGCACCACTCTAATCTCTGCCTTTGTTGTCACATGGTGCTCTCCCTGTGTGTCTCTGTTTTTCTTCTCCTCTTCTTATAAGGCCAAAAGTCATACTGGATTAAGGAACCATCCTTCCAGTATACCCTCATCTAAACTTGATTATATCTGCAAAGTTCCTATTTCCAAAGATCACATTCACAGGTCCTGGAGGTTAGGACTTTAGCATATCCTTGTGGGGAATACAGTCAGACCCACAGTGGTATCTGTCTCCGTTTCTTTTGATCTTTGTTTCCTTTCACCAGCATTTTGTAGTTTTCAGCGTACAAGCCCTATACATGTTTTATCAGATATACACCAAAGTGTTTCCATTTTGTTCAGCAATTGTAGATGGCATGTTTCTAATTTAGGTTTCCATATGTTAATTGCTAGTATATAGAAATATAACTGATTTGGGCCAGGCACGGTGGCTTGTGCCTGTAATCCCAGCACTTTGGGAGGCTGAGATGGGCAGATCACAAGGTCAGGAGTTCAAGACCAGCCTGGCCAATATAGTCAAACCCCATCTCTACGAAAAATACAAAAATTAGCCAGGTGCAGTGGCACACACCTGTAGTCCCAGCTACTTGGGAGGCTGAGGCAGAAGAATCCCTTGAACCTGGGAGGCAGAGGGTGCAGTGAGCTGAGATCATACCACTGCACTCCAACCTGGGTGACAGAGCAAGACTCCATCTCAAAAAAAAAAAAAAAAAGAAATATAACTAATTTGTATTGATCGTGTATTCTGTGACCTTGCTGAATTCACTAATTAGTTCTAAGAACTTTTTAAAAAATATATTATTTGGGATTTTTGTATTTTCTTTGGGATTCTCTACATAGATGATGATGTCATTTGCAAATAAGGACATTTTTATTTCCCCCTTTCCAATCTGCACGTCTTGTTTCCTTTTCTTGCCTTACTGCATTGGCCAGAACTTCCAGCACTGTGTTGAATAAGAATGGTGAGAGTGGATGTCCTAGCTTGTTCCCACTTGTAGAGGAAAACATTCAGTTTTTCATCACTAGTTATAATGTTAGCTGTAGTATTATTTTAGGTGCTTTTATCAAGTTGAGGAATTTCCTCCTTTTTACTTTTCTGATTTCTTTTACCATGAATGGTTGTTGAATTTTGTCAAACAATTTTTTGTATCAATTGATATAACCATGTTATTTTTTATTCTTAGCTTGTTAATATGGTGAATTATGTTAATTGATTTTTCAGATATTGAACCAGTCTGTTATCCCTGGAATAAACTCCACTTGTATATATTGCTGACCTATATTTTCTAAATATTTTGTTAAGAATTTTCGCATCTATATTAATGAAGAATATTAGTCTGAAGTTTTCCTTTTCTGTACTTTGGCTTTCGAATCAGGGTAATATTGGCATATATCATGAATTGGAAAGTATACTCTTCTATTTTTTGGAAGAGATTGTGTACAGTTGGTGTTAATTCTTCTTTAGACATTTGGTAGTATTCTCCGGTGACACCATCTGGAGATTTCTTTTTTTGGAGTAAGATAGTTTTAAAATTACAAATTCAGTTTCCTTAATGTTTACAGGGCTATGCAAATTATACATTTCATATTGGGTGAGTTGTGGAAGTTTGTGATTTTCAAGAAATTGGCTTATTTCATTTAAGCTAAAAAATGTGTATGTGTAGCATTGTTTGTACATTCTCTTTTTGTCCATTTGATGACTGCAGAGTCTGTAGAGATGTCCCCTCTCATTCCTGATCATTGTAATCAGAATTTTCTCTTTGTTGGTCATGCTACAGGTTTGTCAATTTCATTTTAAATTTCTGTTTTATTTTTCCTGCCTTCTTGTGAGTTAAACATTTTTTAGAGTTTCATCTTGACATAGCTAGAGTATTTTTGAGTGTATCTCTTCGTATAGCTTTTTAAATGGCTGCTGTAGGTATTATATTATATATGCATAATTTATTGCAGTCTATTGGTGTTGACATTTTACTAGTTTGAGTGAAATGTTTCTTTATGTCCTTACCCTCCCCCTTTAATAATTGTCTTAAATATTTCCTGTACATATATATAGAACCACATCAGAAAGTGTTATAATTTTTGCTTCAACTCTCAAGCATAATTTAGAAAATTTAAGAGGAGAAGGTACATGTACTATTGTATCTACTAGTATTTGTACACTTTTGATTGTTTCCTGATTTTCCAAGATTCTTTATTACTTCTTTTCTGTTTAGAAAATACTTTTCAGTTATTCTTTCAGGGTAGATATACTTATCACAAAGAGTTTTCCTTCATCTGACAATCTCTTGATTTCTCTTTCATTTTTGAAGAACATTTTCACTATGCATGGAATTCTTTTTTTTTGTTTTGTTTTCAAGTTCTTAACCCTTTATTTTCTATAATCAGGGATCTTTTCCAACAATTCAGGCAAACCACCCACAAATATTGCTGAAATACTTGGTTTATAGCCATGCATTGAATTCCTCTATTCATATATGAGAAATGTACCCCCAGTTACGTTTCCTGATATTCTCTGTGTCCTGAAATCCTTTCAGATAGTGCTGTTAATATATATTGAGCACTCTCCATGTGCTGATTAGTGCAAAAAAAGTTATTTTTAGCAAGAAGAGAACACTTTTTTCTAGGGGATCAGTTCATAGATGCAGCCACTACTTGCTGCCCTTCAGTGGGATCTGGGGGAGCCTGGCTGAAGTCCCTGGGGTGATGGGCTGAACAGGGTCTCCCTCCTAGTGATGTCTAAGATGCATCCTACAACATTTACTACAGGATCTCCCAAGGGGTGTAAGACCATTAGACTAGGCTGGGTGCTGTGACTCATGCCTGTAATCCCAGCACTTTGGGGGGTGAGGAGAGTGGATCACCTGAGGTCAGGAGTTCGAGACCAGCCTGTCCTACATGGTGAAACCCCGTCTCTACTAAAAATACAAACATCAGTTGGGCATGGTGGTGGGCGCCCGTAATCTCATCCACTTCGGAGGCTGAGGCAGGAGAATTGCTCGAAACCAGGAGGTAGAGGTTGCAGTAAGCCAAGATCGCACTATTGTACTCCAGCCTGGTGGCAAGAGCAAAACTCTGTCTCAAAAAAACAAAAAACAAAAAACCAAAAAACCACTAGACTAAATCACTGGGGGCAGGGGAAAATTTGCACCTCAATAGCCAGATTCAAATTGTTCACTGTTTCTGAAAAGTGGAATTCACCTGCGGACAATATTCTCCTTAGAAACTCTCCTTTTAGAAAAATCCTTTTATTTACTTATTTTTGTTTATTTATTTTTTGAAACAGTCTTCCTCTGTCACCCAGGCTGGTGCCATCATGGTTGACTGCAGCCCTGACCTCCTGGGCTCAAGAGATCCTCCCCTCTCAGCTTCCGAGTAGGTGGCTGTACAGGCATGCACCACCACAGGCTGGTGCCATCATGGTTGACTGCAGCCCTGACCTCCTGGGCTCAAGAGATCCTCCCCTCTCAGCCTCCGAGTAGGTGGCTGTACAGGCATGCACCACCATATGCATGGAATTCTGAATTGAAAACTTTTCTTTCAGCCTTGAAAAAACGCTGTGCCACTTTCTTCTGGCCTCCGTGGGTTCTGATGAGAAATTTGTTGTCATTTGATTGGTTTCTCCCATAGGTAAAGTATTGTTCCTCTGTTGTCGCTTTCAAGATGCTTTTGTCTGTCTTCAGTTTTCAGAAGTTTGACATGACATATCTTAGCATGGATTTCTTTGGGTTGATCTTCTTTGGTGTTTTCTGAGATTCTTTAATCTGTAAGTTTATGTCTTTTGCCCAGTTTGGGAAGTTTTCAACCATTATGTGTTTAAGAACATTTTCAGCTCTGTCCTCTTTCTCCTCTTCTCTCTTTCCAGGACACCAATGACACCAGTGTTAGATTTTTTATTATAATCCCCAAGGGTCCTTGCTACTCTGCTCAGGCCATTTTCTCTCTGTTATCCAGACTGTGTAATTTCTATCACTCTATCTTCAAGTTCACAAATTCTTTCCTCTGCCCCATCCATCTTGTGATTGAGTCCATCCACTGAATTTTTTATCTGGTTATTATATTTTCTAATTGTATGTTCTAAATTTTCTAAATGCTTCTTCTTTTTATCTTCTGATTCTTTGCTGACACTTTCTGTTTCTTTTCAGGGACTTCTTATGTTTTCATTAGTCTCAAGAATGTTCATAATTGCTTATTGAAGTATTTTTATAATGAATGCTTTAAAAGTGTCATCAGCTAATTCTAAAATCCCAGTCATCTCAGCATTGGCTTCTATTGATTGTCTTTCTTTTTCTATTCAGCTTGAGATCTTTCTGCTTCTTGCTATGACAAGTATTTTCAACTGAAGCATGAACACATGAGTATTATGTGGTGAGACTCTGGATCTTATTTAAACCTCTTGTTTTTGCTGGATTCCTGTGACATTGCTCTAGCAGAGAAAGGGGAGGTACTGCCTTGCTATTGCCAGGGATGGGTAGAACTCTAAGTTCTTCATTCAGCTTCTGTTAGCCCCTGAAGAGGGGAGGAGTTTCTCATTATTGCTGGGGAGAGGTAGAAATCCAGCTCCACCATAGACCTTCGCTGATACCACTCTTGCTGGGAGGGGTAAGAATGCTAAAAAGCAGGGAGCAGACTTGTTAATGATGGTGGTGGTAAAAGCTCTGACTCTTCACTAGGTCTCCTCCAATCCTCCCTCAGCAGGTGTGGGAAGGAGTGCTGCATTATTGCTGGGCGAGGGTGGTGTTCATTCCCACTAGCAGGGATGAAACAGTCTTCCTCTGTCACCCAGGCTGGTGCCATCATGGTTGACTGCAGCCCTGACCTCCTGGGCTCAAGAGATCCTCCCCTCTCAGCCTCCCGAGTAGGTGGCTGTACAGGCATGCACCACCATATGCATGGAATTCTGAATTGAAAACTTTTCTTTCAGCCTTGAAAAAACACTGTGCCACTTTCTTCTGGCCTCCGTGGGTTCTGATGAGAAATTTGTTGTCATTTGATTGGTTCAATAGAGAAGTCCCTATTCAGCCTTCTCTAACACCAGTCTGGCAGGAGGATTGGGATGCCAGGGTTCCGCTTGACAAGGATGGGAGTCTAGATTCTCTACTTGATCTTTGCTGTTATGGGTGGGTACGGCAACAGATTTTTCTGTGGTGTTTGGCTGTGGCGTTTGGTTGGTTATTGGGTAAAAGTTTTCTTGCTAAGCTGTCCCTTTCCTGGGCCTTCGACTAGATGGGGCAGGCTTTTGTTGGGGCTTTTATTGTTTTTAACCCATTGACACATCCAGGTTGCCAGCTTCTTCAGTTCTAAGTCTGGGATACATGAAGCTAAAAGAAGTCCCAGACAGCTAGGCACAGTGGCTCACGCCTGTAATCCCAGCACTTTAGGAGGCCGAGGCAGGTGGATCACAAGGTCAGGAGTTCAAGACCAGCCTGGCCAACATAGTGAAACCCTGTCTCTACTAAAAATACAAAAAAAGTTAGCCAGGTGTGATGGCAGGTGCCTGTAGTCCCAGCTACTTGAGAGGCTGAGGCAGGACAATCACTCAAACCTGGGAGGCAGAGGTTGCAGTATGCCGAGATCGCGCCACTGCACTCCAGCTTGGGTGACAGAGTAAGACTTCGTCTTAAAAAAAAAAAAAAAAGAGGTCTCAGGGAACTTGCCACTGTGTCATTGCTTGGGTCCCTAGCTGGTCTGCCTCCTTCTTGCCCTCTTTCAGAGTGGTCTTATGTTTATTTTATATACAATGTCCTTTGTTTATAGCTGTACAGTTGACCCTTGAACAACACAGGTTTGCATTGCACTGGTCCACTTATAAGCGAATTTTCTTCCACCTCTGCCACTTTTGAGGCAGCAAGACCAACCCTTCCCCTTCCTCCTTTTCCTCAGCCTACTCAACATGAAGACAACAAGGATGAAGACCTTTATGGTGATCTGTTTCCACTTAATGAATAGTAAATATATATTTTCTTCCTTATAATTTTCTTAGTAACATTTTCTTTTCTTTAGCTTACTTTATTGTAAGAATATAACATATAAGACACAGAACATACAAAATACATGTTAATAAACTCTGTGTCATTGGTAAGGCTTCTGATCAACAGTGGGCTATTAGTAGTTATGTTTTTGGGGCATCAACAGTTATATGTGGATTTTCAACTGTGGGGGTGTGGTTGGCAACCCTCACCCCCACATTGTTCAAGGGTCCACTGTACTTAGTGGGAGGAATATGGAAAAGTACAATTACTCCATCTTCCTGGAAGCAGAGTAACTAATATTGTTAGTTCATTTAATCTTGGCAGCAAACCTGCAAGTTAGGTGTTATCTCTGGAGGGAGAATCTAGACTCACTTCAGAGTCTCCAAGAAAGGGAGACTCAACTATGATTGTGTACACAGAGAAACGGATACTGGCCCTATGGACAATTAACATTCCCAAGATATAGAATTTTCCTTGGAATAACAGATCTCCCCAATTTGATCTCTGACCCCGTGCGGGAGAAATAAATGTGAGTCCCAATAGAAGGCAGGGGATATCTGACCACTCGGACATAATCTTACTATTCTAGGCAAGGCTGTGCTCTAGTTCATTCTAACCACCTGCCAGGCAAGACCACCTTGAAAGTAACTCTGATCCAACATTAGTAGAAAGGCATCAGGAAGCCTTCTCACTCTATCTTATCTAATGGTAATTGCATTTCCATAACAATGGACATATTGGTATAAGGAATAATATGTCAGTGACATGTGGAGCAAACATTTATCATTTATGACTATGATATAGAGAGAAGCTCCCACTCAGCCCATGGGGCAGGTGAGGTTTTTCAAGGAAGCTGGGGGCCAATGATATTATACAGGAAAAGAAAGGTATCTACCCACCCTCCCAAGCCTTGCTCTTTGAACCTGCTGGCAAATTTCAAGAAGTTTCCACAGATGCTCTGCAAAAAGATGGTCATTGTCTAACTTTAAAAAAAAAAAAAAAAAAAAGGTTTTTGCTTCTGCATGGACATTTGTCAGCTTATCTGTCTCATCCTCTAGACTAGGCGCTCCCTGAGAACAGGGAATAAGTTATATGCATCAGCACTTAGCAATGTGCCGGTCACACAGTCACATGGTGGCCACTACTCAATAAATGTGTGCTGGATGAAGGAAAAAAGAAAGGAAGAAATGAAAAAAGGAAGGGTTGTATGAATGAAGAGGAGAGGCAGATAGAGGAGGAAGATCTGTTTCCTCCCACTAGACTGTTACTTACTCATCTTGGAATCTGTAAAACTAAGCAAGAAACAAAAACACAGGAGGTAACTAATCAATGCTATATGAATGAATGAAAGAATTAAGCAATTGAAATGAAGAAAGGATAGAGGGAAAGAGGGAGAGAAAATTGTCTTTATGGTGGAAGGATGTGTCTCTACCTCTTTGAGGACAGACTCATTAATACATATGGTACTCACTTCTCCTGGCAGAATTGTTACAACAGGAGGGAAAATCTCTTCCACAGGTCAAACTCAGATCTGTGTCTGAATAGGACCAGCAGCTGGCGGTTGTGTTCCATCAGAAGGAAACTTATTAAACTCTACCAGATCACGCAGGGAAAGGCTAATGGCATAATTCCTCTTTCTGAACACAGATGAGAGCTGGAAACATCCATCAGAGACCGTCCAGTCCAACCACTTCATTCTGTAGGAGGGGATGCTGAGACTCTAAGGTGGGAGGAATGGCCTCCTGGAGTCACACAGAACATTAGTGGCCCAGGTCCCAAGTCCAGGCCCAGAAGCAGAAACACAAGGTTGTGAAGTAATAAGAAATTCACATCTGACTCTGGAACTCAAATAGAAGCACGTTCATCACCCAGGTTTCCACTTCACTCAGCTGAGCACTGATTTGGACATGGCGGTGATGGTCACTATTCTCCCATGGAAACTTTCTAAGGAAACTGTTCTCACCCTCCAACCCAACAGCCTTTGTTCAATGGACTGTCCTAAACAGACACACTTGTCTTGTGACCTCCATAGCCCACTCCCAACACAGGACCATAGGCCAGAGCATAATGGCAGCTGACCAGTGACCTATAATATGGGATGGAATGATGAGATACGCCATTAGGAAGAAGAGCAGAGAGCGTTAGGAGCAAAGGCTGAGATAAGATGAGGTTCAAAGAGAACAGGGGAGCCACAACAGGCCAGAAAACAAAGAAGCCAAAGGTCATAAGGAGTAGGAACTATATGGAGGCAGAAGCAATGATAGAGGAAAGAAAGACAAAAGTAGAAGATGAGGAAACCAGCCAACAGTAACAACACATCAGAGCAGACCCACAAAGAGTAGCTGAGTCAGGCACACGATGGAAGACCAGAACAATGGCCCATGGGCTTGCTTTGGGTCCAAGGAGCTGGACTGAGCTCAAGACAGTCCTCCACGCCTAGTTTCATGAGGTCCAGATCCTAAATGGTGATTTCCCTTTCTCTGAATTGCCCCATGTCCATCCTTTACAAAAGACAACTCACTTTGCAGAGCCAGCCTAGGCGGGTCTCTGTACCTTGCAACCAACCAACAAAAGCAAGCCAGCATGCAGCCACTTCAAACAGCTTGAATACAGCAGGCAGAGATTCAGCCTCTGCCACTACTGCAGATGTAGTTTTGATGCCTTGATGTGGAAGTACAAGGGTTGTAGATTGGTCCCATAAGGAACTGGCAGATGCTACTGCTGCTGCTTCTCCTCCTTCCCCCTCCTCCATTCTCCTCGTCCACCCCACCCTGTCTTCCTCTTCTTCCTCTTTCTTTCTCCTTCTCTTCCTCCTTCCTTTCCTCCTCCTTCCCTCTTCCTGTTCCTCCTGCCTCTTCCTTCTCCTCTTTCTCTGTCTTCGTCATGATCAAGCTACTTCCGTGCCCTGAGTACTCAGCATTGGACTAAAATCCTTTATACATATCATACATAGAATCCTGTCTGCAACCCCAATAATACCTCCTATTGTGTCTATTTTACATAAAGGAAAACTAAGGCAGACAGATCTTGAGATAACTGGCCCACAATCACACAGCAAGTCAAAGAGCTGAGTTGCAAGCCCAGACTTCCTGACTCCAAAATCTACACTCTAACCACTGTGCTAGGTGAAAAAGCAGGGCCTTTGTGAACCTGGACTGACTGAACTAGACAGGAGACAAGACAAAGAGCAGTGAAAAAAAAATCTTCAGACCAAATTGGCTCAGAAACTTATTGCACTAACCACGTCATTGCCTGACAAGAAGAATCTGTGTGAAGCCAGTGAGAAGGGAAAGAGGGGAAAAAATAACCCAGCCCTGTGATAGATCCTGTCCACCTTCATGTCAAAGCTGCTTTCTTAATAGAGGTTAATTTATTTCCCTTATCAAATTCTCCTGCTGGCAGACAAGCAGAACAATGTCACAGTCACTGATCTATCTGACCTATGTTTCAGTCTCATCTGACACCAAGAGGCTCATGGTGCCTGTAAAGCCAGAGAGAAAGGTCTCAAGGTGGTTCTGAGCTCCTCACCCCTCAAAATGTCACAAAGGAAAGAGTGGGTTCTAAGTGATGCACAGTTACTATAGTTCCCAGAAGCCTCGCTATTTGAACTTACTCAGCCCTCCCAGCAGTGGGGATCCCCTCTCCTAGAGACCTGTCTCTTTTGCAAATAACAAAGGAAAAGTGGACCCAGCCTGACGTTTTGATCAAAGGCCCCTAAATTTAAGCTGATAATAATAGCTAGAATCTCCTGGATTAATATCTATGGGCCAGTAAGTACACTGAGTGCATTTAAATGTTGATTATTGAATTCCATCCTCATAACAACTGTCTGAGGTTAGTGTTCTTATTGCCTGTCATGGGCAGTTTAAAATATGACTACAAATCTGTGGACTCTTCCCACTAAGAGTTGAGGTCTGTGTTTCTTCCCTTTGAATCTGAGCAGGCTTGTGACTGCTTCCATCAGTAAAGTGCAGCAGAAGTGACACTGTCAAAGTTCCACCTGTTTGCTAATTCAGTTGCTCTTTGAGCCATGAGCTGCCATGTAAGAAGCCCAACTACCCTGAGGCAGCCATATTGTGAGGACACCCAAGCATTACAGCAAGTCCATATACAGGTGCTCTAGTTGACAACTCTGCTGAACCCATGCTTCGACTCAACCCAGCCCAGGCACCAGACATGGAGTGAAAGAGCCTCTAAATCAGGGATCAGAAAACCTTTTCTGTAAAGATTCTGACAGTCAATAATTTAGGCTTTGCAGGCCATGCAGTCTCTGTCATGACTACTCAACTCTGATATTGTAGCACAAAAGCAGCCACAGAAATATGGGTATGACTGTGTTTCAGTAAAATTTTATTTACAAAAGTAGGTGGTGGGCTGGATTTGGCCTGTGGGCCATAGTTTGTCAATCCCTGTTTTAGATGACTCCAGCCCTTATCTGTGTGAGTCTTCCCAGTTGATTCCCATCATGGAGCAGAGACAAACCATTCCCTCTGCTCTCTGTCCTAATTCCTGACCTACAGATTCTGTGAGGATGATTGTCATATGCCACTATGTTTGGGTGGCTTGTTGTGCTGCAGTAGATAACTGGAACACCCCCATTTTACATACAGGAAAACTGAGGCTCAGAGAGATTAAGTTACTTGTTCAGTCTCACAGCTAATAAGCAGAGGAAGCCCTGGCTGGCTGCCAGGTTTGCCTGATTCCAGAAGCCAACTTCACTCTACTGCTGAAATGATGCCACAAGGAGCCAGATGGTAAATGGCTTCGAGATAAGAATGGCGGGTGAGGTAGCTCAAGAGAAAGGGGACACATGAGCTTTGTGGGGAGACATGGAAGGAGAGGTCAGAGATAGAGGAGGGACCAAATGATGCATGGCCTTTCAGGCTGCAGTAGAGTCTGATTTGTTTTCTAGATGCAATCGAAAGCTATTGGATGGTTTTTAAGCAGGGCATGGCATAATTCAAATTGCATTCATTAAGTATCACTCTGGCTGATGTGTGGGAAATGGACTGGGAAGGGGGCAGTCCTCTCTCTGCGCGTTGCCAATGAATAGTGACTCAGCTATTACGATGTTCCTCTAGGACGTGAACACAGGTCAGTGCCCTCCTGATCCTTGGGCTAATGTGCTTTTTCCACTGATATAGTTTGGATATTTGTCTCCTCCAAATCTCATGTTGAAATTTGAACCCAACGTTGGAGGTAGGGCTAGTGGGAGGTGCTTGGGTCACAGGGGTGGATCCCTCATGAAGAGTTTGGTCTCTTTTTTTTTTTTTGCAGTAATGAGTGAGTTCTCACCCTATTAATTCCTGCTGGAGCTGGTGGTTTAAAAGAGCCTGGCACCTCTCTCCCCTTGCCTTCCCTCTCCTCCCTCCCCTCTTCTCCTCTTGCCTCCCCTCTTCTCTCTCTCTCTCTCTCTCTCCCCCCTCTCCCTCTCCCTCCCTCTCTCTCTCACACACACACGTTTCCTTCCTTTTGCCTTGTGATGTCTGCTTCCCTTCACTGTCCAACGTGAGTAGAAGCAGCCTGTGGCTTCCCCAGAAGCAGACGCTGGTGTCAGGCTTCTTGTACAGCCTGCAGAACTGTGAGCCAGATAAACATTTTTCTTTATAAATTACCCAGCCTCAGGTATTCCTTTATAGCAATGCAAATGGACTAAGACATCTACCTTCGACATAATGCATGAAAGCTTTGAGATGCTTGGAAATCACCTGCTGGTGTGTGCAACCTTTGCTTCCTACTGGGAGGCTGGGCATACCCCTGGGATAGATTTGGTACAGTCCCATCAGCAGATCAAATAAAGGATATGGAAATCATGCCAGAATCTAGGCCACAACTGAAAGAAAGATGCACAGAGGGGCCCAATGCTGACCTCTGTCTGAGGGTAGAAGCCAACCAAATTGCCTGTTGCTCAGAGCTCAGGGCCCCAAAGAAAACCCATCCATCCAGCCTCTACCAGAAGCTCAGAAATAGACCACTATTCCTTGAGGTCTGATCCAACAGATGTGTCAGAAAGACCAGAACCATCTGCAAAGTTGGTCCTGGAAGATGGTGTTATAGTGTGGCTAGGTCGCCACCCAAATCTCATCTTGAATTGTAGCTCCCACAATTCCCACATGTCATGGGAGGGACCCAGTGGGAGGTAATTGAATCATGGGGGCTGGTCTTTCCTGTGCCATTCTCGTGATAGGGAATAAGCCTCACAAGATCTGATGGCTTTATAAAGGGGAGTTTCCCTGCATAAGCCCTCTCTTGTCTGCCATCATATAAGATGTGCCTTTCACCTTCTGCCATGATTGTGAGGCCTCTCTAGTCACATAGAACTGTGAGACCATTAAATCTCTTTTTCTTCATAAATTACCCAGTCTCAGGTATGTCTTTATCAGCAGCATGAAACAGACTAATACAGATGGCAAAACCTGTCACAGAGCAAAGCAAGTGAGGTCTGGACCACTAAGGAAACTCCTTTTAAGTCTCTCCTCCCATCCATTGTGCCTTCCTGGATACCCTCATCCATTCTCATTCCGACATGGCCTCTCTCTAAATTAGATTTCTGGCACACAAACCTCTCCACTGATTGCTGGATGTCCCTCAAGCTTTACTCAACACAAACATCACAGAATTAGGGAAGCTGAGACGGGTTGGGAGGGAGCGCCATACTCCCAGATCAACCCTTCCTCCCTCCTACCCCTCACCCAGCAGTACCAGCCCCACATGCCCAGACCCAGTGGAAGCCCAGCCTTACCTTGTTGATTTTGTTGGTTTTGGGGAGCGTCTGACTGATGTGCAGGTCTGAATACCGAGGTGGCTTCCGTAGAGGGTTGTTGATGTCACATGGAACGGACTCTGTCCGGACTAACCTTGCTGGATCCGTAGGGGTAAAAACATTGATTTGGGAATTTAAGTATCACTTTGTCTTTGGTTATGCCAGGAGAGCATAGCTCAGATCCCACCTCTTAGGCCCAGCCTCCAGCCTGGAGGACAATTCACTAAAAGTGATCATCGTTCTGTGGTGGGATCAGGGTATTCTCTGTGGTTTACAACATATTTCTATTGTCCATATATGACTTTTGACAATTAAGATGATAATAATAAAACTAAAGCTATCAGGTTTTTAAAAATACCATAATTGTTTCATATTGGCAGACTCAAAACTCATTTTAAATACACGAGGTTCCTGATTTCTCAGGGCCTGTGATGAGTGGAAAAGCTCATCACGGTGCCCTGTCCCTAACTTTCTAACCTCTGTGTTAGGATCATCTTTCATTACTTTTGGGATTTCTCAGGCCTAAGCAGCCTGTCGCACATTGAAACACTTTGTCCTAAACAACCCTGGATCTCTGAAAGAAAGACAGCTGTTCCAGGAAGCTAGGCACATAGTAGATGCTAAATAAATGCTTCCTGATCCAAATCACGTCGCCCAAGCCCCTCTCCCTTCTGTTATTTCTATTACTCACAGGGGAACACAGCAAGGGACAAAAATGAGAAGCTCAAAATCAAATCTGATGCCTGGTATTGTTATTTGTTAGCTGTTTTTTGTTTTTTGTTTTTATTGCAGTGGTGATGGGAGGGTGTTGGTTGAGAAGTTTAAGCTCCGGATTGACCCAGGGATTTCATTTCTCTGCTTAGCCTGAGCTGCCATCACCATGGAAACTGACTATATTTTCAACTTCCAACCAACAGAGAGAAAAAGCAAGAAGCTGGTGGATTTCTGCAAAGTTCAGTTTGCTCTGCATGTACAGACACCTGCCACCTTTGAACAAAAGGAGGCATGGCCTTGAGGGTGGGGGGGAGACAGCCCTTCTTCAAATGTCAGCCTCTGAGAGCCATCACCTTCCAACAGGCTGGTTCTGTCCATATGGGAATCAACCACTAGCAGAACCTTTTACAGAGGAGAATTTGGTGGGAGGCAATTTTTCCAATGAGGCTGACCCAAGGCAGGGTCTCAAGAGAGGTGAGAATTCAGCCTTTAAAATAGCCTCATTGAGTGTATACAGTTATTCAAGGAAGAAATGGCTCTCAATTAAGGATGTGGGGTGGGAAGGGCAAGAGAAGGGAGCTGAAGACTTTGCCTTCACTTGCAATTTTCTGTGTTTTGGAGATAAACAATGCAAAGATCATTGAAAATCAGCTGCCCGTTGGCTTTGGGACACATTACAGTGCTTTCAGCAGCAATTTGCCTCCAAGTTTCCCTTGGGTTCATGCTGAATTAGGGCAGATTCCCCGGAATATGTACTGATCAAGGCCAGGGGAGATGGGAGTGGGAAAGTGGGAGGACAGGGAAGGAGGACTCAGTGTCCGATTAGCAAGCTGCTGTACTCTAAAGTTGCTCCCTGGTGATTTGAAGGCTCTATCTATCCCATAGATGAGGGGTTTGCAGGGAGGTGGCCAGCATGAGTTTAAAATATTTTAATAAACTGCTTACATTTAAAAATAAGCATATGGGCCAGGCGCAGTGGCTCACATCTGTAATCCCAGCACTTTGGGAGGCCGAGGCGGGTGGATCACTGGAGCTCAGGAGACTGAGATCATTCTGGCCAACATAGTGAAACCCCGCCTCTACTAAAAATACAAAAGTTAGCCGGGCGAGGTGGCATGTGCCTATAGTCCCAGCTACTCAGGAGGCTGAGGCAGGAGAATCACTTGAACTCGGGAGGTGGAGGTTGCAGTGAGCCGAGATTGCACCACTGCACTCCATCCTGGGTGACAGAGCGAGACTCCGTCTCAAAAAACACTGAGTAAATAAAAGATAAGCATATGGCACACAAAATTCTCTATTTGGGCCTTTGTTGGAAATGTCAGAAATGCTGGCAATGTAGGTCCACATGGCTGGAGTGGCTGGCTACCCTCTCTAGATGGCACTTGGGTTTTCCAGTGTCCCACAGCCCCATCTGGCCAACTTCTCTCATTTAGGACATCTACTTGGCCCTCGTAGGCATCGTGGTTTATGTCTCACTCCTGCTCTAGAGAGTGCTTCTCAACTTTAAGGTGCATGGGAATTCCCTGCAGATCCTGTTTAAAATGCAGATTCTCATTCAGTAGGTCTGGGGTGGAGCCATAAATCATGCCTTTCTTTTCTCTTCTTTTTTTTTTTTTTTTTTTTTTTTTTGAGATGGAGTATCACTCTGTCGCCCAGGCTGGAGTACAGTGGCATGCTCTCAGCTCACTGCAAGCTCCACCTCCCGGGTTCATGCCATTTTCCTGCCTCAGCCTCCCGAGTAGCTGGGACTACAGGTGTCTGTCACTACACCCCGCTAATTTTTTGTATTTTTTTTTTTTTTTTTTTTTTTTTAGCAGAGACGGGGTTTCACCATGTTGGCCAGGATGGTTTTGATCTCCTGACCTCATGATCCGCCTGCCTCGGCCTCCCAAAGTGCTGGGATTACAGGCGTGAGCCACTGTGCCCGGCCTCATAAGTCATGCATTTCTAACAAGCTCCCAGGCGATCCTGATGCTGCAGGTCCATGGACAATGCTTTGAATAGCAAGGATCTGGCCTACGGTGTGCAGCAGAACTTTCTGCAATCAGTAAAATGCTCTGTATTTGTACCAATATAAGCCCTTGAAATGTGGCTGGTGTGACTAAGTAATTAAATTTGTGTTTTTGATTTTAATTAATCTAAATTTAAATACTTAAATGTAGCTAGTAGCTACTGTATTGGGCAGCACAGGTCCAGAAAGTCCCTCAGGGATAAATTTCAATATGGATAATGGAGTTTGGGGGTGATCACCTCATTGGGCAAGGATCAGGGGAATTATTTTGAAAGCTGGACTACAAGAGTTCCCAAGACAGTGTCCCTTATAAGTAAGTCCTTGGCAGTCAGGGAAAAGCCTTTCCTTCCAGCCAGATTTGTCTTGCTTTTGCAGTGGAATCCTGGTAGTGGCTCTCGCAGGGCTGCTACTTCCCTGCCTGGACAGGTTGGCTCAGACACTCCTAAGGCCCCAGGAGACAGGACACAGATGGCCCAATCCAACAGGCCCAAGACATACCCCTCCTCATACCTACTTTTGCAAGGCCAATTGATTAAATCTAGAGAACACACAATCGAAAAACACCCAGCCAGTGCTCTTTTTGGTGGGAAGAAAAGCAATGGGATTGGTAAACAGAAGAGGCTAGAAGTTAGGACAGGAGGCAGGATGAGAGAGCAGGGGTTAAGTGGGGAGACAAAAGGGGCTAAAGTGTCAGAGGGACCAGTAGAGGGGCAAGAAATAGGGAGAACAGGCATGGGGGAGGATAAAGGAGACAGATGTCAGGAAGAATGGTGTTAGAGAGGAAGAAACTATGTGGGGAACTATGTGGGGATCAGGAGGTATTCAGAACCAACCTGAGTGGGACAGCTATGTGCGGGACCTGCAGGAGCCCCACCTCACCCCTACCCCTAGGGCAGTAAGTGTTAAATACTTACCTCCTCGGTGGATGATCAGAAGATGACAGGGTGGGGCTTCTTTGGTGCATTTGTTGTGGCACTTTAACCTGAGAAAGATAAAGAGAGAGAAAGATGGATAGGTGAATGGCTGAGTGAGTGGATAGGTGGTGGGTGGGTGGGTGGGTGGATGGATGGATGGATGGATGGATGGGTGGATGGGTGGATGAGTGGATGAATGGATGGGTAGATGGATGGGGGATAGATGGGTGAGTAGATGAATGGGTGAATGGATTCACGGATGGATGGATGGGTAGTTGGATGCATAAATTGGTAGATGGATGGATGCATGGCTGGGTGGATGAATGGGTGGATAGATTGATAGGTGGCTGAACAGATGGATGGATGGTAGATGGATAAGTGGATGAATAGATGGATAAATGGGTAGGTGGATGGACGGGTGGGTGGATGAGTGGGTGGATAGATGGGTAGATAGATGAATAGATGAATGGATGGGAGATGAATGAACAGATAGATTGATGGGTGATGTGTGGATAGATGGATAGATGGGGAAGTGAATGGGTAAATAAATGGATAGATGGGTGGGTGGGTGGATGGATGGATGCATGGTGGATGGGTAGGTAGATGGATAGGTGGATAGATGGGATGTCCCCAGTGGTCTGGAAAGCTCTGGGTGCTGTGGATACTAAGATGTGAGATGAGATGGGGCAGCTACTGCAAAGGCATATCCTCAGCAAACCAGGAAATTAACTCTGGAGACAGGCTTCTAGTATTCTACCCTCTCAGGTCAGTCTTGGGTGGTCCAATAGTGGATGGCAGCTGTTTTATTAGCATTGCCCACATGGACTTCATGTTTTAAAAAAATATCAAATATCATGCTTTTCCCATCAGCCTGTATCCATGATCATCATCACAATTCTTCTCATCATCTTCCATTTACTTGAAGACTCATTTTATACTATGTCATTTAATCTTTGTAACAATCTCACAAAATGGGCATCATTATCATTCCCATTTCACAGATGGAAAAACTGAGATTAATTGACTTGCCCTAACAGAAAACCCGGGTCAGTGGTCCCAAAGCTGGCCACTCATTTTTCTTAAAGCCTCAAGCTGTAGGACACATTCAACCAGGGCTTCTAATTATAATGAAATCGGTGCCAGGCATTAAGTTTTAGAGGCATAAAATGGAAGAGTTTAGAATGAATATGTCTTCCTTTGAGAGGAGCCAAAGAGGACACCTTGCTCTTTCCCCTTGAGTTGCCTGACTTCACAAGGATAATAAAAATCACAAATTACTGCAGCCTGGCTTTGTCCTTCTCTTTTAGAGTTTTATGTCAATAGGAAAGATACACCCTGCGGAAGATGCCATAAGTGTCCCATTCATATCCCCTTGGATTCTCTTACCATTTTGCACATACCAGCCTAACTTCCAGCAGCCAACATCTTTGCCAGATGGTGGCCCTCAGGCTGCTTGGAGATTTAGTATGAAAACAGACACAAATACTAAACTCAGAAGTAGGAACTTTACAGTTGCCCCCTACTCTCTTCCTGATTTGACAGTTCTCTTTAAAATAATGGTTTGAACATGCAGGCACAGACTCAACATTGATTCCTCCAATTAGTCTAGTTCGTGGTTCTGAAAGTAGCGTCCTCAGACAGCAGCATAAGCACCACCTGGGAACTTTTCTGGGGCCCCACGGCAGACCCGCTGAATCAGCCCTCGGAGATAGGCTGTGGCAGGCAGCACTCTGGGTCTGAACCAGCCCTCTAGGTGAGTCGGATGCATGCTCAGGTGAGAACCACCAGCCTAGCTGATTGTTTTGGAATATTTGTGCACATTTCCCCAGTTTTTCTCTTGTTTGGTCTTTCATGGTCCTGATGGGGCTCTGAATTCCTCTCTGAAAAAGTTAGACCTGGGACCACCAAGAGTGCAGCAGGGGAGCAAAGAGGGACATGGGCAATATGAGACAATGCTAAATCACGGGGTGAGACATAAGCCCCTCTCCAATTCTCTTTCAATCTGATGGCACCAGAGAGAAGGTGTCTCCAACATATGTTACGTCCAGTCCCAGATTTCGACAGGTAGCAGTATCCACAGGCAGTTTTATCAATGGATTTTTCCACTTGAAAATTTATTTTTTCCAGGTTGCCTTATGAGATGGTTTGAATATTTGTCCCTTCCAAGTCTCATGTTGAAACGTGACCTCCAAGTTGGAAGTGGACCTAGTGGAAGGTGTTTGGGTCATGAGGGTGGATCCTTCACAAATGGCTTGGTGCCTTCCCTATGGTAATGAGTGAGTTCTCACTCTATTAAAGACCCTGAGATCTGATTGTTTAAAGGAGCCTGGCACCTCCTTCTATCTCTCTTGCTACCTCTCTCGCCATGTGACACCCCTGCTCCCCCTTCTCCTTCTGCTACGAGACCTTATCAGAAGCCAAGAAGATGCTGGTGCCATATTTGTACAGCCTGCAGAACCACGAGCCAAATAAACTTTTCTTTATAAATTACCCAGCCTCAGGTATTCCTTTATAGCAATGTAAAACAGACTAACACACCTTATATTAATGGCAAGTGATGTTGATTTTTCATTTACGATAATGAGATACATTTTCATCTTTCAATAAATTTAAGTTTAAAAAGGCCATAAATAGAAAAAAAGTAAAAATAGTAGAGCGGATATGTAATTATGATAAAATCGTGACAGAGTGTTAGACAAATGTCTGAGTTAGACTGGGAAAAGCTGACTTAGACATTTTGGAATCTACAAAAAGAGGACACAGCTCTTGGCACCAGGAAGTCTAAGATGGTTGAAAAACATTTGGAATTGCTGTTGGTCATGAAGGACATAAGAACGGTAGGGCACTGAAAATAACAAGAACTAACATGCATGATGTGTCAGGTAATATCCTAAGTGCTTTACATCATTCATTTAATCCTTGTAACAGCCCTAGGAAGTAGCAATTATTGTTAGTCCCATTTTACAGAGTGAGAAACTCAGGCTCATCAAATTTGGATAACTTACCTAAGGTCAAATAGCCAGTAAGAGACAGAGGTCCCTTACTGGGGGCTAGATGCCTTCATTATAACCACGATGCTAGACGCCTTCACTACTTGCACACTTTTTGCTTAATCATTGTGGGTGTACTTGTGGGTAAAGCAGAAAGTTCCCGGGAGCTATGACTGCCTGAGTCAAAATGCCCTTCTTTCAGACAAGCCTAAGATAACACCTAATTCTTCCCAATACAGACGCTTGACTTCACAAGGATAATCGAAATCCCAAGTTACTGTGACCCGGCTTTCTTTGTCTTTCCCTTTTCTAAGATCCTCAGACTCTCAGACTTATGGGAAATATCCCAGCCCCCATGGGAAAGCTCATGATGTCTCAAAACCCTTATGCAGAGCTCTGCTAAATGTGAAACTGGCCTTTTATTCATTCAACAGTGAGCTTGGCCTGGAGTGCCCCAGGTACTGGAGATACACAATGAACAAGACTAATGCAGCCTCTCTGTTTATGGGGAAGGATGATAAATGTATAAGCAGATAAATCGAATAACTGCAGATGTCATAAGATCATAAAAATATATTTCAGGGAAGTGGGATGGGGGGAATGATGGGGTATGAGGGAGGTCCTCGGGTAGGTGTCAAGGGTAGGTGAAGCCGAGTTCCGGCACAAAGGTTTGGAGGGCAGGACATGTGTGCTGAGTTCAAGGGTCAAAAGTTAAAGGTCGATGAGGCTTTTAAAGTGATGAGAACTTTTAAAGTGAAGAGACCAACACGAACGGTGGGGACATGAGGAAGGGGAGGTGGCGGAGACCCCGAAAGCTAAGACAAAGGGTCTGCATTTGAATCTGCAGGCGCTGTGAAGCCGCTGAAGGTTTCCGAGGACCATGACATGGTCAGACAGATGTTTGGGAAGCCCTGAGCTTTGGGGAATCTGATGTTAAAGGGGAGTCGGACCAAGAAGTTTCTGCACTTGGAGTAGCTGGACTCCACTCCAGAAATTTCAAGAAAGAATTGTTTTCCTTTCCAACACCCCACCTATGAGTCATCTCTAATAAACCCCGCTGGGAGAGTGCCTTGCGGATACAAAGAAGCCCTGTGGCTATCTCGTGGGCAGCACTTTGAATCAGGGGCATGCAATTTAATTTCACCTGTAGACCACTGCTAACCCAAGACAGGGCAAGTGAGGCTGCCCACGACCTTGGCCTGTTTCCTGCTCTCCTCCTTGGCATTTTTCCTCTCCAGAGTCCCTTGTTGCTTATCTCTTGCAGTAATGGAAAAGCCCTCCTTGACCTCTGTCCCAGGAGTGGGAGACCGAACACTCTTCCTTCCAGTCAGGGGCTTCAGAGGGCAGCATTAGCAGTGGAAACACACCTTGCTCATGCAGAAAACCCCAAGAGAAATATCTCCAATGCCCAGGCACTTAAACCTTGCATGGAGGTTCAGATGTCAAGAATGACAGCCTGCACATCCAGGATCTGCTAATAGAGTCGGCAGGATTAGACAAGCCCTGAAATTACAGACACTCTGGAGAACGAGGGAAGAGGGACCACAGCAAGACTTTGCAAGCACACTATGTCCCACTTAACAGAAACTGTTTTTCCAGCTGGAAGTGTGCAGCAGTTTCCCAAAATATGACTTTTCCTTTTCCCTACCCATGGAAGAAAGAGCTACTAGCATATAATTTACCAGGAGACCACCTGCTTCAAAACTAGATTCCCAGGCCTCACTCTCCAAGGTCCTGATTGGGTAAGTGTCGGTTGGGAATGCAAATTTTAAGCAAGCACATGTGAAACTTGAGAACTACCATATCAGAGGAATACATTCTACTTCCCAGATGAGAGATGTATGGGAGCCTGAATCTTTCAGAATACAATGTTCTCCTCCGAGAGGAAAATAGGGGGAAAGTATATAGAACAAATCTAGGTTCAAATCCTGATACCACCACTCCCTGGCTGTGATAACTTGGGCAAGCTGCCGATACACTCAGAGCCTCAGTTTCCCCATCTGTAAAGTGGGGACAATTGTAGCATCTTGCCTCTCTGGGTGGCAGTGAGGACTAATGATATAATGCAAGTAAAGTGCCCAGAAAAATACTTGGCACACAGTAGAATCTCAAGAAGTGGCAGGTGCTATCTTTTTTATTATGGTAGTTACCATAATTATTGCTAGTTTGTGTAGCAGCTTTCTACAGCAAGCCCCTAAGATCCTCTGCTGGAGGACTTTCTCTGGCTGGAAACATGGGCTGGCTGGAACACTTGGAGACCTTAACCAACTATAGGTGGGCACTGGTTGATGGATATTCCAGCCCCCTCTCTCATGGTTTGCATGACCCAGAGACATGCTCATTTTAGGACTGTACCCCAATCCCCCCAAGCACCTGCTCTTTGATGCACCCATTACCAGCTGCCTTAACTCTCTGTCTCACTTCCCCACTCCTCTATTGGTATGGCCTGGGATCATCTCTCAAATAAACCACTTGCCCTCACATCCTTGTCTCTGGGTTTGTGGAAACAGGGAAGCCCAGTTAAAACATCAGGATTATTAACAGAAATTCAGAGCATAAACGTGGCCTTCCACACAGCTCTCACACCAAAACCAAGCCTTCTGCCCCTTGACTCCTCGTGCATCTCTAGCTGCCAGTCCTTAACGAATTTGGTTCTCCAGGTGCTCCATTCCCCAAGGAGGAAGGGAAGAGTTGGGTGGACACAGCAGACTGCCTCCAACAACACGAAAGAAGGCAAACCTCCACACCAGACGTGGGCCAGGAGGAGCTCCATGTTTCAAGATGGTGAGTCTGAAGGATTCCCAGGCACCAGGGAAGGTCTTATATGGTTCCAGACGTGGTCAAAAGTTTGCACTTTGGAATCAAGCTGACCTGAGCCTAAATCACAGGTCTGCTCTTCCTAGCAGGGCAAGAGAGCATTTAATGAGAGAATGAGTAGTGCCACATAGGCACTAAACAGGTCAACGCTTTAGCAGGCAGGGATCCGACCCACTCTGAACGCACGCAGGAAACGCCCTGCCACCCTCATAGAGCCTGCACACTTGGAAAGGATTTATTTAAAATTTTCATTGCAAACAGTTAACTTTTTTTTCTTTTAACTTCCAAGGTTTAATAGGATAAGCTTCAGTTATCGGGAAAAGTTGCTTACGAGGAACATCTCATTCCCCCGAGGGAGCTGCTGGCTAAATGAGACATCGTCTCTGTCTGAAAATTAAATATGTGAATTCATCTTGAGGGCAGAATCTAGGTCTCCCTCATGTTCTACCTCCCTTTCCTTTCCTCCTTCATTGAAAGGTGCCTGGTGCTTATTATCTGGTGGGTAAGTATCAGAGAGAGAAAGAGGGGGAAAGAAAAAGAATGGGTGGAAGGGGAAATCTGTGAGATTTAGAAACATTCTAATCCCTATCAAAACGTTATTGAAAGGTCATTTCTATTTCTTATCAATCGTATCCCTCTTTGTTTGTGAAATGCAATCATGCCCCCTTCTTTCTTCCCTCCCTTCTTCCCAGTGTGGGGCTCGGGGGCAAGGATTTGACCAGAAGCAAACTGGATCTCCATGGGAACTGCGGAGGACACATGGTCTCTTTCACAAGCAGCTCTGCTGTTTTCTTGAAAGATTTGTCATAGCCCCCTGTGAAGCAGTCACAAGCCTAGAGCCTGGCGCAGAGCTGGGATTGGAATGCTGGCGTTCACAGAAGGGACAGGCAAGACCCCTCCTGGGGAAGACTGTCACGTCAATTTCTCACCATTCGTTGGGCGGTTCTAACCAATGGATGAAAATTTGCTCCGATCAGCTTCAATCTCTCATTTCTCCTACTTTTTCTTGTACCATACCAGCTAACGTCACAATAATCTCTCTGAGTAGGGCCTGGTCTTTCCTTCCAGAGTGCAAATGGAATATTTTAAAAACCTGGCTCCTAATATCCAGTTGAGGAAACATTCAATAAGCACAAACTTTGAGCCAGGCGCTAAATTCCACAACCCATGTCCCCTGAACAGCAATCTCATAAGAGGTGGATATTGTTACACCCATGTAACATGTGAAAAGTACTGAACACCTAGCTTTGTTGGCTTACTTTTGTTAATAAAATAGTGGATATCAATTTATGTATGGCTATGGAATCTCAATATTGACCATGAGAATAGGAATAATAATTATCTCCCTCTACCATGTGAGATAAACTGTGTGAAATGTTTTACATATATTTTAACCCTTATTAGCTTCTGTTTGTCTGTTTGTTTACTCTCACTGCAGATCTAATACATTCATTTTGCTCACTCATTCTTCAGAAAACAGAAGTGATAAATCCTCGTAGATGTGCTCCCATTGTGTAATCATGTGATGTATAATTCTGTCTTCTATGTGCATGTTTTTAAAACCTCAATTTAAGTTTTAGACTGCAATCAAGTTTAAGACTTGAAGTCTAAGACTCTTTTTAACTGTTATCTTTTTCCCCCAGTATTTTCTTTTGCTTTTTAACTGTGTTTTTTGTTTTGTTTTGTTTTGTTTTGTTTTTGAGACAGAGTCTTGCTCTGTTACCCAGGCTGGAGTGCAATGGCACAATCTTGGCTAATTTTGGTATTTTTTGTAGAGACAGGGTTTCACCACGTTTGCCAGGCTGGTCTCAAACTGCTGACCTCACGCGATCTGCCTGCCTTGGCCTCTCAAAGTGCTGGGATTATAGGCATGAGCCACCACGCCTGGCCTGTCCCCCTCTTTCTGTCCATGTGTTCTCATCATTTAGCTCCCACTTATAAGTGAGAACATGTGGTATTTTGTTTTCTGTTCCCGCGTTAGTTTGCTAAGGATGATGTTCCATCCATGTTCTTGCAAAGGACATGATCTTGTTCTTTTTTATAACTGCATAGTATTCCATGTACATCCATTTTTAAGTCAAGAAGACTGGGGTCCAGTAACAAGCTCAGTCACACAGATAGTAATGGGCAGAATTGGGACAATTCACCCATGCATGCCCACAAGAAAACACTGTGTTCCTCCTCTGTGCCAAGGGTTGTGCTCGGCACTGGGGGTATAATAATTAAATAAGACAAGAATTCTTTCTTTAAAGATCTTACAGTCTAGCAAGAAATGTACTGTCCAAGAATATAAACCTGTCTCTTGTGGCTTCAAGCATGAACATCTTTCTACTCATCCTACTGCCACCAAATTGCCTCTTAGAAATGAGCCCATCTGGATTTGAACCAGATTTTGGGGGCCTCATATTGGCAAGAACCGCTCTCTCTCCAGAGGTCCCTACTGAGATCTACTCAAGCAACAAATATTTACTGAGCATTTACCATGTGCCAAGCACTGTGCTGGCCCTAGAGGTTTAAACAGTGAACAGTCCAGAAACGAGATGGCCCTGCCTTCAAAGAGTTTAAAGTCTGGTCAGGAAGACAGGCAGGTAAATAGACAAATACAACATAGTAGTATGTAATATGGTGTGACAGAAAAGGGCAGACGGTGGCACTTCAGATTTGAGAGGAGTCAAGGAGGGCTTCCTGGAGGAAAGTGGTGGCTGACCTGAGCTTAAAAGATAAATGAGAGATATTTGAATTGAAAAGATAAATGAAAGATAAATGCCTCCGTAGGCTCCAAGTGCAGGATATCAAAACACCCTTTCCCTCACTGCTAACAACTCGGTGGGGTCTAGCTCTTCAGCCGATAGCCAACCACAATATAAATGAGCAAAGGGCGAGTGGTAGGGAGTATTGACATATAAATCAGACCTCGGGCTCCAGGGACATCATGAAAAATCACCAGGAACCCCCCAGCACTTTTCTCTCCATAAGAGAACACTCTAAGGAGAGGTGTGCAAGAAAGACGCAGGCAGTAGCAATGGGGTGCAAAGATGTATCAGTGAGTGGGCACATGGCCTGCCGCAGGGATTGATGGCTCAGGGAAGCTGGAGCTCTGGGCACGAAGAGAGGAGAGATACGAGGGGATAGAGGAGTAGGCAAACATGGCGCAGGGTCTCATCGTGCAGCTGGATTTCGCTGAGAGCCAGGGGGAACTAATGAAGGATTTTAAACAGGGAGGGGAATGCTGGCTAAGCATTTTAAAAAGGCCCCCTCTGGCAGCAGAAACTTGCAATTAAAGGGCAGCAAAGTTCCCCTCTCATTATCTTCCCTACTCTCTGTACCTGCTTTCCTTTTCCAGGTCACTGCATTAAGTGTTCCTGAAGGCTTCTTGCAAAAAAAAAAAAAAAACGAAACCAAATCCTTGCCCCCCTTGCAGCAGGGCTGGTTTCACTGCATACCCCAATTGAGCATTCTGGTCTCATGTGAGTTCCCCTGTGGTCTCTTGTTTGAACCAATGCTTCTAGAAATGCCTCCGTAGGCTCCAAGTGCGGGATATCAAAACACCCTTTCCCTCACTGCTAACAACTCGGTGGGGTCTAGCTCTTTAGCCTATAGCCAACCACAATATAAATGAGCAAAGGGCGGGCGGTAGGGAGTATTGACATATAAATCAGACCTCGGGCTCCAGGGACATCATGAAAAATCACCAGGAACCCCCCAGCACTTTTCTCTCCATAAGAGAACACTCTAAGGGAAGCTGTACATTGATTACTTGCTGTACCCTCCCTCCTCTCCTCTCCCCCACCTTCCCTGAAAAAGGAGAAAGTGACTGTAGAGTCTTCTTGGCTCTCTGAACCCAGAGATGTTCATCGGAACACAAAGATCCATTTGTCGTCTTTCAATTCAACAAAGGATGAGGGGAGCGTGGGGCAGGCTGGGGGACAGATGACGAAAAGCTTTGGTCCAGGCTGGGATTGAAACCAGATTCTTATACTCTGTTCTGCTTGTTTAGTTAAAGGGCAAGCAGAGTGACCCGTAGCATTTATTGCCGGCCTACTGTGTAGCCAGCCCTTTGCCCATGTAAAGTGGTTAAAAGTCCGGGATCTTGAATCAGAGCGATCAGTGGGTTTGAGTAACAGATCCACTCACCGTGACACTTTGAGCCAGCTGTTTACTTTTGAAGGCCTCTGTTTCCTTGTCTGTAAAATGGGGGTAATAACAAACCCTACCTACTTTTGATAGTTGTGGCAAGGATTAAATGCGATCATGCATGTAAAGTGTTTAGAAAAATGTCTGGCACCTGGGTGAGCCCCCAATACATGATAGCATCATCATAATTATCATCATCATTATCACATCTAATCCCACCTCAGCCCCCAGTAGAATTATAAGCATCCCTCAGATACAACTATAATTAGACCTAAATTTTTGCTTATCATAGGTAAAAACGCATATATGGGATGATTAACTCCCATTATAATTATTGCAAAAACTGAAGTGTTTCTATTAATAGAAAAGTAAGTTCAAGATTCAAGCTGGTGATCTCTGAAATACTTGCTCATAATTATATCCTGCCAATATCCTGCCTGTTGTACAAACTCCCGAAGCTTCCAGGAACTTCGCAGCAGCTGCGACATCAGCACTCATCATTTCCCCACTTTTTAAAGGTCTGGGTAAATTAGTGCAATGGTGGCTCAAACCAGCCATGGCTTACTTCACACTTCTATCTCCTCATCACTTGTGGCTGCAGCCATGTTGCAAAAAAATAGGACATTTTTAGGTAAAACATGTTTTGATGCAAGAACATAGGAGAGCAGAATGCACAGGGCAAGAGGGAAACCCAAGATGTGCTTGGTTTTGCTGTGTTATTGGACATTTTCACTTGGATTTTGATGTGTACGAATCCCAGTGAAAAGATCCACTAACATGGCAAAACTCAATTGAGGAGTGCGTGGCTTATTTAAGCAAAAATTAGTAAAGTGACTGCTTATATAAAAAGAAGTAGGTACCAGCTATGTCTGGCCAGCTACTGCAGGCAGGAGGAGAGAGGACTCGTATAAAGGCCATGAAAACACCACTGAAATACACTGGAAATCTTGTGCTGGTTAACTCAGGCTTCCAAACACCATGTCTTACCTTACTAGGGGAATGATCATGGGTCTCACTCCTACAGAAGTGGGCAGTGACCTCAACCGGAACGTATAAAATGTTTTTAGCTAGTAAAGACCCACCTCTATTATAAGGTGACCAACCTAGGCCTGATCGAAGGGTTTCTAGGCACTTGGGACTTTCAGAGCTAAACCTCAGAAAGTCCCAGACAAACTGGGATGGTTGATCACCCCCTAGTATAATAGGGATTATAATGCCTATATCACCCTATAATTATAGAGTAGATAACCCTGTAGTTCACCCTATAACCTGAAATATATATAAGGACTCACCCTACAAGTTGACTATTTGAGTAATGAGTCCAAGCACAGGTCAAGCAACTGCAAGTTGCCATTCTAAAACTGAATAATGCACGGCATAGTCCCATGGCTTAGGAATGAGTAGCTCTCTACTGTGGGCAGTTTTGACCCCCAGGAGACATGTGGCAATGTCTGCAGATGTTTTTCATGGTCACAACTGGGAGTGAGGAGGGGGTGCTACTGGCATCTAGCAGGTAGAAACTGTAGATGGTGTTCAACAGCCTCCAACGACAGGACAGCCCCCACAACATAGAATTATCTGGCCCCAAATGCCAACAGTGCCAAGGTTGAGAAAAACTGAAATAAACCCTTTAACAAGTCTTCCAAGAAGTTGGCTGATTCAGAAAATTCTGAAAGAAGAGCAGAGGACCAGAACTACAGAAAAGGCGAAAATGTGCTAAAATTTTCCAGAACTTCGATGTTGCTTCAACCCATGGAAGCGATTTAGTGGGTCTGTTTCTTTTTATACTTCGCATTCATATAAAGTTGAGTTTTGCAATGAAATAAATGCTGAACAACATATTTAAAGCTTCTAATTTGAAAGATTTCTCAAGTCATTATTATTGGGGCATGAACATATTTCATCACATGGAATGAATGTGTTAGCCTCACTGTACATCAGAGAGGTTTAGAAACCTTCCCAGAGTCACACAGTGAGGGAGTGGCAGGGCCAGAACCTGAACTCAGCTCTCTCTGCCCGCAGTCTGTATCCTTGCTGTTGTTTCACTGTCATAAGTTGAGTTTTGTAGAAGCAGATCCTGAAATGAATATTCTTGCAAATGATTTATTGAGGGAGTATGCTCAGAAGAAACCTATTCCGGCTGGGCACGCTGGTTCATGCCTGTAATCCCAGCACTTTGGGAAGCCGAGGCAGGCAGATCACTTGAGGCCAGGAGTTTGAGACCAGCCTGGCCAACTTAGTGAAACCCTGTCTCTACTGAAAATGCAAAAATTGACTGGACCTGGTGGTGGGCACCTGTAATCCCAGCTACTCAGGAGGCAGAGGGGGAAAATTGCTTGAACCCGGGTGTTCCAGGCTGCAGTGGGCTGAGATCATGCCTTTGCACTCCATCCTGGGCAACAGAGTGAGACTCTGTCTCAAAAAAGAAAAAAAGAAACCTATTTCATTGTGGAGGAAGCAAGGTCGGGAGTAGCGAGGTCGGGAGTAGCGAGAAGCCAGGCATGGATGCGGTTTCAGGTGAATGCAGTCTCAGCCTGATCCCATGGGGATCTCTGCAGGAAAAACTGTACCATAAAATCTATTTGTCAGCCGGGCACGGTGGCTCAAGCCTGTAATCCCAGCACTTTGGGAGGCCGAGACGGGCGGATCACGAGGTCAGGAGATCGAGACCATCTTGGTTAACATGGTGAAACCCCGTCTCTACTAAAAAATACAAAAAAAAAAAAAAAAAAAACTAGCCGGGCAAGGTGGCGGGTGCCTGTAGTCCCAGCTACTCAGGAGGCTGAGGCAGGAGAATGGCATAAACCCGGGAGGCGGAGCTTGCAGTGAGCCGGACCAGCCACTGCACTCCAGCCTGGGCGACAGAGCGAGACTCCGTCTCAAAAAAAAAAAAAAATCTATTTGTCTCAAGGTAAGGAGGCTGGGATTTTGCAGCCCTGAAAAAGGTAGTCACTGGCTCTGAACTAGCTGGGGAAGGGGGAGGGGTTTAGTCCCAGGTACCTGGGTGACGCAGCTGCAAGGGACTAGCCATTTGCTGCAGCCTCTGTAGCAGCAGCTGGTCAAAGAGATCACTGGAAATATGATCTGAACACAAGACGGAAGTGGGTGAGGTAAGACTATGACCGTTGGCCGCTGGGTTTATAGTAACATCCTGTCTTCAAAGCAGAGGACTGAGTGCTCCTTGGTCCTAGGGAAGAATAAGCCTCCAGCATCTATGAAGTACTCTGAAATCCCTTAGTTGATCAGACCCTTCGAATCTAAGGCCCTGAGAGCAGATGACTCAGAGAATATCGCAACTCCTAGTGTGCGTTCCTCACTCTGCCACCCACAGGAAGGGTGATCTTGACACCAGCATGCTGCTCCCCATGGCCCTGTACTTGGCAAACAACCCACTCTTGGGATAATGAGAGCCTGAGTCCAAGATTGCTTTTCCAGGAGTGGGTCTGGATGGGCACTGAGCAATGCTTCCCACCCCCATCCTGTCCCCTGCCTGGAGCATCAGGTAGCAGCAGCCTGAATCATGGCAATAACTGGTCCACCCAAGCCAGGCTCAGTCCTGCGGCTGCAAAGCAGAATCTATCTCCGCTCTCCCCCAGTCCCTGCGCCTGGTACAAACAATTGCAAAATATGCTCAAGGCCTTTAACGTCCTGGTCCAAGCTTTTGCTCAGGCTGTTTCCTCGGCCCAGAGCGCCCTGACTCTGCTTCACCTGGCTAACTCCTCTTCCTTCAAGACGTAGCTTCAAGGTCTTCCAGCAGAGCACCTTGATGTGCATTACTGCATCCGCCTGACTTTGACGCGGCACCACAGCACTTCCACACTTAAAAACAAATACGAATTATCTGGGAGGCTTAGTAAAATGCACGATTCTAGGCCTTATGCTCACAGCCTGGTCCCGGAAATCTGCAGAGGAGCTCTGGAAGCTGCAATGTTAAGCTTGCACCTTGATCCCAAGACAGGTGGGGCCAGGGCACACCTTGAGAACTGACAGTGACTATGAGCATCTCCAGGACAAGTGTGTCTTCTTCACCCTCATACTCCGAGTGGCAGCAAAGAATCCCCACACGCTCAGAGATGGCTGAACTAGCCAGAACCAAAACATAATCTGAGAAGAGAAAATGGGTAGCGAAAACAAGCATAGGAGACAGCTAAAATGCTACTTATCCACCGGTGGTTCTGGAAGATGTTCCCCTCTCTTCCACACTCCAGCCCATGAAAAAAAAGAAAGAAAGAAAGAAAGAAAGCATCTCCGTTCAAACTCTCGTCTTCTAGAGCAGGTGTCACCCAAATCACGCTGTGCATTTTCCCGCAAGAAATGCAGATAGTGGTAGAGAGGTTTCCAAGGAACCAGATCTCAGCTCTGCAGAAACTTGTGGAAGGACCCCGAGAAGGGGGAAGAATGCAGATAACACATGATTGAAGGCTGGGAAACCCATCAGCATCTTACTGCAAAAGCAAACTTCTGCCAGCTGAATCCAGTTATCAGACAATATGTGAATTGTGCTGACATTCTACTCTCAGAGCTAAACTCCATTCCGCTCTCACAAACCTATTAGATGAAAACGCCTCAATTTAGATAACTGCAAATTGCTTTCTGAGTCTTAATTTCCTATTAGTTCATTAATCTCTCTATTCAGAATGCCAACAAGACAGCTAATGATAATTCCGGAGGAAGTGGGCATGAAATCGGAGCAGGAGGGAAGGGGGTTAGACACGAAGGAGATGTTTCTGGCTTCCTGGGTGGAGGGGTACCCCAAAGTTAATTCATAAAGTTAGTAATATAGCATTAGCTTACATTAATTAAACACTTCTAACGGACTGGGTACTAGGATGAACATGTCATTGAACAATTACCTTGTTTTGTTGTCGTTGTTGTTGTTAAGCAATCTAGTAAGGGGGATGTTATTATCCCCATTCTACAAAAAAAAACCTGAGGCTCCAAGGGGCCACACAACCAGCTGGCAGCAGAGTCAGGTTCAAATACAGGCATGTCTGACCTACAGCTTGTGTTCCTAATCACATGTTATCTTTTTTTTTTTTTTTTTTGAGATAGGGTCTTACTCTGTCACCCAGGCTGGAGTGCAGTAGTGCAGTCTCGGCTCACTGCAACCTCCACCTCCTACGTTCAAGTGATTCTCCTGCCTCAGCCTCCCGAGTAGCTGGGATTACAGGCACCCACCACCAAACTTGGCTAATTTTTTGTAGTTTTAGTGGAGACGGGGTTTCACCATGTTGGCCAGGCTGGTCTCGAACTCCTGACCTCAAATGATCTGCCTGCCTCAGCCTCCCAAAGTTCTGGGATTATAGGCATGAGCCACCATGCCTGGCTCCTAATCACAAGTTATCTTTTAGACTCATCACTCCAATATTTACTGGATGAATTTGCTGGGCAGATGATGATGAAAAAGATTCCTATCTATAGAGTGCAGCTAAGGCGTGTAAGAACAGAAGAGCCTGAAACACCATCAGCAAAGACTTACACGAACATCTTGCATTATAAAATGTCCAGCTCGACAATACAGTTTGAATTTGTTTTTTAAACTAGTACTTCTAATGTAGAGCAGTAGGCCGGGCGCGGTGGCTCAAGCCTGTAATCCCAGCACTTTGGGAGGCCGAGGTGGGCGGATCACAAGGTCAGGAGATCGAGACCATCCTGGCTAACACGGTGAAACCCCATCTCTACTAAAAAAAAATACAAAAAACTAGCCGGGCGAGGTGGCGGGCGCCTGTAGTCCCAGCTACTCTGGAGGCTGAGGCAGGAGAATGGCATGAACCCGGGAGGCGGAGCTTGCAGTGAGCGGAGATCTGGCCACTGCACTCCAGCTTGGGCGACAGAGCGAGACTCCGTCTCAAAAAAAAAAAATAATGTAGAGCAGTGGTTGGCAAACTGGGGTCAGCAGCCTCAGCGTGGCCTGGGAACTTGATAGAAATAGACATTGTGGGAGTCTGCCCCAGAGGTATTGAACTTGAGAGTCTAGAAGTGGAGCCCAGAAAGCTGTTTTTTAAATAAGCCCTCCAGGGGATTCTTGTGCACACTCAAGTTTGAGAACCATCATCTAGAAAATGAAAAGTAACTCAGGAAAGAAATTTGGAGATCACCTAGAGAAGCGTTTCTCAAACGTTAATGTGCAAAAGAATCACCAGGACTGATTAGCCTGCTTTCGTGCTGCTGATAAAGACTTACCTGAGACTGGGTAATTTATAAAGAAAAAGAGGTTTAATGGAGTCACAGTTCCATGTGGCTGGGGAGGCCTCACAATCATGGTGGAAGCCCAAAGGTGGTGACAAGAGAGAATGAAAGTCAAGCGAAAGGGGTTTCCCCTTATAAAAGCATCAGATCTCTTGAGACTTAACTCACTACCATAAAAACAGTATGCGGGAAACGGCCCCCATAATTCAATTATCTCCCACTGGGTCCCTCCCACAACACGTGGGAATTATGGGAGCTACAATTCAAGATGAGATTTGGGTGGCGACACAGCCAAACCATATCAAGGACCATCTTAAATGCAAATTCTAATTTGGCAGGTCTGGAGTGGGCCCCGAGAATGTACATTTCCAGCCAGGTGCCAGGTGACGCTCATGGTGCTGGTCCAGGGACCATGTGCAGAATAGCATGAGGCCAATCCAATCCCTGTCACCCAGGGAGTTTCTGGCAGTAACAGAACTGGATTTGCTCTGGGTGGAAAAAAAAAAAAAAAATTCATTCCCTTCAGGGAAGGTTCAAATCCAGGCTTCTGGAGGGGCTTTCAGAGGACAGGAAATGACCCATATCACATACTACTATTTTTGCAAAGTTCTCACTCAGGTATGAGACCATCCTTGGACACTTTAATTGAAGTTGCAGCCCTCATCTTGACCCTTGTCTGCTTTGTCCATCTTCTTAGCATTTTGCATCACCTTATCATATGACCTAATTTACTAATTTACTTTGTTTACTGTCTGCCCAACTCCTGCCCATGCCCCAGCATAGAAACTAGGGAAGGGATTTTGTCTCTTTTACTCACTGTGGTTTCCCCAGTGCCTAGAATTGTGCACAGTCTATAGCAGGTGCCCAAAAAGTATTAGTTGAATAAGTGAACAAATGGTTCCGCTCATTTTCTACAAGAAGCTGCCTCCTCATCCTTGGTGTCACCTCTCTGAAATGTCACCTGTCACCGCTCTTTATGTGTACACTTTCATTTTATTGACACTCAATTTCCATAGGTGTGTCTCCTCTAAACTCCTTGACAGTGGGGTCTGTACATTTCCCGTTTCTATCCCTTATCCAACCCTTCTATCAGCTTATAAGTGCATCCAAAATTCTGCCAATCTTTGAAAACACATACAAGTAACCCTCTATCCTCACTATAACTAATGCGAAAACTGCAGGAATTTACTGTAGAACATGTCTCAACTTCAACTGGTGATATTAGCAATGCCTGCTCATAATTATGTACTGGAGATTGCTCTCAATTCTGTTGTAGTTTCTGCAAGCACCATGTCAAAACTCCTGAAGCATGTCAGAGCTTCATGTTTTGAATTTTTGGTTTTGAATTTTGCCTCTTATATGCCAGGAGTCATTTCTGCATAAGATGGAATAGGGAAGAATGTGATAAAACATTGCAATCTGGAGCATGGACATTTCATTGACTCCTTCCAACAGCCCTGTGGCGGGCGCTACTGTCACACTTGCGTTGTAGAGAGACGCTGAGCCCCATGATGGCACACCTCTGCTTAAGCTCATGCAAGAGTTTAGTAATGGCGCTGGGACCCAAACTTAGTTCTGACTGCTTTCCAAGTCTGTGTTCTTGCAGCCTGCCCCCTGATCCCATCCCTATCCTTCCCACAACCTCCTCTCCCAACCCTTGGCAGGGTCTAAGGCTTTGCTCATGACTTTTAGACCAGAGAGCACTAGCAAAGGCTACTTCTGAGTTCTGCGTCTAGTGCTGAAAATGAAAACGGCTTGGGAAGTGGTCAGCCTTGCTACCCCAGCTGCATCCCTGTCACCTAATTACCTGACTTCAAAGCCTCCACACGGCAGGTATGAGGATGTAAGAGTCGCCACTACCTCCTCGGAATGTGGTAGGACTAGATACAGATGAGACGGGTCTTCAGAGCTGCTGGTGTACGGAGAAAATCAGCCAGCCCGGGGGCCAGACCTAAAGGCCTAGCCTTATGCCTTGTGTTGTCAGAAAGACCACCTGAGAGCCTAGCTTCACAGAGGACCAAGGCAAGGAAGGTGGCCTTGAAGTACTAATGCTTGGTCATTATTGCCCCTGCTTCCCCTTAATTTTTTTTTTTTTTTGAGACAGGGTCTTTCTCTGTTCCCTAGTCTAGAGTGCAGTGGTGCAATCACAGCTCATTGCAACCTCAAGCTCCTAGGCTCAAGTGATCCTCCTGCCCCAGCCTCCCAAGTAGCTAGGATCACAAATATGTGCCATCACTCCTGGCTAATTTTTTACCTTAATTTATTTTGTAGAGACAGGGTCTAGTTCTGTTGCCCAGGCTGGTCTCGAACTCCTGTCCTCAAGTAATCTTCCTGCCTCAGCCTCCAGAGTGGCTAGGACAACAGGCATGTACCATCATGCCTGACTAATTTTTTTTTATTTTTGCGTGTGTGTGGATGGGGGTCTCACTATGTTGCCAAAGTTGGTCTCAAACTCTTGGGCTCAACTGATCCTCCTGTCTCAGCCTCCCAAAGTGCTGGAGTTACAGGCATAAGACTCTGCATCTGGCCTGTGCTTCCCTTTATACCATGGGACTTACGGCTTCCCACAACTCCAGGAGGAAAGGATGCTCAACCTTACCTTCATTACTCCGGTGAGACTGCCAGGTGGAGGGTATGGACAGGGGTGGGGCAGAGTGGGGAGAGTGAGAGCTTGCCCTTGCCACTATCTCACTTCTATCTTGGGGCACGGATGTGGGGAGGCCTGAAAGGGCCTAAATGAGAGGCCTCTGCCTGGACTAGACAAGGAAGAGCAAGCCTAGAGCAGAAAGAGGAATTCTCAGAATCTTTTAAACTAAATGACTTCTATAAAGCAAACAGATGCATGTTCATTTGTAATTATTACATAAAGTTGGCTGTTATGACTATTTTATAGTGTTGGACCTGAAGGGGTATGTAATACGTGTTTACAAAAGGAGAGACAGGGAGAGATTGAGGCCTGACAGCAAAGCATCGCAATTTCTTACGAAGGACTGGACTGAGCCAGGCACTGTGTTATGTCCTCAAGTGTGCTGATTTATCAAAAGCTCATTGCCACCCAAGGCAGGCATGATAATTATATTAGTCTGTTTTTATGCTGCTGATAAAGACATCCCCATGACTGGGTAATTTATAAAGAAAAAGAGGTTGAATGGACTCACAGTTCCACGTGGCCAGGGAGGCCTCACAATCATGGTGAAAGGCAAAAGGCACTTCTTATATGGCAGTGGCAAGAGAGAATGAGAAAAAAAACAAGCAAAAGGGGTTTCCCCTTATAAAACCATCAGATCCCGTGAGACTTATTCACGACCACAAGGACAGTATGGGGGAAACCACCCCCATGATTCAATTATCTCCTACCGAGTCCCTCCCATAACATGTGGGAATTGTGGGAGCTACCATTCAAGATGAAATTTTGGTGGTGACACAGCCAAATCATATCAATTATTATTCCTTTCACACAGATGAAAATACTAGGGACAGAAATGTGAAATGACTTGCCCAAGGTCAGGCAGCTGACAAGTGGCAGCACCAGGATTTGAAACCAGAGCCCATATCCAGTGTCTCAGTTTTCTTCTTCCTCCCTACCTTTTGCCAGCCATGACCTTGAGTGGGTGTGAGGAAGAGAAAGGAAGCTGGGGGAGGCAGAGCTTGGGTGGTCTGGCTTTCTTATCAAAATTCCAGACCGATGTGATACTACAGAAAGTGAGCAGAAAAGGAGTTGGGGATCTGGGTTCAGGTCCTGACTGTCACTTCTTCACAGTGACTTTTCATTGCTAGACTCAGCCTTCACAACTGTAAAATGGGGAAAATTACAATGCTAGTTCAAAAAGGTACCATGAGGAGAAAGAAAAAGCAGAGACAGACTTGGGAGCTAGGCGCAGTGGCTCCCGCCTGCAATCCCAACACTTTGGGAGCCCGATGGGGGAGGATCACTTGAGGTCAGGAGTTTAAGAGCAGCCTGGCCAACATGGTAAAACCCTGTCTCTACTAAAATTACAAAAAAAAAAAAGCCAACATGGTGGCACAGGCCTGTAGTCCCAGCTACTCAGGAGACTGAGGCAGGAGAATTGGTTGAACCTGGGAGGCGGAGGTTGCAGTGAGCCAAGATCACACCACTGCACTCCACCCTGGGTGACAGAGCAAGACTCCACCTCAAAAAAAAAAAAAAAAAAAAGAGACAGAGAAAGAGAAAAGGATTTGGCAAATTCTAACTCAGGATCAGCAAATTACAGCTGAGGGCCACAGCCAGCCTGCAGTCTGTTTTTGCAAATAAAGTTTTATTGGAATAAATGAAGTTGTCAAGACTGTTTCTGTTTCTGTATTGTTTATAGCTGCTTATGGTCTGCAAAGCCTAAAATATTTGCTATCTGGCCAACTTGAGAAAGTGTGCCAACCCCTGGCCTTAGATGCTATGAAAATGAGAAGTACCACTGTGCCTCAGCACATAGCATTAGGCATTTCCAGCATCTTCCATCAGCGCTGGTTCTTATTCAGAATTGCCCTCCCTTGACCCCCTACCGAAATGTAGAGGTGCATTTCAAATCTATTTCTGAAAAACAAAGCAAACAACTCTCCCAAGAGTGAAGAAATCAAACTCCCAAAGGCTGTTTCAGTGACCTGCATATAGTTCTAGCTGACACTGGGTGCTGGAAAAAGTCACCACAGGGCACAGTCACTTACTTGCAGTTTTTACATTTGAGGCCAAAAAGCATCCCTTTCCCACAGACTGTGCATGTCTGAGACATCCAGTACTTGGTGGAAAACCTGTGGAAAAGAGACAGAAAATGTTCAAGGTTAAGGAAACGGCAACTGACCTATCTCTAGAGGGATGAAGCACTTGAAGAGCAAGCACACCAACCCTGGATTCCAGTCCTGTTTCTTCCGAGCTGTGTGACTTATTCAAGTTGCTTAAACCACTGGAACCTCTGTTTCCCCATCTGTAAAGTCCAGATAATAATAGTATTGACCTCGTAGGTTACTGGGGAGATTAAATGAGGTCAGTCAGGCATGTCAAGGGCTCCGTACAGTGCCTGGTACATAGTAAGCACTCAGTAAATTGGGTTGTGACTGTACTATTACCTTGAACATTCATAAGGGTCATTCATTTGTTCAACAAATATTGCCTGGTGGCCTACTATATGCCAAGGTCAGTACTGGGACAGAGTAATGGAGAGGGCTGGAACTGCCTGCAGAAAGCTACAAAGCAAGGTGGAGCCTCCTGGGGGACCCCCTGAACCATCTCCCACCAGTTGCTAGTCACACCACCTGGGGAGTATCAAAGGGAGCCCTCCCCTCCCGAAAGACCTGAGAACCCAAACTTCAGTGGCAGAGAAGAGTCTTTGAAAGTGAAAGCCATTTCAGACCATCAGCTCACCTTGCTCTCCAACCCCATCCACTTGCTGCAAACATGGGCAGTTTGGAGGTCTCCCATGTACAGCTATAAACCAACTGGAGCAGAGGTGCATTCGATTAACTCCCTGGGCACATCTCCCCTCAATATTGCCAGGGTGCTTTCTTCCCCAAGAGATAGGAGGCAGTGGCAGGACTGGGCCCAAGAAAAGTACTGAAGGTTGCCAGGTCACAGTTAATTTTAATTTTCAATTTGTGTCACCGTCAGCAGGAGCTGTATCTAATCTCCACTGCCTCAGAGTGTCAAAAGGGAAATCGGAAGTGATTATATAACTTGGAGTCGGAGAATTTCGAGGGAAAGGTTGCATCCCTCTGTTGGACCGTTTTGCCTGATTTGGGTCAGTCACTCTCCAAACAAAATAAGCCACAGCCCAAAGCCTCCAAATCGAAACAAATAGCAATATTCTGAGCAAAGACGCTTACTGCCAAGAAAACTCTCCCTCTCTGGTTTTGGATTTGTGAGTTGGTCAAGCCCTTTCTTTCCCTTCGGCAGAGCCAGTGAGTTTAGCAGACTCTGTTTTGCAGAATTTGGCAGCTTCGGGGCATGGCAGTGAAGGAGCGTGTATTTCACTCATCAGCCAGCCACACAGGAATGGCGGGCAGGCGTCAGAAGCAATGGGTGACAGTTTTTTCTCCTTTCCAGCCCTCTCTTGTTCTTGGGATCAGCTCTGCCTCTTCCCCAGCTCTGGCTGAAGTGACTTTGATGGCAGCAGATGGGATTTTAATTTCATTTCTTCACCAAGGCTGGGGTGAGTCCAGTTCTCTCTACCTCCTGGCATTAAGCCCAGGGAGAAACACAGGGAGAGACTGAAGAGTAGTAGGTCATCCCAAGTCTCAGCTCCTCTGGGAAGACATTCCTACAATTAACAGGTTGTCTCCCTCCTCTGGGCATCAGCTTTTGAATCTTAGGGAGTACCAGAGAGCCTGGGGGCTGGGCAATCTAAGGGGTGGGGCTGAGCCAGGGGTATGGCCAATCCAGGAGCCGAGCTGAGCCAGAGGAGTGGCTGACCCAGGGGTGTGGCCGAGCCAAGGGTGTGGCTGAGCCAGGGGCGTAGCCAATCCAAGAATGGGGATGAGCCAGGGGCAGGGCCAGTCCAGGGAGCGTGGTCGATCAAGGGGCGTGGCCAATCCAGGGGTGGAGCAGAGCCAGAGAGCAGTGACGAGGAAAATACAAAAAAGGCCCTCGTCTTTGATGCCCTTCTCTCTGCAGCTCAAGGCCTGACCATTCATGTGCCTATCACACACTTCTCACTGCTTCCTCCAAAGTTTTCTCATTTAAGCCTTAACAACTATCCTGTCACCACACTTCTTTCAAAAACTGTTGACCAGATGCCATTCCGTGAGTCCCCATCATGAGAATGCTCATCTCCGCCATGGCCCCAGCTATGGTGATGCATTTGGCCCTGCTATCACCCCACCTTGTCACCCTGATCTCTCCATACTGTCGTGGTCTGTTAACTATCTGACCCTGCCCTAGAGCACAAGCTCCCCAAGGGAACAGGCCTTATGTCTTGGTCAGGGCTGTAACCGTGGCACAGAAACTCTGTAAATGCAAGTGGAAAGAATCCATGAATGAGTGAACAGGTCCCCCAGCGAGTTCACAGAGGCCCTGGTGCTAGGAAAACTCAGCAGGGTGTCAAAAGAACACAAAGTACTGAGGCTAATTAGCTTTTCGACCTATTGCTTAATCTCCCAGGGCCTCAGTTTGCCTATCTGTCCAATGGCCATGAGCACACTTGCCCCGCTCACCCTGCTAAGTTTGTGAGGAGACTGGAACTACCAAGACGAAATGGGGAAAGCTAAATCCAGGGAGTTAAAGGACTTCTTATAAGGGATGCCTGGTATATGCAAACACCCCTCCCCAAAAGGGCAGGTCTAGCCCTGGAGAGGACCACCTGTTCCATGCACCCAGCAGGGCTAGAGCTCTGGACTGACCTCCACCACACCAGAGAATGGACACCTGCAATCTTGTGTATTCTGGGTGAGGAGACCAAAAATTAGGACATAAAGCATTAATTTAAGAATGATACTGTTTATTAAGTGTTTGTTATGTGCCAGGCCCCGTGCTAAGTACTTTACATATATTATCTCATTTAATCTGCAACAGTCACCCTATAGGTAGGCAGAATTATCTAAGGAAAAAATTGAGCCTCAGAAAGGTTAAGTAACTTCCTTAAGGTTGCAAAGCTATACCAGCTAGGATTGGAACACGGGTCAGTCTGATTCCAAAGCCCTGGCTTTTAACTGCTATATGCTAATTTTATAAGGGTCAGATTAGTAAGAAGCAGATGTCTCAGTCCCCTGGTTGCCACTTTAAAGTTTAGCCTAGCAGAGGAGAAAGGGACATGGTGATGTAGGTGCTGGAGCTCAATAGCCCAGCCTTCTCTCACCCCAGGGCAGGGGCCAGAGCCCCCACCCCTCACAGGGCTGTGAAGTAGGCACCAGTGCACACAGGAATCCAGCCTACCTGTGCTTGATGGAGTTGCCGAGGTCTCTGCGAGGGATCTGCGGGGACCAACGTGGCACAGACAGTGTGTCTACAGAGAAAAGAGAACAACCTGTTACACAAAGGGTCAGAGACTGGGGTGGGCTCTGGCAAGCCCTGGAAGGAAAAGGGGGGGCTCGTCACCCTCAGGAAGGACACCAGTTGCCATCACTTGCTAAACTAAAGCCAAGTGGAACACTGGTTTAGCTTGTTACCTCAACTCACGCAAGGTCCCCTGGGCAGGGCTCCCAGGGGATGCCTTAAATGAAGCCAGCTGTGGAATGAATAAAAGGGAGCATCACTTCCATTTACGGAGTGCTTGGTGTGTGCCAAGCATGTGCTAAGTGATTCACATGCCCTAGCTTGCTACATTCTCCAAATGACCCCAAGAATAGGGGTTGCTAGCATCTTCACCTTACAGAAGAAAAAACTAAGGGTTGGAGAGGGGAAGTCACTTGCTCTAGGTCATATACCTTAGAGGCTGCACAGCAGCTGTGATTTCAGGTTCGAGGAAACTGAAATGAACACATGCCCTTGCATGAAAGTTAGAGTGCAGTGGATTCCCAGTGGCAGCCAGGCACGTCACGCTTTTCTCATTTCTGCCATGCCTCTGTACAACTGCCAAGTTATTTATTTAACATTTTAGGCTGACTCCAATATTTTTGGCTAAATACACTTATTTCAAAAGCAAACCCTATGCGGAAAGCCATATCAATTTCTATACATTATAGATAATTATTTTAATAATGTCCAACCATGCACCACCTAAAGTTATGCAAGAGTAAGTAGGTGGATGGATGAGTGAATAGATAGGTGGGATGGATGGATGGATGGATAGGCAGGTGGGTGAGTGGATGGATGGATGGATGGGCGGGTGGGTGAGTGGATGGATGGATGGATGGGCGGGTGGGTGAGTGGATGGATGGACGGATGGGCGGGTGGGTGAGTGGATGGATGGATGGATGGGCGGGTGGGTGAGTGGATGGATGGACGCATGGGCGGGTGGGTGAGTGGATGGAGGATGGATGGGCGGGTGGGTGAGTGGATGGATGGATGCATGGGGGGTGGGTGAGTGGATGGATGGACGGATGGGCGGGTGGGTGAGTGGATGGATGGACGGATGGGCGGGTGGGTGAGTGGATGGATGGATGGATGGGGGGTGGGTGAGTGGATGGATGATGGATGGGCGGGTGGGTGAGTGGATGGATGGACGGATGGGCGGGTGGGTGAGTGGATGGATGGACGGATGGGCGGGTGGGTGAGTGGATGGATGGACGGATGGGCGGGTGGGTGAGTGGATGGATGGACGGATGGGCGGGTGGGTGAGTGGATGGATGGACGGATGGGCGGGTGGGTGAGGATGGATGGATGGATGGGCGGGTGGGTGAGTGGATGGATGGACGGATGGGCGGGTGGGTGAGTGGATGGATGGACGGATGGGCGGGTGGGTGAGTGGATGGATGGATGCATGGGGGGTGGGTGAGTGGATGGATGGATGGATGGGCGGGTGGGTGAGTGGATGGATGGATGGATGGGCGGGTGGGTGAGTGGATGGATGGATGGATGGGCGGGTGGGTGAGTGGATGGATGGATGGATGGGCGGGTGGGTGAGTGGATGGATGGATGGATGGGCGGGTGGGTGTGGATGGATGGATGGATGGGCGGGTGGGTGAGTGGATGGATGGATGGATGGGCGGTGGGTGAGTGGATGGATGGATGGATGGGCGGGTGGGTGAGTGGATGGATGGATGGATAGGAGGGTGGGTGAGTGGGTGGATGGATGAATAGATGGATAGATGGGTGGGTGGATGGATGGATGGATGGATGGATGGACGGACGGACGGGTGAATGCAATGATGGATAGGTGAGTGGATAGACAGGTGGGTGGGTGGATGTATGATGAATGGGAATGAGGAAGAAACAAAACAAAATCAAACTTCAGATGAGATGCCTGTCCCCATCTGGTCTTTTCTTTCACCCCTTAGGCTAAATCTCAATGAACTGTACTATCACTCCATTACAGACTGAGTTCTGGTTCTCCCACAGACCCTGTGCACCAGGTCCCACCTCCGCCCTACTCCCCATTGCCCACACCATCCTTCTGGCAGAGCCTGCAGGCCCCAGAGAGCTGTAAAACAATGGCAGCCAGTGTTGCCTGTGGAATCTCCACCAGACAGGGAGAGAAGCAGCAAGTGCCTGACCCTACACGCCGGTTCTCATTTCTCAGGCCAGATGGATGGAGCCGGCTCCCTGTGTTTGGAGCTGCAAATGCATGCCTCATTTTTCTTTTTCTTTTTTTTTTGAGACAGAGTCTTGCTCTGCCGCCCAGGCTGGAGTGCAGTGGCCGGATCTCAGCTCACTGCAATCTCCTCATTTTTCACAGCAATTGTTATGGAGTGGCACTCTCTTTGGGGATCCGGGCATGTCAGAACCTATCACAGAGCATTTAACCCCCAACCTACTTGCTCCTCTATTCTGTCTGACACCGTCGGCAGCCATCTGAAAGCTGTTTCCAGAAATCCCAATTCTGCCCTTGTAAAGCTGGGATCCTTTATGAGAGAGCTAATTATTTCCCAAGCTCCAAAGGGCAGAGAAAACCTAGGAGGGAGAGAGCATGATGTATCAATCAGAATTACAGCCTGTGGGATTCCTTTGGTTTAAGTAAAAACTAAATGTCATCAACCTCAAGCCCATTTTACTACTTGTTTCCATTTCTGAGGGAAATAGAAAAGATAAAAGGAAAAAAATTTTTAAGAGAGCATTTTTCTATTCCTATCTCTTTTGGGGACTGAAGTCAGACATGGGAGGAGGGATTCCACCATTAACTCCCTCAGGTGCTTTCTTCAGTGCCAGGGGTGGGTAGGAATGGGAGGACTGTGCCGGAGAGGAAGGGTCAGCGTCCTCACCAGGAAATCTACAAAACTAGGAGTGCTAAATGGGTTTCATTTCAGGGGCCACTAGTAGTGGCTGCCCAAAGAAGTGTGTTAAAATGGATTCTGAGGCTCAACAGGAAAGGGCACTGAAACGGATTAGCAATGTCTGCCACGGGTGAAGAATAAGATTGTACCAACAGGTCCGCCTATATTTTCCACCTCTGCAAGAGCAGGAACCACATCTCATCTTTCCATCATCACCTCAAAGCATAGTGCCTGAAGCAAAGTACTTAATACATGTTTGCTGAATCCAAGATTATTATAATAAAAACACCAAGTTTATTGATTACTCAATAGGTGCTAGGCATTATGCTATGCATTTTATACCTGGAAGCTATTCCTCTGTGCGGTCAGGCTATCATTATTCCCATTGTGCAAAGGAAGACAAAAGGATCTAAGAGAAGTGCAGTGACTTGCTAAAGGCCACACAGTCAGGTACCTGCAGATTCTTAATGAGGAACTCTGCAATTGTTTGAAAGTCTTCCAGGAGCCCCTGCACCCCCGTTCTCAACCAGAGGAGTGCTTTTTCCCCCTAGGGGATATCTGGCAATGTCTGGGGACATTTTTGGTTGTTACACTCTGTGTGTGTGTCTGTGTGTGTGTGTGTGTGTGTGTGTTACCAGCATTTGGTGGAGAGACAGCAGGGATACTGTTTAACATCTTATAATGCACAGGGCAGACTCCCATTATAAAGAATTAAACAGCCCAAAATGTCAATAGCACCAAGGTAGAGAATTCCTGATCTAGATGTTTCTCTGTTTCTCTAGCCAACTCCTTCCCTTACTACCACCACCCCTCCACCAAAAATCCCCCAGATGGTGCTTCTGAGGCTCAACTCAGCAGAGAACAAATCCTCTTTTATGATAAGCACATCTCACTATTAGGTTCATAGCCTAATATTCAGTTATTCTCAATTATAGCTCCTTTTCAAAACATAGATGTAATTAAGTTTAGTAGTTTGGTCTCATTTCCCAATATCTGGTTGAAGGGGTGAATTCTGTCAATTACATTAAGCGGCTGCAGCATCATTAGTCTCAAGCAATAATAACCTCCACACGGCTTCCTTTGTGGGCGTGAAGATTTGAACTTTGAGATCCTTTCTTTGCTTTCTTCATTTGGATTTTATTAAACTTGCCAATGCAGGCCTTAAAGCAATGGAAAACTGTTGAAAGGGAAGGGGAAAAAATATATGAAAATCCAAGCCTTATCATAACAGAGAAAACAAACAACATTTACAGCAATTAAACCAATACAGAAACTGTTTAACAATCAAAGCACCTATTAAGATGTCTCCATAGCTGAACAAAAGCTTCTTTTCTACTCTAATTTTCTGATAACAAGTCATGCAGACACAGAGGCAGAATTTTGTGCATCCCTGGTGCCTACAGTCTCAGGAGTAGAATAATAGACATTTCTCCGTAGATATTTTCATTTCTAGTGCACAGAAAGAGAAAGAGGCGGAAGGGGGGAGGTTTCTTCTCCCCTTGCACAGGTCTAGCTATTGATGTCTTCTGAGAAATGCATCTGCCCAGAAGGGGTTTTGCACAGAAGAGGGAAAAGCTAGGAGCCCTGGTCTTTGGAATCACCTCAGCAGTCAGAGGGACAAACAGAAGGCCCAACAGAAGGAACCAACATTAACAAAGCATCCACACCACACAGAGCTGCTTGATGAAAAATCAGGCTCTGACCTGGTGGATTTGAAAGCTCCCTGATGGATGAGCTAGGCACGGGAAAAATACGTGAGGATATACACAGAGATACAGGGAAAAATGAGTGACAACGAAGAGGAGGAGAAGAAAGAAGAAAATAAGATATAAGAAAAATATGGCTGGGTGTGGTGACTCACACCTGTAATCACAATACTTTGGGAGGCCAAGGTGGGAGGATCACCTGAGATCAGGAGTTCGAGACCAGCCTGGCCAACACGGTAAAACCCTGTATCTACTAAAAATACAAAACAAATTATTTTTGTTTATGGCAGGCACCTGTAATCCCAGCTACTCAGGAGGCTGAGGCAGGAGAATCACTTGAACCTGGGAGGCTGAGGTTGCAGTGAGCCAAGGTTGTGCCGTTGCACTCCAGCCTGGGCAACGAGAACGAAACTCCAAAAGAAAAAAAAAGAAGAAGAAGAAAGAAAGAAAAGAAGAGGGGAGGGATAGCATTAGGAGATACACCTAATGTAAATGACGAGTTAATGGGTGCAGCATACCAACATGACACATGTATACATAAGTAACAAACCTGCACGTTGTGCACATGTACCCTAGAACTTAAAGTATAAAAATAATAATAAAAAAGAAAAGAAAGAAAGAAGAAAAATAATAGTAGATTTGCTGTCTGTTGTGTTACCATGTGCCAAGCACTACTGTCAAACAGACCCTTGACATACATTATCTCATTAATACAAACACTACAGAGTATACACACACATAGCATATCAGCCATGATCATTAGTGCCATTTCAACAAGGAAATTAAAAAGTTATCCTGACTGCCCAAAGTAAATGCAAGTAAATGCCAGAATGGGGATTTTTAATTGAGCCATGGCTCAATTAAAGGAAGTGAATTTCATCTCCCTTTCACAGATGGGAATATTGAGGCTTAGAAGCAATATGCAATTGTCTAGAGCTGATAAGTGACTGAGTTGGGATTTAGACTGCAGACAGAAACAAACTGGATGCTTTTAGTCCAGACTTCCCTCCAACACCCTGCTCAACCCATCCTATACTGTCAAGGCCTCCCCTGTCTGGGAAGGACGCAGGAGGCCTGGGAGGTGATGTAATAGCATAATAGCATAATGCTCCTGTCCTACCCAAAAGATGACCACATCCTAATCCCTGGAACCTGGGAGTATGTTATCTTATCCAGCAAAAAGAGATGCTGAAGATGTGATCAAGTTAATTATCTTGAGATGGAGAGGTGACCCTGGATTACACGGGTGGACCCAATGTCACCATAGGCCCGTATAAGACGGAGGGAGGAGGGTGAGAGTCAGAGGTCAGAGAAGGGGAGGTGACAATGAAAGCCAAGGTTAGAGTGATGCAACTGCTGGTTTTGAAGGAGGAGGTGGGACACCAGCCAAGGCACATAGTTAGAAAAGGTGAGAATGGATTCTCCTCTAGAGCTTCCAGAAGGAACCAGCTCTGCCGACACCCTGATCTTAATCCCATTGGCATCCATTTCGGACTTCTGACCTCCAGAACTGTAAGATAATAAATCTGTATTGTTTTCAGCCACTGAGTTGGTGGCCGTTTGTCACAGCAGCCATGGGAAACTGACACAGCACCTACCTTATTCCAGGCATGCTTTCAAGGGGATATGGTGAACAGGATAACCATGTTTTTTGAGCTTAGAGTCTACAGGGGGAAAGTACAGAAAGTAAATGAGCCAAGAAATAAGAGTCCCTGAGGAAAATGAAACAGTACCGACGCTGGCGTTGTTTTACGGCAATGGGAGCCCCGATGTGCGTTAGAATGGAAGGCGGACGCTGTGCTGGGCAGTGTGGATTTAAGAGCTCCCTCTGGCGGTCGAGGGGTCGGTTAACTGGAAAAAACAGGGAGGGCCTCCCTACCTCCCTATCCCCGCATCAATGCTCCATCACCCCAACCCCTACCCAGGTCCAGCGCTACAGCTAACCCTGACAAGATCATTCCTTCCCAGGGTCATTCTCTCAACCCAGGCCTTTCCCACCGGAGCTGTCATGATCCCACCCACAGCCCCTCATAAAAAATCCACATCCCATCACTCCTCAATGTCCCCGGGAAAAGCAAAGGGGGGGGCGGTACTCATTGGCCCCAGAGTCTGTATTATTTTTCAGAAGCTAACAGAGTACTTTTACTATGCTGTGGCACAGACTGACCTTAGAGGAGAGTTTCTGAAGAAATTTTCATGGGATTTGCATTCCCAAACCCAAGCAGGTGAGGATAAAGAGGTAGCCACAGGAAGAAAGCAAAGCCAATTTAAAAAAATTATTCTTTGCAATTTATCTGCTATGGGGACAAATGATACTAGGCTGGGAGATTTTGGGGTTTGGGCCTGGGTCTCATCTGTCACCGTATCCCCAAGTGTCTAGCTCAGGATCTGCTCAAAGAATATTAAATGTATGTTTAATGGACAAATGAATGACGAACAAATGAATGGACTGATAGTCAAGTCCTGGCTGAAACTGGTGTTTTTCTGGTTAATGAGAAACTTACGTGGCCCTGGGAGATCTTAGATATAACTTTATCAGACTCAGAGCAAATCTGAACTGATTTATCCTCAAAATACTCTGTGTGGTAGGGAAGAAAGTACACATTATAACTATTTCACAGACGGCAAATTGAGGTAGATGTGGGATGTGATCTGCTGTGTGTCTTTGGGCAAGTGACAACCCCATGAGCTTCAATGTCATCAGGCAAAAACTGTGAGTAAATAATAGTGCCCACTGTACCTCATTGTGTTGTTTGAAGACTAAGTAGCATAATGCACAAAGAGTATTCTGTATTCTGAGCATGAGAGCAATGCTCAGACATATTTATTACATGTATCTTGCAGCTATGTCTTCATTTAATCCACACAGTCTTATGAGTTTGTATCCCCAGTCTACAGATAAGGAAAGTAAGGATAACTAAATTGTTCAAAGTCATATAGCTAAAGTTCACCAAATATCGTGAACTCCAGAGTTGAACCCAGTTTCCTATAAAATTAAAGCCTTCTATCCAGCTCCATACCATGTCTCCTTCTGAGATAAATGTAAAAATTATCTTAAAAGCCATGCCAGTCTAGAGTTGAAAAGGACTACAAGAAATAGTTATTGCAGTCTTTGAATATCTAAACCCTGTTGGATAAATAAGGAGCTACTCTACCCTAAATGTTTCCATGGAGATAAAGACCTCTGAGCACATAATATTATTAAATATAATAGCTAACTTTTATTAAGCACCTACTACACAGCGGGACCTAGATGATGTGATTTAGATGTATTATTTCACTTAGTCTCCATAATTCCCTTTTAGGTGCTAAAGCTCAGATCTGAACCCAAGAGCTCATCCTCAGAAGTAACACAAAGGAACTGGAAGTTCCAAACTGCCCTTAAACTTCCAGCCCAGGGACATGACAGACTGAGTGAGAACTCAGCAGAGGTGCTGCATTCAAATCAACTAGCAAATTCATTGAGCCTAAAGGTAACTGAAACTAATAAAACTTAGACCATTAAACTTTTCTTCGGAGTCACAGGCAAATCACCAGCTAAAATCCCACTGATTTATCCAAGGTGCCAACCAATCCTAGATTAAAGCTGCTCATGATATCATTCACATAGCAGAGGATAACTCTATTTGCTTTAATATGCAGCTCAAATATATCAGATCTGAAAGTATTTTAATCATGTGCAGTTTCTAAAGGTTACAGCTCCATGATGCTTCAGGGCCAAATTGCGTTTCTTCATGGAGTTGGACACAATTTTCTCCCTGAAACAATGACACTCATCTCCCAAGATCCAAACATCATCATCTGGGACCCTTGATGGCTATGGAGGCTTCCATGGAACCCCTTGGCACTGGTGAGTGCACAGACCAGGGTGGGCTTTGGTTTCATGTCATCAGGGAAGAAATAAGGCAGAGAGGACTGACAGTGGTAAGAGATGCTCGGGGTGAGCAAGGATTCTCGATGGAAGGGATCATATACAGGGATTTCACAGAAGTTTCCTGGGACTCCCATGACATTGAGACAAAACAATGGGCAATGGCTAAGCTATTGAGACTATGGCCTCAGTTCCTGTCCATTGCAGGAATGCAAATATTAGGATCAAAGCAATCCATGCATGTGTGGAGTTTAAGTTAGAGACAAGACCTTGAGTGTGGACCTCCTCTGGAGACAGAGTAGCGTATTTCTGAACAGGAAGGGCCTCAAGGGCAATCAACTTGCCCAGTGGAGTGTGGGAGAGAGAGCATGGGACTTTGACATGAGCACACCTGTGACAAACACCAGCTCTGCTGCTTACGAGCTATGGAATCTTGGTACTCTTACTTTTCTGAGACTCGGTTTCTCCTATAAAAAAGAGGTCATTGTATCTCCCTCATAAAATTGGTAGGAGGATAAAGTGGGGTGATATAATTGGAACAGTGATCCACTGAGTGTCTGATGTAGTATTGTTATTATTGTTTTTGTCATTGTCATCATCACTCTGCCTCTTGAATTTAACACATCAGTTAGAAAATGACAAATCTCTGTACGGACTATGACTTAGGGCCAGAGTTGGCAAACTTGACCCTCAGGCCAAATTCAACTCACTGTCTAATTTCATAAAGTTCGATTGGCACACAGCCACACCCACTCATTGACATATCGTCTATGACAGCAGTAGTAGTTGTAACAGAGACAGTATGGTCCACCAAACAAAAAAATATTTATTACCTGGCCCTTTAAAGAAAATGAGTGCCAAGTCCTGATTTAGAGCTGTGAAACTCATTTTCTTGGCTAATCAGCAGACAGATTTTTTTCCATGGAGCCAGAAGACCAGGGTTCAGGATCCCCTTCTGCCACTTACATGGTAGGAATCCTTAGACAAACAGTCTGTAGTCTCCAAGCCAAAATACATAAAACCACTTGGTGTCACCCCACTGCCCACTTAATCCTAGCACCCTGTGAGGTGCATTGTTTTGATCCCCATTTCGCAGAAGAGAAGAGCCAGACAAGGAGGACTTGCAAGCAGCCCAGTCAAGATGATAGCCCAACGCTGTGTTCTTTCAACCCCTCACTGTCTCTTGGTAGAATAATCCATGAGGGGGCAATGTCTCTATATGCAACTTCTGAAATCTGGGTCAACTCATAGTGGCAGAGGAAAAGAAAAATTAACTCTCTCCTCTCACTGCTTCTGTCTGGATTAAAGAATTTGATTTTCTAGTTGTCACTCTATCAAAGCAGAGAGAAGACCTGGAGGAGTCTTCCTCCAGGGGAAGGAATATGCTGATCCCAGGCAGAAGAGGAAGAAATGCCCCGTGCATCTGATAAAGCACCATGACACAGCTGAGACCTGGGGGAGTCTTCTCTCTAAGTTACAACTGGAGGCAGTGGTGGTGGTCACGGATGAGATAGAGATAGGAGATGCCCTGCTAGGAGTGTCTCCAGGTAGCAGCTGATATTGGTAGGACCGGTGAGTGGTGAAGGCACTGCACCAATGGCAGCAAAGCAGATGAAGGGCTGGTATGTGGGGGCTAGAGGTAGGACACTGGAGAGGATGTGAGGGACGACATCACAGGAAAGTTGTCATCACCACTCTCTTCCATCACCCATTCCACCTGGTCCCACCCCTGGTTAAAAAAAAAAAAAATGGTATAGTGGCTCACGTCTATAATCCCAGCACTTTGGGAGGCAGAAGTGGGTGGATCTCTTGAGGTCAGGGGTTCAAGACCAGCCTCGCCAACATGGCAAAACTCCATCTCTACTAAAAAAAAGAATACAAAAGTTAGCTGGGCATGGTGGCTCACGCCTGTAATCCCAGCTACTTGGAAGGTTGAGGCATGAGAATTGCTGGAACTCAGGAGGTGGAGGTTGCAGTGAGCTGTGATTGTGCCACTGGACTCCAGCCTGGGCAATAGAGTGAGATTCTGTCTCAAAATAAATAAACAAATAAATGGTTATACTAAACTAGAAACACCTTCAGGATCTAGTGAGGATGTATGAATGTATTTATTCTAATATTCACATATTCACCCTCAGAATCACTTTCCCCCCCAATTTTTTTTTTTTTTTTTTAGACAGAGTCTCACTCTTTCACCCAGGCTGGAATGCAATGGAGCAATCTCCACTCACTGCAACCTCTGCCTCCCAGGTTCAAGTGATTCTCCTGCCTCAGCCTCCCAAGTAGCTGGGATTACAGGTGCCCACCACCATGCCTGGCTAATTTTTGTATTTTTAGTAGAGACAGGGTTTCACCACATTGGCCAGCTGGTCTTTAACTCCTGACCTCAGGTGATCCTCCCAAAGTGCTGGGATCACAGGCATGAGCCACTGTGCTGGGTCCACTTTCCCCTTTTTGAAAAGACCACCACCACCCCATGTCTGAGTCCTGGCACATAACCGTCAAGCTGGGATCCCCTTAATTTGCCCTAAATCAAATGTGTGGACAGTGATAACATCCCTTCCTCTCCCAATGAGAAATGTGGATCCTAGAGTCATCACCTGTGATTTATTTCAGCCTTTCTCAGATGGCCTCAATTAAGTTTCATCGCCAGTAAAGAAAGAGAAGATGGCTGAGGCATTTAATTACAGTTTCATAATGTGCTCACTGCTGAATTTATTAAAGTGCATCAGGGATTTTTAACTTTGTAACCAAACAATGGGAGACCTGGGTACCACAGGAGTAATGATCTTCCTTGTGTTGATGATGGATGAAGAATCCAAGATGGTAACAGTAGGTCGGGTAGGCATGCAAGGGGCGTGGGGACACTGGTGGCCAATCAGGGGGTGAGGCACAAGACACCATCCCATGGATCAGAGAGGGGAGTGTCATTAATTATCAATCTTCATTTGAATCTAAAGATGAGACATGTTTGAAAACGTATCTTTCTTCCCTCTCCTGGTCCCACCCCCAAATCTTCCCTTCAAATTTCCCCTTGATATAATTTTACCGCTATGGTCTGGGAAGAGGAAGGGAACATGGTCTAGAAAGAGGAGAGCAGCCCTGAGCATGTGCAGAGGCAGTTTGGAGACCTGGAGAAGCATGGGGCCTGGCTAGCGGTGCAGAGCCATGTCAACCCACGTATATACAGGACTGTCTCCTTGACCCAAAGGAAAATGCTAATTGAAAGAAGTTGGCTTCCCCTGCCTGACTCAGGCTTAAATGAGGACAAAACAAGAGTTGACAGAGACCCCACATTGCCATCACCGCAAATGTCCCTGTGAAGGGAGAATACCAGCCAGCCCTGTGCTCCATCAATTTCCATTGTAAATGGCCTCACATTGAAATAAACCAACAGAAACAGTAGTAGCTTGACAGGTGTGGGGCAGGGGAAGATGGGAGACACGCAGACCACAGCCTGGAATCTGCAAGGTGGGCTTGACATTTAGACCCAGAAACTGGTGAAGACTTGTTTGTGGATTGCATGTTCCCAAATCCTGGCAAATGAGGGGATGCAAACCCCCTCTTTTGCCTGAGTTGGAATGGGCAAAATGGAACTAATTTACAGATGCAGGCCTGAGTCAGAATTCTAGCTCTGTGCTTGTGTGTCCTGTCATCTGACTCTTTCCCTCTGTGCATATCCTCCTCTGTAAAATGGGGGCCATGAAATCCATCCTTCAGAGTTTACCTGAGGATCAGACACTGGGAAATGAAGCAGGTACCTGGCAATAGTAGGTATGCATTAAGAGGCAGATGGCCCCTAGAGCAATTCAGCTGCTTGCTTTTAGCTTTTCTTAGCTGTCTCTCTTCCTGGCTGGAGAAGACAAAATATGGGAAGAGGCTCTTTTGGGAAGGAAGCCATGACCGTAGAGAGAAGCTGCGGTGAGTTATGCAGGGGACAGAACTGTCTAGGTCCTTCTTACCATTTATTCCCCTTCTATCATCCTATTCTCAGAGCGTGTCCACAGCCCTTGCCTGCCCGGGTGTGATGGATGGGTCTTAAGTTCCTCACACACTACATCATCAATTACTTACATATTTATCGCCTTGAACTGAGTTTATGGATCTTAAATCAGAGCCATTCGGAGTTGTCTGAGCTGAAATTCTCCCCTGATGGAAATATGATGTTTCTCATTATGTAGCCACTCTCTAGTTAATGTTCAGTGGAAGTTAATTGTCCACAAAACAAAGGGCTGCTGAGAAGTTCCCCCTACAGAACCATTCTGTGGAATTTACTGCCTGGATGGACTGCTGGGGACAGACCAGATAAGCTTGCTGCCAAAGACCCCAGCCAGGCTTTCAGAAACCCAAGACACCAGGCATCATGGGGCTCTGAACTTCAGGCAATAGACTGTCTCTCTCTCTGTTTCCTGAGACTTAAAGTGCCATCTGAAGAGATGTCACACTGTCTGTAGTTTGCAGACACGGTGGGGACAGTCTCATGATAAATAATGTACAAGTTCAAGACTGGGTGTCCATATTCCAAAGCCAATCTTTCTGAAGCATCCCCAAGTGAGGCCAGGAAGCCTGCTGAGGCGACAGGGTTGTGACAGGTGCTGATTGCATCCCTGAAAGTGAGACCTCTGAGGCAGGATACCTCTGGCAATAGGGCTATGGTTTATCAGTGAGAGGTGTTATCAGTAGAGGGAGGATACAAAGAGTCCCCATACCCCCAAGAACTTGGCGATAAGGAAGGGATTCTCCCCCAACAAGAGTTAAACCAGCCCAACTCCTAACAAATAAACAAAGTTAACCTAGAGAAACAGCTCTCAACCGTAAGCCCTGTTGACCCCTAGGGGACATTTGGCAATGTGTGCTGACATTTTTGGTTGTCACAACTTGATGGGGAGGAGTCTTACTGGTATCTACTGGGTAGAGACCAGGGATGCTACAAACGAACAGAACAGCTTCCTCCAACAAAACATTGTCCAGCTCCAAATGTCAATAGTGCCTAACTGGAAATCCCTGCCTAGAAAGACAGGAAGGGACCTAGATCTCCACAGACTGATACAATCCACTAAATGTATGGACAGATCTAAAAACAGGCTCAGTCACCATGAAAGGCGAGGCAGAGCCTGACCCTCCCAGCCCATCCAGAGGCAGAACTCTTTGGCTCTGGATACATGCGCAAGCTCAGACCCCATTCCTCTTTCTTCAAAACACCTACCTAGATGTCACCTTATAGCCCAACACAGTGACAGGGCCTTTTCGCTACTGAGTCTCCTACAAAGGAGTTTGTTTATTTATTTATTTATTTACTTTACATATTCTTCTGGGTATAAACAAATTTATACTAATTAATTCACACCAGTGCCACAGAGCCCTAAACATTGCTAGATCAAATTCTAATGTGCAGACAGTGCTCCGCTGGATTAATACATGATAATTAACTAAGAGACAATACTTTGAAGACCACCTCATTAAAATCTCCTAGTAGGCCTGTCCCTCCTATCAGTTACTTCTGAAGAAAATAGCAGCAGCCTGATTTTCCACTGGGAAACTACCATTCCAATGTCCCGCAGCAGGCTGAGTCCCTTCCAGTCTCAGAAGAGAGTGTTTGACCAAGGCTTGGTAAGGCCACAGCATTCTGACCACGGTGATTGGTTTAGGCAAAGACACGGGAAGGAAGGGCTGACACATCATTTGAGCCCCTGGAGCTTTTCCAGTTACCCTTCCTCCCTCCCTCCCTCCCTTTTTCCCTCCCTCCCTCCCTCCCTCCCTCCCTTCCTTCCTTCCTTTCTTCCTTCCTTCCTTCTTTCCTTCCTTTTCCCTTCCCTCCCCTCCCCTTCCCTCTGTTCTCATGCTGCTAATAAAGACATACCTGAGACTGGGTAATTTACACAGGAAAAGAGGTTTGATAGACTCACAGTTCCATACGGCTGGGGAGGCCTCACAATCATAGCAGAAGGCGAAAGGCATGTCTTACATGGCAGCAGGCAAGGCAGAACGTGTGTAGGGGAACTCCTCTTTATAAAACCATCAGATCTCATGATTCTTATTCACTATCATGAGAACAGCAAGGGAATGACCTGCCCCCATGATTCAATCACCTCTCCCCAGGTCCCTCCCATGACACATGGGAATTATGGAAGCTACAGTTCAAGATGAGATTTGGGTGGGGACACAGTCAAACCATATCACCAAGCATCTCACTCTGACAACCAATGGGTAGTGTCTGCCACTTCCCACCTGCCATAACGCACCAACGAACACCTACCCAGACATCACCTTGTAGCGAAACAGTGTCAGGGCCTTTTCACTGTTGGGTCTCCTACAAACAAGTCATTTATTTATTTACGTATTTATTTATTTTACATATTCTCCTGGGTATAAACAAATTTACATTAATTAATTAACATCAGCACAATAGAACCCAAAAGCTTGGTAGGGCAAATTCTAATGTGGCAATTTAAAAGTAGACAATGCTCCACTGGGTTTATGAATCATAATTAACTAAGAAACAATACTTTAAAGACCACATCATTAAAATCTCCTAGTAGGCATGTCCCGCTAATCAGTTACCGCTAAAATAAGGGTCATAACAGGAGGAAGAGCAAGCACCAGGCTCACTATTGTTTTGATAAAGCACTGTGTTACTGGACTGCTTTGATAAAGCACCGTGGTTCTCAGTTAAACATTTCACATCTTCCTTTCAAGTTAATGAATCTTTCTTTTTCTGGAATGGTGATTTTAGCCTCTTCCGTACACCGTTTTTACGCTTAGACATTTTTCTCCATGGCCAGTACTGCCTCCTTTTTCTTTTCTACGTATCTCCTGTACAAGGGCATGGAAAACATCATCAATGTAATAGTGGTATGCAGCAGATGTCCCAAACAAGAGACAGCTGAATTCTTGGGCCAAAGCCAATCCTTCTTCCTTGGTGACCTGAGGAGTTTATTTATAGAGTGGCTAATGACTTTAGTCACTGTGGTAGACTGAATAATGCCCAGCCCCGCCAAAGATTGCAGGTGCTAATCGCTGGAATCAGTGACTGTTATTAGGTTCATGCGAAAGTAATGGCCAAAAAATCGCAATTACTTTTGCACCAACATAATACTTTATATGGCAAAAGGGACTTTGAAGATGTGATTAAATAAAAGATCTTGTTATGGGGAATCCTTCTGGATTATCCAGGTGAGCCCAAGATGTAATTATAAGGATCCTTATGAAAGAGAGGCAAGAGGATCAAAGGAAGAAGAGGGTGATGTGACCACAACAGGGAGGAAGGGAGAAAATGGGAGGCAAAACCATGAGACAAGGAAGGAGCGCTGCCTCTGAAAGATGGGAAAGATGTAGAGGCTCATTCTTCCCGAGAGCCTCTACAAGGAAGCGGCCCTGCCAATGCCCTGATTTCAGCCCCACAAGACTTGTCTTGGAATTACGACCTCTGGAATGATTAAAAAATATGTTTGTGTTGTTTTCAGCCACTGATTGTATGACAATTTGTTGCAGCAGCAATGGGAAACCAATGTAGCCATGTATTAAATATTCACCAGTTACCTTTGCATCAACCTAATATTACTTTTGCACCAATCTAATACTTCCCAACTCTTTCAAATAACAGGCATAACTGGACATTTATTTATCAAGCTCCTATTCCACGCCTGGTGTTCTATGTCCAGGATCCTCACAGCAACCTGAGAGTTCAGGACTATCTCCCATTACACAGGAGAGAAAACTGCAGATCAGAGAAGTTCAGTAACTTTCTCAACACAAGGAAGAGTGGGAAATTTCTCTTTTTTAATTTTATTTCAATAGATTTTGGGGGACAGGTGGTTTTTGGTTTCATGGATAAGTTCTTTACTGGTGATATCTAGATTTTGGTGCACCTATCACCCAAGCAGTGGACACTGCACCCAATGTGTAGTCTTTTATCTCTCAGCCCCCTCTCACCCTTCCCTCTGGGTCCCCAAAGTCCATTATATCATTCTTATGCCTTTGCATCCTCATAGCTTAGATCCCACTCAGAATTGAGAAGATACAATATTTGGTTTTCCATTCCTGAGTTACTTCACTCAGAATAATGATCTCCGACTCCATCCAGGTTTCTGCAAATACCACGATTTCATTTCTTTTTATGGCTCAGTAGTATTCCATGGTGTATATATATACCACATTTTGTTGATCCACTCGTTGATTGATGGGCATTTGGATTGGTTCTATATTTTTGCAATTGTGAATTGTGCTGCTATAAACATGCATGTGCAAGTATCTTTTTCATATAATGACTTCTCTAGTGGGATTGCTGGATTGAATGGTAGCTCTGCTTACAGTTCTTTAAGGAATCTCCATACTGTTTTCCATAGTGGTTGTACCAGTTTACATTCCCACCAGCAGTATAAAAGTGTTCCATTTTCACCACATCCATGCTAACATCTATTATTTTTTAAAATTTTTTTATTATGGCCATTCTTGCAGGAGTGAGGTGGTATTGCATTGTGGTTTTGATTTGCATTTCCCTGATAATTAGTGATGTTGAGCATTTTTTCATACGTTTGCTGGCCATCTGTATATCTTATTTTGAGAACACTGTACTCATGTCATTTGCAGAGGAGTAAGGAATTTCTTGCTGCTTTCTTTATCAGGAATTTCCCACAGGAAAAAAAAAAAAAAACAAGTCTGTTTATTCTATATGTGACCTAGCAGCCTGAAGTGATGGGTCTGCTCTGGTAATATCTGTGAATAAGATCCAATACTCCATGAAAATCAAAACAAATGAAGTCCTCCCCCGACCTTTCCTGGAAATAAACAATTTAATCTACTAAGTCCACAAGGGAAGGCACCATCAGACAAAAACCAAAGGCATGCTCTCACCTGTAACAGTCATTTACCGGCATTTTAATTCACCTAGAAAATGATTTGGCCTCTCAGACTGATAAGAGGCACTGATGTTGAGTGTTAGCTGTTTGTATAACGGCAAAAACTGCAATAACTTGTGCGCCAACTTAATAATTGGACACAACTCCAAATGGGATGGAAACACAATCGGGATTGAGAAGCTGGACTCCAAAGTCAGTTGCATGTCAGCCATTTAATGAGACCCCCACCTGCAAGTGCCTCTCTTGGCCTTTTATAGCACTAACGACTCCAGGTCACTGGTTTCCAAACTTCATGCATCAGAGTTCCGGGGGAAGCATGGGTTGTTAAAACATCAATTGCTGGATTTCTTCCCCAGAGTTGCTGATTCAGTGAGACAAAGAATCTGCATTTCTAACAAGTTCTAGAAGATGACTGATACTAATGGCACTCCTCTTGGGACTGAATTTGGAGATCCACTGACCTAAATCAAGAATTTCCCAACCTCAGCGCTGTTGACATTTGGGGTTACTCCATTCTCTCTGGTGGGGGCTATCCTGTGCATTATAAGACAGTCAGCAGCATCCCTGGCCTCTTACCTACTAGATGCCAGGAGCCCTGTCCTCCCCAAGCTGTGACCAAGAAAAATGTATCTAAACATTTCCAAATGTCCCTGGGGGTGGAGAGGCAACGTTTCCCCAGACTGGAAACCACTGCCCTAGATCAAATATTTCAAGAATGCACAAGAAGGAGGGAGATCACTGAAGAAGACTCCAACATCTTAAAACTCTTGACTGTACTGCCAACTATTTATTAAGCAGGTGGCTTGAACAGTGACCATGGTGGGGGAGACAATGGAAAGAGATGGGGAACAAGGAAATATCACAAAAGATCCCACCTAATGTTGTTCAGACTTGGAGCGAGCCTGGGTACTACAATGCCTAAGCCTGTCACTCCTATAACCCTCCCAGGTCAGTCAAGCTGCCACAGGTTCTACCAGACAAATGGTTCATTGTCTTCTTTGAGTGACCTGCAAGTTCTCAGAGCAGCCACCACTCCCAGCTGTAGTGACTCAGCCCTGTACCGAAGGACAAAATGGCCAATCCTGGCTAATCATTGAGAAATGGGTCTGAGCCCAAAAAGGAACTCAGGGCCAATGCTCAAAGATGATCTGATTGCAACTATCCAAGAGGAAAACAAATTCACAAAGCAGTCCCAGGTTGCCACTTCTCAAAGTCAGCAAACCAAATCCTAACATGCAATCTTCCCCAGGTTTTTCAAAAGCCATGGGATTGATAGTCAGTGGGGAAAGGAAGAGGTGTCGAATCTGGGCCTGATGGATGGGTGCAGATGCAATCAGACGTGTTTTCAGAACCAGTGTGCTCTGACACCTGCCCCCATTCTCCAAGAAGTTTGGCTCCGAATGCGTCCCTGGACCACGCCTCCGTCTCCTTTACCTGGTGTTCCTATTCTTGTAGAAAAGAACACAGCCTAATGATGGATTTGTTCAATGTGATCATTCTCACTTATGTACAAAACAAAGGCAGGATTGATGAACTCCTAAAGAAGCACATTCACAGGCCTGATCTATGCCGCTCACCTTGGAGCAGGCAGCAAGTACAGCCTCCAAGGGAATGTCAACATCTTTGCACTTTGTCAATAGGACCTTGATTCTCTAAAGGCTGAAAGGTGTTTTCATGGGTGAATGCTTAGAGCCAGCTCAGGGTTTTCCAAACCCCACTCAAAGCTTCCGGATGACTCTTTTTGCATCTGTTAGCTTCTTTCATCCCTAAGGAGAGGGCAGGCAAAAGATGTTCTCTGTACTTCAAGGAAGAAATGTTAAAGGCATGGGGGTCGAGCAGGGACTGGGGACTCCTATGTTCTGGACAGAGCGAGGTTACTGTCCTGAAGTCACATCTCAGCTTGGCCCCTGGATGAGTCTTTTGCCCCCTTTAAGACTGTTTACTTACTTATCTGCAGTATGAGAATTTAAGCAGCAGCTCTGCGTGGTGGCTGTAGGATTACATGAGCATCTGGAGTCTAGTTGCTGGCGTTGGCATCCTAATTCTGCTACTTGTCAGCTATAAAACTTTGGGTAAGTTCTTAAGTTCCTCATAGGATCAAACAAGTGCTTAGAACAGTGCCTAGCACTTAGGTGCTTAGCTAATATTTGTCTCTCTCTGCTCACTTCTACTCAGCTTCCAAGTGCATCTAACAAGACATAAATTGTCTGTGCTTACTTGTTTAGAATCAAACATCTTGGGGGGTACCTAATTACTAGATTAAATAGTGTCCTTCCCCAAAATTTACATTCACCTGGAACCTCCAAATGTGACTTTATTTGGAGATAGGGTCTTTGCAGATGTAATCAAGTTAAGATGATGCCCTCCTGGGTTTGTGTGGGCCCTAATCCAAGTCTTCTCAGCACAGGGGAAAATGGACACAGACACCCACACAGAGGGAAGACGATGCAGGAACACAGACAGGGAGAACACTACGAGACACTAGAGACTGGAGTGATGCATCTACAAGCCAGCGAATGCCAAGGATGCTGACCACCACCAGAAGCTGGAAGAGGCAAGGAAGGACCCTCCCCTAGAGCCTTCAGAGAGAGCATGGCCCTGCCTACATCTTGATTTTGGACTTCTAGCCTCCAGGACTGTGAAAGAATAAATGTTGTCCTAAGCCATGCAGTTTGCAGCATTTTTGGCATCAGCCCTAGGAGACCAATACACCTAATATCAAAGGCAGCCAGTTTGTCCAACTCTGCCTCCAGACAAGAGCCTGCCAAGCTTCCAGTCTCTCAAGAATTCCCACCTGACTTCCGTCATCTGGCTGGGAAGGATCTAGAGCTAGGCCCAGCAAACATTTTCAGTAAAGTGCCAGATAGTAACTATTTTAGACTTTGCGGCCTATACAGTCTCCGTCCCAACTATTCATCTCTCCTGTGATCACATGAAAGCAGCCATAGGCGATATGTAAATGAATGAGCATGGCTGTTTTCCAATAAAACTGCATTTATGGCCACTAAAATTTAATTTCATGCAATGTTCACGTGTCACTAGATATTCTTCTTTTGATTTTTTTTCCACTTACTTAAAAATGTAAAAACCTACTCTTAGCTTGTGGTCTGTATGAAAACAGGCAGTGGGCCAGGTTTTTTTTTTTTTTTCGATTGAAGCAAAATTCACATAAAATAAAATTAACTATTTAAAAGTGTATGACTCAGTGGCCTTTAGTACATTCACAGTGGTGCACAAACATCACCTCTATATAGTTCCAAACTATTTCATCACCCCTTAAGGAGGCCCGGTCCCCACTAAGCAATCACTCCTCATTCCTCCCACCCCAGCTTCTCCCAGTCCCTGGAATTACCAATCTGCTTTCTGTCTACATGGATTTTACTGTTCAGGATATTTCATTTAAGTGGAATCATATAATATGAAGCATTGTGCATCTGACTTCTTTTACTAAGTATAGTATTTTTGAGGTTTATTGATGTTGTAACATGTATCAGTACTTGATTCCTTTTTATGGCTGAATAATATTTCATTGTGTGATACACACACACAGCACAATTTGTTTATTCAACTGTTGATGAACATTTGTATTGTTTCTACCTTTTTGCTATTATAAATACGCTCCTATGAATATTTGCATATAGGTATTTGTTTGAAAACCTATTTCCCCAGAATTATGGTATTGTGAAGACTAGGAATGATTTGATGAAGCTTGCAAACCTCCCTTATTTGGAATCCCACTGGGCCTGAGCTCTTTTTCATTGCCAAAGCCCTGTTGCTAAAACTATATAGAAGCACCCTCCCTCTAGGCCCAGGAACTATCTTGGAAGAGGTGGGCATTGAGATTGTAAGGGCTGGTTTCAAGGGATAGAATTAGTTCAGTCTGCAAATCAAGGATGGACACACAGATGCCTAAATAGCTGGCAAATTGAGGAACTTTGCTTCCTTGGCCATTATGTGACCTCTTTTCCATCCATCTCAGTCATAGAAAAATTCCTACTTTCCAAAGAATTAAAAAAGAATTGCCAAGAGGATATCAAGATACCTGGTGACAGAGCCTTCTGGGTATAGCTGTTCCAAGTTACGGAATTTATGCAAATAGAAATATGATAAGAAATTTTTCAGCCACCTTAGCACAAATTACTAAAGTGACTTCAAAAAGCATTGCAGCACAACAAAAATCTCTCACTTCCTTACACAACAAAAGTCTCCAACCTCCTTAGCTTAAGTGATTTTAGCAAATGTTTTATATAGCTAATTGCTACAAGTCTAACTGAAAGCAAGATTACAGCAGTTCTATGCACAGAACTTACAGATAAGTCAACTTTGTAACCTTATTTTTGGCTTTGATTTTTGTTGCTTAAATTGATGAAAAGGTTTTCAGGGTTGATGAGTGTCTGCCCACCACCCTTCCTGTCTGGCCTGGAATGTTTAAATTGACCGTCAGTCTTTTGGCTCTAAATCCATTGGTCACAGAGGACCTACCAAGGGCCAGGAAGGACCCAGGGCAGGCAGCCACACCACCCCAGCAATGATATGGGATGAAATAGAAGTTTAGCCATCAATGCTGCCTCTGGAAAAACTTGGCCAAAAGGGGCAAAATGAGAAATAAAAACAAAATTCTAGCCCTCTCCAAAACCAACTGAAAAGACTTCCTCTTGACCAACTGGACCCCCAAAAAAACTTGAAAACTGAGTTCTCAGCCAGGACAGGATGGGAGGTCAGACACACCTCATTAAAACTCCTGCTTTGCTAACTGTTTTAGGCTTTCTTCCTGAAGGGCTAAACAGAAACCAGCCCTTTCAACAGACTCCACTGCTGATATCAACCAACTGTCTGGCTGCTACCCTCTCCTTTTGCAATTTCAACAAAACAACCAACCAACATTTCTTCCTGATAAGAGATCACCAACCATGGAGTGGTTCTGCCTGGTCTATGGAGAATGCACATTGGGGTTTCCAAGTCTTCTGCTTCACTTATTGACATCAGAGGGTCAAAAACTCTACCTTTAGATAAAACACTGCCATTTTTTTGACATCAGATCCTTGAAGGGGCATGCGGCTCAACTGCAAAAGTGCACAGTTCTCCTTTCATAAATATTCATGACTCCTCCTAAGTTTATTGAATATGTATATTCAGCCACCCGACTCAGCATAAATCCCTATTCCCTTTGCCTCTCCCTTGAAGTGTCTGTTTCCAGCTTCTGACCGGAAGCTACACTTCCCAGCATGTCAGAATGGCCACCCTGCTAGCTGCAAAGCTTTGTGAAAAATAAAACTCTCCTTTCCAAATCAAAAAGAAAAAGATAACCTGTTTTCAATTCTTTGGGGTACATAAGAATTGAATTAGGAGTGAAACTGCTGTGTTGTATGGTAATTCGAAGTTCAACTTTTTGAGGAATCACCAAACTGTTTTCCACACAGTTTGCTACTCCTTGCCCTAGAGCAAGGGTAAGAAATCTCAATGCCTATGAGCTAGAAAAATGAACAGACAAGTTAGACAATAAAAAGGCAAGTTTTTTCATGATAAAGGGGGATCCTCTCCATCTACCCACAGTTTTCCTAATTTTTATAGAAGCAGAGATGCAGGGAATTGTTACTGAATATGTTAATTCAACTATATATAATCTTTTATATAATATATATTTAAAAATTGCAGTGTGCATGTCATGCTAGGTTGGTATCTGGCATTCTGCCTCATTACTGGAGATGCTACAGGAAGAGTGGGACTGCGGCAAGTTGGAGACCATGCACCCATCTAAAGGGGGTGGCTCACTGCTCAGCTCTAGTCCATTGTGGCCGAGCAGGAATGGGGGTCCAGTGCCACTGTATTTTCTCATTGTTTTTCCAAGAGAAGCCAGAAATTCAGATTTTTATATATAAAATTTCTCTATTTTTAAATATTAGCCACTAATTCAGGGGAAAAAATGAATTACCTGAGTCAAGCAAAAAATATTTACAATCTATATCCAAGGATTCTAATCTCTTGTGCTTTCTTGTGATTGTGTTTGTGGCTTTTTCTAAAGAAGAGAGGGAATGAATTCACTGGGCTCTCAGGGGATTTGGGCCTCTGTGAGGAATGGGGTGTTCTAAGGTTCTCCCAAGTGTCTGTGGATGGACAGATACGGGCATCCTGAGTTTCAGTGAGTGGCTGTGACCAGCTCATTGGTGTGGGTTTTAAGGACACTCTCTCCAACCCAGGAAGGCTCTTATGTTCATTAAGTCTCCTCCAATGTTGCTGCAAAGACCACAAATCTCCGACCTCAACATTGAGGTAATATTTTTCATTACATAATTTTTAAAAGTTTCAGGGTACATGTGCAGGATGTGCAGGCTTGTTACATAGGTAAATGTGTGCCATGGTGGTGTGCTGCACCTATCAACCCATGACCTAGGAATTTAAGCCCAGCATGCATTAGCTATTTTTCCTAATGTTCTCTCTGCTTCCCCACCCTCCCCTGACAGGTCCCAGTGTGTATTGTTCCCCTTCGTGTGTCCATGACCCAGCAATCCCATAACTAGGTATATACCCAAAGGAACAGAAATCATTCTATTATAAAGACACATACACACGTATGTTTATTGAAGCACTATTCACAATAGCAAAGACATGGAACCAACCCAAATGCCCATCAATGATAGACTGGATAAAGAAATGTGGTATATATACACCATGGAATACTATGCAGCCATAAAAAGGAACGAGATCATGACCTTTGCAGGGACATGGATAAAGCTGGAAACCATTATCCTCAGCAAACTAACTCAGGAAGAGAAAACCAGACACTGCGTATTCTCACTTACAAGTGGGAGCTGAACAGAGGGCTTATTTTATGCCTCAGATTCCAGAAACGAGAAAAAGAAACCAAAGAAATAAACAATGGGCCCAAAGAGAGGAAGATTCACCCATAAAAGGAAGAAGGGCTCTTCTTAAGTGTTACATCCCAGGGCGGTGACCACGGCTGATGGGAGATGCTGTGATTAGATAATGCATGCAGAGTGTTTAGGACAGGGCCTACCTGGCATGCAGGAATAGACAGGTGAAAGATAAACAGTTAAAAAGTGTAAATACAGCATTAAGGACCTGGTATTCAAGCAGACACAGTTTCCTTAGTGATTGACTCCTAATGACTTTCAAATTGCTTATCTTTCCTCCCTCCCTTCCTTCCTCTCCTCTCCTCCTTCCCTTCCCTTTCTTATTCCTTCCTTCCCTACTTTCTTCCTTCCTCCTTCCCTTCCCTTTCTTCTTCCTTCCTTCCCTACTTTCTTCCTTCCTCCTTCCCTTCTCCCTCCCTCCCTTCCTCCCTCCCTCCCCTCCTTCCTCCCTCCCCTCCTTCCTCCCTCTCCTCCTTCCTCCCTCCCCTCCTTCCTTCCTCCTTCCACTCCTTCCTTCCTCCCTCCGCTCCTTCCTTCCTCCCTCTTTTCCTTCCCTCCTCCCTCTTTTCCTTCCTCCCTCCCTTTCTTCCTTTCCTCCTCCCTCCCTTCCTCCCTCCCTGCCTGCCTTCCTTCCTCCTTCCCTGCCTGCCTCCCTTCCTTTCTTCCTCCCCTTCTTCCTCCCTTCCCTTCTTCCTTCCTTCTTTCCTTACTCTCTCCTTCCCTCCCTTCCTCCCTTCTTTCCTCCTTCTCTTCCTCCCTTCCTTCCTCCTCTCTCCCTCTCTCCCTGTTTTCCTCAATGAAGAAAATGATGATGGCTGTGAAGATACAATCACAAATAAACACAGGACTGGGAAGAGGGGGAGAAAGAGTCCCTGGCATAGGGGAGAAGAGACCACTGAAAGATTCTCTCTGCCCATGCAGACTCCTGCTTGCCATTGCAGACTTCTGACCTCCCTGGAGTCCCTGGGGAGTTCTGTGGGTGATGGGACCACGTGTAGCCCATCCTGTCCCTGTGGGGCACCTGCAGTGTGATTTGTCCACTGGCTCATTGAGCTCAATGACGATGAGCTCTTCAAGGGCAAGGGACGTGTCTGTTTCATCTCAGCCTCCCCTGGGCCGGGCCCAGGGCCTGTCTGGCTCAGAGCAGTCACTTACAAAGACCTAGTTGCATTAAACTAAGGTAGAGTAAGGCTAGTTTGCATATAGAGGAAATTCCCCTAATATGAATTAAGGATAAGAACTTAGATGCCTTCACTGTGCTAAGGGCTGTGAGGTCTCCTCTAGTCTTCTCCGTGACTATGGGGAAAGAGACATACCTATTCCCCATTTTGCAAATAAAGAATGAGCCCAGAAAGATGCCCAGCTGGTAGGAGGCAAAGCCAGAACTGAATCGAAACTGGGCAGCCTCCGAACTGCTGAGTCTGCACTGCCCTCCATCCCATCAGCCAGCTCTGCCGCTGGGAACCCTGGACTCTGCATGCCTCCACAGGCCCCCTTTCTCCACCAGCGGGAGAATCTCCAAGAGTGAATCAGGAAAAGCTCAGCACTGTCTGAGCTCACGCTCCACCACCCCGCCTGCATCCACAGACCTCCCGGAGAGGAGAAGAGAGGAGAGGAGAGGAGAGGAGAGGGAAGCACAGAGGAGCAGGGAGCAGCCTTGATGAGCAGGGGTGACAGTGCCAGGTGTTTTGCTGACAGGAGATTAACCTGGGGGTTCTGTGGATCTGAGGCTGACAGACAGGTGTGACAGGAGGGCACAGGGTTTCTGACACCACTGGTACTCTTTTGGAGAGAGCAGGGCAGAGTAGGGGTACAGAAGAGGCTTGGTTGTCCCCAGTGTCACTGAAGCGTGAGCAGCAGCTCCTTGCTGCTCAGGCACCTGCCGGTAATCAGCACTGCAGCCTGGCCAACAGGAACGGGGCCCCACATGGGGTCAACTCAGCTCTGTAAGAGAACCACTCCTTGAGGCTAGGAAACTGGTTGCTTTTACCCAACTGTGGAGAGAAGGCAGCAAGGCATTGGAGCAAATGATTAGCGCTTGAATCCCAGCTCTGCTGCTTACAAACAGGAACAGTACTCAACCTCTCTGACCCTCAGTGCCTTCATCTGTACAGTGGAGCCAAAAATAGTATCTCAAGTGTCTAATGGTGTCTAATGCTTGCCAGAGTTTTAATATGAGCTTGCCTAGCCCACAGGCTCCTTGAAGATATGGCTGTGCCTTACACAGTTCCCGAAGAGGTATCAGCCATACAGTAGCTATTCAATTAAGAAAAAATATCCACTGAACAAAGAAATGTGCAAACAAATGTACAAAACCACAGATGATTTTATCATCACCTCCAGACTTTGGGTTAATAAGGCATCACTATTATACTTTTTAAAACAAGGAGATATCAGCTCAGAGAATAAAGAAACTTGCTCCAGAATGCAGGGCTTTGCAGCTGTTACATGCTTCCAGAACTGTGGGGAATAGAATCAGAGTGGCCTCTCTCATCGGCACCGGAGGCACAGTGCCTGGGCCCACCCTATATATAGGTGCCCTTGAATATCCTTTCATTTTCTTTTTCTTTTTTTTTTTTTTTTGAGGCGGAGTCTCGCTCTGTCGCCCGGACTGGAGTGCAGTGGCCGGATCTCAGCTCACTGCAAGCTCCGCCTGCCGGGTTTATGTCATTCTCCTGCCTCAGCCTCCCGAGTAGCTGGAACTACAGGCGCCCGCCACCTCGCCTGGCTAGTTTTTGTATTTTTAGTAGAGACGGGGTTTCACCGTGTTAGCCAGGATGGTCTCGATCTCCTGACCTCGTGATCCGCCCATCTCGGCCTCCCAAAGTGCTGGGATTACAGGCTTGAGCCACTGCGCCTGGCCAATCCTTTCATTTTCATTTCTTTTACAAACAGAAGAAAAAGATAAATAAAATAATAATGAGTATGGCAAAATGAATCCAGGGTAGATTATATGATCTTTATACCAACATAGACTAAAATACAATTTTTAATTTTTTCCTTTTTCCTTTTTCAATGGAGAAGGGACTAATGAAAGCCAAAGTACCTTGGGCCCACACTGAACACTACGAGGCCTCTGTGGGGAAACATCCATGGGAAATGGCATGGAGCTCTGGGTGCGCTAACGAGTAGGGTTAAGCACTGTGGGAACTGACATGTGCACAGTTGGGGGGTAATAGCTCAGACTTAGGGTACACAGCAAATTCCGGGCGGTTGTCCACAGCTAGGGAGTCTCCCCACTACATTCTGTCTGCAGGTAGCAGCCCCTTCCCTAACTCATATTCCCCTTGGTCTATACCTCACCACATCTCCACTTCTCACCTTGGCCCCAACCTGAGACAGACACATCCAGGCTTGGGGAAGAGTCATACAATTTTGGAACCAAGTGGCCTATAGATGTTACACACTGGCTCCAGAATGGGCCAAACTTGGCTCAAATCCCAGCTCAGCCACTTTGCCGCTGAGAGATACTGAGCGAATGATTTCACCTCTCTGGGCCTCAAGTTTCTCATCTTTAAAATGGGGATAACAACGTTCCACAGGGTTAATGTGAGATGAAACAAGATCAGAATCCGTGTACAGTGCCTGGCCTATAATAAGTGCTCCATGAAGATGAAGAATATCAGTTGCCCCAGCTCATAGAATCTCTAAGCATTAGAATCTAACCCAGAGGTCAGCTAACTTACAAACCAAGGCCAAATCCAGCTTGCCACCTGTATTTTTTATTTTTTGTATGGCTGTAATCCTAAAATGGTTTTACATTTTTAATGACTTGCCTAAAACTTTTAAAAAGAATATTTTGTGACATGGAAAATGCATATGAAATTCTAATCTCAGTGTCCATCAACAAAGTTTAATTGGAACACAGTTGCACCTGTTCGCTTTTGTGTTGCCTGTGGCTGCTTTCGTACAACAATGGCAGAGGTGAGTAGTCGTGACAGAGGCCCTATGACAGGGCTCTCAAGAGTTCTTCAAGGGTGGCACCAGCGATGTTTGGGGCTGGATGATTCTTCATGTTGGAGGACGGTGCTGGGCATTGTAAGATATTGAGCTGTATCCCTGGTCCCATCCCACTGGCATTCCACTGCATTCTCTCCCCAGCTGTGACAGCCAAAAATGTTTCCAGATACTAGGAGTGGAAAATCACCCCCAATTGAAATTACTGCCATATGGCCCACAAAACCTACAATATCTACTACCTGTCCCTTTATAGAAAAAGCTTGCCAACTCCTGAGCTGACCCAACTTCCTTTTTGCACAAATAGAGAAACTGAGGCACGGGGAGGCATGCATGACTCACCCAGATATACCCTGGATGGCAGCAGCTTGGGTCTGCTTATATCAGTTTCTTATTTCTATATTTTTTTCTGAGTGTTCTTTCTAGATATTACTCAGCCTCCTGGGTAAGAAGATTTTTGGCTTTTAGGAAGTATAAATCAATGAAGTTTTTATAGGATAATTTGGCAATATAATTCAATAGCCTTGTAAATATGCATTCTCTATGATACAGAAATTACTCTTCTAAAAATGCCACCTAAGGACATAATCACGGATGCTCACAAAGCTCTGTAGCTGTGCAGATTATTTTAGTATTACAGAATTGTTTAAAATGCTTCCAAATCAGAAAACAACCCAAATTTCAAACAATAAAGGAAGGAGTAATAACACACAGGGTATATTATGAGATACTATGCAGCCGTTAAAAATGATACCAGTTATGACAAGGCATGGTGGCTCACGTCTGTAATCCCAGCACTTTTGGAGGCCAAGGCAGGCAGATAGGCAGATCTCTTGAGGTCAAGGGTTCAAGACCAGCCTAGGCAACATGGTGATATCTTGTCTCTACAAAAAAATACAAAAATTAGCCTGGCATGGTGGCATGTGCCTGTGTCCCAGCTACTTGGAGGGCTGAGGTGGGAGGATCAATTGAGCCCAGGTCAAGGCTGCAGTGAGCCATGATTGCACCTCTGCACTCTGGCCTGGGTGACAAAGTGAGACCCTGTCTCAAAAAAACAGAAAAAAGAAAAAGATCCCAGTTAGAAAATAAAACACACACACAGTATTCCGAATGCATGTATAAGTAGATAGGTAGATAGAGAGACAGAAAGAGAGAGAGAGAGACAGAGAGAGACAGACAGACAGACATATAGATAGAGAGAAAAACACTGGAGACATATATATCTCAATATATTATTAAGAACCCTAGTGAAACTACTTCTGCAATAAATCATTAGTATTGTGTAAAAAATACATTAATGCTGCTGATTCTAATTTTTAAAATATGTCTGGTTTTAATAACAATGATTTGTATAGGCTGCATAGTTTATGCTACTGTCTAAGATTGTATCACCTTAGTCCTTAAAAAAGTTGTAATAATCTCTTGCTAAAAAAAGTTTGTTGCCTATAAACCTAAAATAGTAATGACAATGACTTAAAAATGTTCTGATTCTAATTTTTAAAAGAATATGGCAATCATCTCTCTTTCTTCTCCTCCTCCTAACCTCAGCACACCTGTGGGCTTAGGAGTTGTGAGATGAACTCTGGGAGAAGCGGGAGCTCCTGGATGAAGCTTGATTGGTTCTGGTTTACTCAAGAAAGCTTAGAAAGTCACACTGGGTGTGGCAAGACCAGGGTTGGATATGAGATCTAAGACAGTTTCCAAAGCAGTCAAATCAAGGTGTGCATCTGAGCTTCATGGAATTCTGTCAGTACTTGAAAAGGCACATGCACGCACACGCACACGCGCGCGCGCACACACACACACACACACACGCAGTATCCACTGCAGACTACCTGCTATCAGTAAGCAGGGTGACAAGTGGATGGGACATAGCATGGTTATGTTTACGTTATAGAAAGCTTATGTTCATGGGGAATATGATGCGGAAAGTAAGTGGACATCTGGGGTACTCAAGAGCCAAGATTCACGATTGGCCAAGAACAGGTCCCAAGTAGAAATGACAGCTGAGCCCAGCATTCAAGTAGCAGCTGGGAACCTCTTGTAGCAATCACTTCTGGAACCCATATTCTACAGGAGAAGTACAGATAATCCTAACCAGTGATAACTTAAAATCACCTTTGTGATTTCAGTTCTAAAAAGAAAGGAAATTCTGACACATGCTACAACATGGATGAACTTAGAGTTCATTATGCTAAATGAAATAAGCCAGTCAGAAAAGGACAAATATTGTATGATTCCACTCAAATGAGATACCTAGTCTAGTCAAATTCATAGAGACAGAAAGTCAAATGGTGGTTGCCAGAGACTATGGGGAGGAGGGAATGAGGAGCTAGTGTTTAATGAGTACAGAGTTTCAGTTGGGAAGGATGAAAAAGTTCTGGAGATGGACGGTAGTGATGGTTGCACAACACTATGAATGCACTTGATGCCATAGAACTGTACTCTAAAAAATTGGTTAAAATGGTAAATCTCATCCAGGCACAGGGGCTCACGCCTGTAATCCCAACACTTTTGGGAGGCCGAGGTGGGCAGATCATGAGGTCAGGAGATCGAAACCATTCTAGCCAACAGGGTGAAACCTTGTTTCTACTGAAATACAAAAAATTAGCTGGGCATGGTGGTGCGCCCCTGTAGTCCCAGCTACTCGGGAGGCTGAGGCAGGGGAATTGCTTGAACCTGGGAGGCAGAGATTTCAGTGAGCCAAGATCGCACCACTCCACTCCAGCCTGGAGACAGAGCAAGACTCCATCTCAAAAAAAAAAAAAAAAAAAAGGTAAATCTTATGTTATTTCATCACGATAAAAAAAATTTAAATCACATTTGTGTTTGCCTTTGGAAGGCATGATGCAATTCTTCTTGACAGAAAGTTTCCTTTTTCAAAAGTCAGCCAGAACAATACCTAAATGCTTTAGCACTCCCTGAAAAAAAAAAAAAAAGCAACCCAGAAGGTTGCTAGGAAATATAAAATTTAACTTGTTCTGAGATATACAAATAACAAATTTGCAGAAGGAAAGCCAATGGCCAATACACCTATGAAAAGAATTCTAAACCTCACTATAATATTGGCAGTGCTATGGTTTGGCTCCGTGTCCCCACCCAAATCTCACTTCGAATTATAATCTAGGTTTCGAGGAAGAAACCTGTAGGGAGGGAATTGGATCATGAGGTCAGTTTCTCCCATGCTGTTCTGGTGACAGTGACTGATTTCTCACCATACCTAATGGTTTTATAAGTGGCAGTACCCCCTGCTCTCTCTCTCTTTTGCCACCATGGAAAGATGTGTCTTGCTTCCCCTTTTCCTTCTGCCATGATTGTAAGTTTCCTGAGGCTTCCCCAGCCATGTGGAACTGCAAGTCAATTAAACCTCTTTTCTTTATAAGTTACTCAGTCTCTGGTAGTATCTTTATATCAGTGTGGGAACAGACTAACATAGACAGATTAAAGCAAAACCATTTTTCAGCTCTTCGGCTAGCAAATCCTGACAAAGACTGATAGTATCCAGAGTTGGTAACTCTGACTCTCTCATACTTCCTTAGTGGGGCTGTAATTCCATTTCACCTTACTGGAAAGCAATTTGTTGCCATCTATCAAAGCTCTATATGCACATACATTTTGACCTAACAATTCTAGTTCTGTTATATCACATAGAAATAATAGTGTATCAGACTCAGCTCCCCCATTGGCCTCCCCAGAATTCTCCAGCCTCACTGAGTCCCAGACTTTCAGCTACCGGCCCTGTCTAAGTTGTCACCCTGCAGCCCAACTCCATGTGGTCCATGTGGTTTTGCTACCTGAGGCTGATCAGTGGCACTTCTAGAGTCTCTGGCCCCTCCTGCACTGGACTCAGGTGAAACATGAAACCACAGGGAATGGGATTTGGGCTCTGTGAACTACTGCCACATGGGCTAGCTGACACAACCTGTAAGTGAGGGAGAGTTAATGCTCTGTGGGGTGAACTTGGTCACTGGAAGGCAGGATGTAAAAAGCAGTTGGGCAGATCCATTTTCTCTCCCTTCCTCTCTTCAATGGACTATTCTTGAAGCATGGGTTTCTCTGCACAGCCTATCCTAAGGACATCACATGTGGATGAACAGATGTACCTGCTAATTGACTGGCTGTGTCTCTTTGTGGCTCACAATGAAGTGGTGGCCAGTGTGGTAATGCATCATCTTACACAGTTCTCCCTGCTTCTCCATCCTTCACTCTCCATGCCCTTCAATTGTACCTCCTAAGTAACGTATTAGCACTTAATCCTTGCCTCAGGCTCTGTATTCTGAGGCAAGCTCAAGCAATTAGCATGATGTTCAGAGATCTATATGCAAGCTATTGTGGCGCTGAGACCATGAAAAGTTCAGCAAATTAGAGTAGCAAATAAATAAATGATGGTACATCCACAGTATGAAATATTACATGTTATTAATGCCATATACATATATGTACTGATATGAAAAAACACATTTGATATAGTGGTAGGTGATAATAAAATAAGCAAAGTGAAGAATAAGACATATTTTCATATTATTTAAATTAATAGAACACTACTGTATGTATAGAAAAAAAAACTTTAAAAGGATGTACCCAGACTGGTTTCTAAGTAGACATATTCTGGTGGCAGAATGTGACCTTTTTACTTTACATAATTGTATATTGTTTCAATTTGTTGGAATAAGCATAAATTACTTTTTATAATTTAAAAAAGGAGTAAGTCCTAAAATCTAGAGAAAGCTTATTCTAAGATATATGGAAGGATACAAATGAATAGTTAAGAACTGATTTGATTTGTTTGGGCTAAATGGAAAGTGCTTTGAAACTCTCTGGACCATATCTCCCTGGGTGGGCTGTTCAGAACTCCAGTTCATTAGCTGATAAAATGTGAATTTAATATCACTATTAGGAGTAAATGATGAATCTGGTTGAAAAAGGAACCTAACAGAAGATAAAAGGGGAAGCCATTGACATCTCCATGTGGAGAAATGTGCCTTAATAGTTTTCTGTCATACTTTTGTGCATTCAACTGTGGCAACTTGGGGAGAGGAAAATGAATCAACATTACAGGACTGCCTTTTAATTTACGCCTGTGAAATAATTTTGACGATTGTTCATAAGTGTTTAACTAATGTTTATTCTGGAAATGTCACCATTGCCTCTGGAATTTACTTTGATATTCTCTGAGTGTTATCTCTCTATTAATATGTGAGCCTGGAAATAACTGCTCCCTGTTTTTTGTCCTGACATCTTTTTTGATGTGCTAAGACTTGGACTGAATTTGATAATAATGGTGGCAGTTGAGGGAAAAAAATTATCTTAAAAGAAAATCTATTCCATGCTCTATCTTTCAGAGACCTAGGATGCCATCCCTTCTCCTCCCACCACAGCCACACTAGAGATACCCAGGGTACCCTTGGCCCCTATGGTGTTCTCCTCTCTAGTCTACCCACTTTGGGAGCAAGAATCTTTGTAAGACAGAAGAGATGAGCACCCACTCTCTTCTCCTGGTAAGACACACTCAGAGTCCTGAGGAAGCATGTTTCCTTCTCTCTTCACTTACACACACATACACACACACACACACACATATACACAAAATCAGATTCCTCTTTTGTCCAGAAAAATGTGTAGTGCTTTAAAAATGTTGGGGAAGCTCAGGCACAGGAGTTAAATCCTGCCCATTAGCTCAAGGCTTGAGTAAGGATGACATCTGCCAACCAATGTTAAATGTTTTGTTTTCTTTGCTACCAGCCCCCATTACCTACCCATCTCCAAGTCTTCAGTCTTCAGTAAGCTCATGACAATGACACAATCGGCTTATTACTATGTCCACCTGGGGACAAAGAAGATGAGAGCCAATGCAATGTGGAAAGATGGTGACTAGCTCCTGTGAAACTAGGGCTCCCATGTCATAAGGACACTCAAGGAGACCAATAGGAAGATTCATGTAGAGAGGAACTGAGGTCTCCTGCCAAAAGCCAGCACCAACTTCCCATCCATATGAGTATGTCATCCTGGAAGTGGATCCTTTCAGCCTCAGTCAAGCCTTCAGATGAGACTGTAGCCCCAAGCAACATACTGACTGGATATGAGAGACCCTTATCCAAAACTGCCCAGTTAAGCTGCTCCAAAATCCCTGACCCATAGATGCCATGGGATAATAAATGTGTATTGCATGTTAAGCCACTAAGTTTTAAGATAAGTTGTTATGCAGCAGATAATACATACAGATTTTAAACAGATCCCAGTACTTTGTGAGGCTGAGACAGGTGGGTCACTTGAGCTCAGAAGTTCGAGACCAGCCTGGGCAACATGGTGAAACCCCACCTTTACAAAAAACACAAAACTTAGCCAGGTGTGGTGGCACATGCCCATAGTCCCAGATACTTGGAGGGCTGAGGTGGGAGGAGGATTGCTTGATCCTGAGAGGTTGAGGCTGCAGTGAGCCATAATCACGCCACACCACTGCACTTCAGTCTGGGTGACAGAGTGAGACCCTGTCTCCAAAAATAAATAAATAAATAAATAAATAAATAAATAAATGTGAACTTTTAGTGCCTAGTAAATTGAAAATATTTTTATAAATATTTAAATGATGACTCAATCAATCAATTTGGAAAAAAGAGAAGAAAAAGATCAGCAAACACTATAAGTAAGTAGCTGTCCAGTCCCCAAGGCCCATGAGGAATTGCATTTTCTTCATTCACATATTTGAGAGCTTAAGTTATTTTGCATGGTTGTTCAATAACTAAATAACTTCAGAAGCCTACAGAACTTGGGATGCTGGGTTCCTATGCCTGCTGTTTTCTCTGGAGATATGAGGCACCACCCAGGTATCCCTTCCAAGTACCTGCCCTTGACTAAAGAAAACAGCCTTGCCCAAAATCACTCTCTCCTTGGGGTCAGTCCACTACTAAATACTGGTCAATGAGGTCATATAAAGACATGTGCTTTTTGTCCCAATTCAGAACAGCTCTGCATTGCCAGCCCAGCTCCTGAGCACCCTGTGAGGTTGGATGAGGTCTTTACTGAGACTGTATCACAGCCCAACTTCTCCTTCTGCCCAACCTTGCTTCCTTTACTCCCCTTGCTGTTGATTCCAACAGTGTTCCCTAACAATCTTCTGATATGCTCATTTCTTTCTCAGATTCTGCTTCCTAGGAAACAACTTGAAATATTTGGCAATTCTTGGCTAGAAAGCCAGCCTCCATGATTCACCTTCTTATTCTTCCTTCTCTCCTTTCTTTCTTTCATTCTTTTGTTCATTCATTCATTCATATGTGCATTAATGTAATGAACAAAAGCTAGGAGCCCTGCATTAATGAGAAATTCATTTCAGGGCACTGGGTTTAACAGTTTTACGAAGATGTTTGTGGATGTGGTTTTCTTTGTATTCATCTTGTTTGGGGTTCAAGGCACTCCTTGAAGCTGAAGCTTGATATCTTTTGTCTTTTTTTTTTTTTTTTGGAAAATTCTTGATCACTATCTCTTCAAATTTTGCTTCTCTCCCTTCTTCCTCTCCTCTCCCTCTGGAATCTCAATCAAAAAGACCTTTTCAATGGGTCCTATATGAGTCGCACACATTCTTTTCAGTATTTTCCATCTTTCCCTCCACTTTTTGTTTCAATCTGGGTATTTTTTTTTTTTTTTTGTTGAGACGGAGTCTCGCTCTGTCGCCCAGGCTGGAGTGCAGTGGCCGGATCTCAGCTCACTGCAAGCTCCGCCTCCCGGTTTACGCCATTCTCTCGCCTCAGCCTCCCGAGTAGCTGGGACTACAGGCGCCCGCCACCTCGCCGGGCTAGTTTTTTGTACTTTTTTAGTAGAGACGGGGTTTCACCGTGTTAGCCAGGATGGTCTCGATCTCCTGACCTTGTGATCCGCCCCCTCGGCCTCCCAAAGTGCTGGGATTACAGGCTTGAGCCACCGCGCCCGGCCTGGGTATTTTTTTTTAATCCTTCCTCTAGTTCGCTAAATCTCTCTTCAAGTGTGTCTACTCTTCTATTAAGCCCGTGTATTGAATTCTTCATTTCAGTTTTTGAATTTTTCACTTCTAAAATACTCATTTGACTTTTTGATAATTTCTAGATCTCTGCTGTAATTCTCTATCTTGTCATTTAATGTCTTATATATCTTAATCATATTAAACCTCATGTCATAATAAAATACAGCAATTAAAAATAACAAACTACTGATAAATACAACAACATGGATGTATTTCAACAGCATAATGCTGAATGAAAGAAGCCAGATACAAAAGAGTATATACTGTACGAAGCAATTTATATGAAATTCCAGAAAATGTAATCTATAGTGATAGAAGATAGATAATTAGTTGATGGGTATAGGAGGATGAAGTGATTGCACAAGGAATGAGAGAACACTTTGAGGTGATTAGAAGGTTCTGTTTCTTCATTGTGGTAGCATTTATAAAGGTGTTTGCACTTGCCAAAACTTATCCAACTATATATGGGTACAACAAGTGCATAAATGTGTATGCACTTGCCAAAACTTATCCAACTATATATGGGTACAATACCACAATAGTGTTGCTTTAAAAAACCCAGATTAAATCTAGATGAGTTGAGGAGATAGCTCCCAATTCTGGAAAATCCCAGAACACAAGAATTAAGAATAAATTAAAATATGATCAAAAAAGATCAAGTCCGTGTTTGATAATGCAAATATCTGGATACCTTCAGGGTCTGATTTTTGCTCCTGGTTTTCAGTCATGTCTTTTTTTTTTTTTTTTTTTTTTGAGATGGAGTCTCGCTCTGTCGCCCAGGCTGGAGTGCAGTGGCTGGATCTCAGCTCACTGCAAGCCCCGCCCCCCGGGTTTATGCCATTCTCCTGCCTCAGCCTCCCGAGTAGCTGGGACTATAGGCGCCCGCCACCTCGCCCAGCTAGTTTTTTGTATTTTTTAGTAGAGATGGGATTTCACCGTATTAGCCAGGATGGTCTCGATCTCCTGACCTCGTGATCCGCCCATCTCGGCCTCCCAAAGTGCTGGGATTACAGCTTGAGCCACCGCGCCCGGCCAGTCATGTCATTTTATGTCCTAATATTTCTGGTAATCTTTTATTGAATTCTTAAAATTGTGCATAAACATTTGAGGAGATAATTTGAGTTTCTGGATGATGTTATCTTTCTACAGAGAGGATTTAAATTTTGCTTCTGGCAAGCAGTTAGAAAAGAGAAAAATAACACTAATTCAATCAAGGATTGAGCAGATTTGATACTGGACTTCAATTTTACAAGCACTGGTCTATTTCTAGTTTACCCTTACTCCCAGAGTGTAGCCCCTCAGAGTCCCTACTCGACACAATGATATTTACCAAGGTCCCCTTCTGCTTGATGGAACTTGAGTGCCAACATTTGTCCCTCAGCAACATGAGGTGCAGGAAGGTCTGTTGGCTTCTTAGTCTCTCAGCCGCCATTTTGGAATTAGCAAGTATCTTGAGGGGAAATGCAGCATTGAACTTTGAGCTCTTTCCTCTGTGCCTCCTTTCTTTCTGGAGTCATGGTCTGAAATGATTTGGCTATGCCCGCCCCCACCCTAAATCTCATCTTGAATTGTAGCTCCCATAATTCTCTCATTTTGTGGGAGGGACTCAGTAGGAGATAACTGAACCATGGGGTTGGTTTCCCCTATACTGTTCTCATGGTAGTGAGTAAGTCTCACAAGATCTGATGGTTTTATAAGGGAAAACCCCTTTCATTTGGTTCTCTCATTCTCTCTCGTCTGCCACCATGTAAGAATGTAAGACATGCCTTTCACCTTCCACCATGATTGTGAGGCCTCCCCAGGTGAGTCCATTAAATCTCTTTTTCTTTAGAAATTACTCAGTCTCAGATATATCTTTATCAGCAGCATGAAAATGGACTAGTACGTGGCCACATTCAAGCCCTCACTTTCTTGGTAGCTTGATAATACCTTCAAACATTTTTAAATATTTTGTCCAGCTTTTCCAGTTATTCTCGGTAGGAGGATTGGTCTACAGCAAAACAACTCACCATTTCTGGAAGCAGAAATTTCTGCAGGACCCTAGGGGGACACAGATCCAAAGATAACTCCTACCTTCAAGAAACCTTTTAGGAGACCTTAAGAATTACTACAATGCTATCTGCTAGATGGGCAGGCTACCAACCTGGTGCAATTGCTCTTCCCTGGCAACATTTCTTGTGTGCAGTCAGCCACAAGAAACAGTCAATTTTCGATGTTAAAAATAGTAATAACAACGCACACATATACAGTATGTCAGAATGTCTTATATGAGTCCAATTAATCATCTCATGTGAGCCTCAAAATTGATACTTTTTATAGAGACAGCTTTATTGAAGTATGATGTGCATATAAAACTCACTCATTTTAAGTGCACAATTCAATCATTTTTAGTAAACTTGCTGAAATGTGACCAACATCAAAATCCAATTCTAGAACATGTCCATCTCCCCAAGAAGACACCTTGTGCAAAAGTTACTCACTATTCCCAACCCTAGCTCCAGGCAACCATTAATCTACTATGTGTCTCCATATATTTGCCTTTGCTGGACATTTCAAACAACGAAACCCTACAGTGTGTGGTCTTTTATATCTGCCTTCTTTAATTTATCATAGTTGATCTTTTTTTTTTTTTTTTTTTTTTTTTTTTTTTTTTTGAGACGGAGTCTCGCTCTGTCGCCCGGACTGGAGTGCAGTGGCCAGATCTCAGCTCACTGCAAGCTCTGCCTCCTGGGTTTACGCCATTCTCCTGCCTCAGCCTCCCGAGTAGCTGGGACTACAGGCGCCAGCCACCTCGCCCGGCTAGTTTTTGTATTTTTAGTAGAGACGGGGTTTCAGCGTATTAGCCAGGATGGTCTCGATCTCCTGACCTCGTGATCCGCCCGTCTCGGCCTCCCAAAGTGCTGGATTACAGGCTTGAGCCACCGCGCCCGGCCAGTTGATCTTTAATGTAGGTATTATTAGCCTCACTTTAGAGATGAGAAAATGGAGAACTGGAGAGATTAAAAGAATTGCCTGAGGTTAATCAGCTGGTTAATGATAAGGACACCAAGATCTGGACCCACGTCTAAAAGCTTTTTCTCCCTACAAAACCACCTTCATCATATGTGAGTTTCCTGGGAGTCAGAGTCATATCCTATGGGCTCCTAGACCCTGGAGGGTGAGCACAGGGTCTACCCCATCATGAATACACAGGAGTTATTTGTTAAACTGAAACAAATTTATCCTATATTAGTTCCTGCTTCTACCCCAATTCACCATCCCCAAACATCATTTTGAGTGACCTCCTGTTGCCTGCCATTAGTTGATGTTTGCTTAGGGACCACACATTTGTGTTATGGCTGACAGAAGAAAATCACAAAGGAAACAAAAAATAAAGACATTATGGAAGTGCATGCAGCACAAATGGTTTGTAGTTTACCACTACTGAAGCTTATGCACTCTATGGAGCTCCCAGTGAGCAGATATCTGTGCCCTGATAGAGATGAATTAGGTTTCTCCCTAGCTCCAATATCAGCAGCAAAGGCTGGAAGAGCGAACTCATTGTCTGCTTACATGGCTCAGAACGCAAGTCAAGACACTTCTCTGTGAGCTGTGACCAATAACCAATGTGTGGGTATTTATCATTCTTATTTTTTTCTGATTATGCCGTTACTAGTTCTCATGATGCAGACTTAACAATAAGTTCTGGGAAAGCAGGGAGAGACCACTCCAGTCATATTCCATTGGTCCTACTTATATATTCACTACATACACACAAAACAAAACCTAAATATGTAGTAAGCCCCTTCCATCTATAAATTACTGTGGGAAGATTAGAGGATATATCATCTGAGTTTCTACTTCTAAGGAATTTTATTATTGAATTTGGAGGCAGTTGGTATGGTTTGGCTCTGTGTCCCCACCCAAATTCCATCTCAAATTGTAATCCCCACGTGTCAAGAGAGGAAAGTTACTGGATTATGGGGGTGGTTTCCTCCATACTGTTCATGATAGCAAATGAATTCCCATGAGATCTGATGGTTTTATAAATGGTAGTTTTTCCTGTGCTCTCACATGCTCTCTCTTGTCTACCACCACGTAAGTCACGCCTACTTCCCCTTCCACCATAACTAAGTTTCCTGAGGCCTCCCCAGCCATGTAGAGCTGTGAGTCAATTAAACCTCTTTTCTTTATAAATTATCCAGCCTCTAGCAGCTCTTTATAGCTGTATGAAAATGGAATAATACAGCAGTAAAGAAGAAAGATTAAAAGCACAGGATCTGGAATCAGATTTTGGCTGACTCTACCACTTACTAGCCGCATTCACATAGGCAGGTTATTTAACCTCTCTGTGCCTCAATCTCCTCACCAGTAGCATGAGGATAATTACAGTATGTGCTTTATAGGGTTGTTACAAGGATTTCAATGATATAGGCAGAAAAGGGGCTGGTACAGAATTTAGTGATTGAATCCATATATAAGTGCATGTCAGCAACACAGACCTTCTCCTGTAATTTAGTTAATGGTATTATACCAATGCCATTTTCCTGTTCAGGTAACATACTGTGATGATGTAAGAAAATATCATTGGGAGAAACTGGGTGGAGAGTACATAGGAACTCTATACTATTTTTGCAACTTCTTATGAGCCCAAAATTATTTCAAAATAAAACATATTTTTAAAAATTTCAAAACCAAATATAAAAATAATAATCATAATGCAGACTTTCTCCCCATGAGCCAACCTCTACCACTGTCACCTGTAGCTCCATGCTTTAGCTGCACAACACAAATTTGCAAACGATGAAAGATAAAGGGACCAGCCACATTCCATGGGCACCTTATGGATGCATTTGCACATCCTATTACATTAATTTAGGGAGCTAAGGAATAATCTCACTGAGCACATGAAAATTACGTAACTGCTTTGACCTCACAAGCAAGATGGCACCAGTTGGCAAATGCTTGATGGGGCAGTTGATGGGAGAATTTGAGACCGTTTTCATCAGTGACTCCCAATGTGACCTTAGGCATATCTCCACATCTCTCTGCACTTCTGTATTTTGTTTTTTGTTTGAGTATGGTGGACAAGTGCCTAATCCTTTTGGGAATCCAGGATTTGGGATGTGATTCACTCAGAATTAAATCACCATTTCCTGCATCTTATTTTACATAATTCAAGAACTCAGAGAGTCAACACTGTTGAAATTTACAATCAGCCTTCACAGACTCTGTACTCAAAACATCTGCAAAGCAAAATAAAGAGTCTATCTCAGAGAACCTCTTTGATAAGACAATAAAAGTTACTTTATTCAACTGGCATCTTATTCTCAATGAGCCTATTTGTGCAATTTCAGTGTTGTGCAATTTAGTTATCAAGGTTCTTTTTTCCTGTCCCTGGCAGACAAGGTCAAGCAGGATGTGCATGTTAACACCTTCCACTGCCTTAAACAAAGGTAACACCAGGTCTAACCTACACTGGTTGGAGAGATTCTCCACACAAAATATTGTGGAGAGATTTTTCTGCACAAAACTTCCAGGTCCACTCTATGCCATAAAGCTTCAATTCAATAGGATTTCTAGAATCTTGAATTGTTTAGAAATGTCATTTACTCAACTTTTAGGAATAAGAGGAGATAATTTCCCAAACCCATCCAAGCTGTTACACACTCAATAGATATTTCTTGAACCTCTTTTATATTCCATATATGGTGCTGAATGCCATAAATATAAGAAGCAAAGCATGAATACTGACCTCTTGGAATGCACTGTCGGGTCTGGGAGAAAGACAAATAGCCCTAAAATTATAGCATATTGAGGTAGGCGTGCACTTCAATGGAGGAAGTTTAAGGTAGTGACTCAAAGCACAGGTATTAAGAGTCAGAGCTGACGTGAAAACCAGACTCTGCCAGCTGCTGGCTGGCATGAGGCTCAGGGGAAGCTACCCCACTTCTTTGAACCTCATTTTCCTCTGCTTAAATTTCATAACGCAAATCTGATAATGTGCTTGGCACATGGTAGATACCAATGGACACTCAGAGGTGAATACTAGTTAAATTCCATAACAATATCTCACATTTATACATTTACTTACTTATGCCTTTGGTTTTTTAAAAAATTATTATACTTTAAGTTCTAGGGTACATGCGCACAAAATGCTGGTTTGATACATAGGTATACATGTGCAATGTTGGTTTGCTGTACCCATCAACTTATTTACATTAGGTATTTCTCCTAATGCTATCCCTCCCCCAGCCCCCAACCCCTGATAGGCCCTGATGTGTGATGTTCCCCACCCTGTGTCCAAGTGATCTCATTGTTCAATTCCCGTCTATGAGTGAGAAGATGCAGTGTTTGATTTTCTGTCCTTGTGATAGTTTGCTCAGAATGATGGTTTCCAGCTTCATCTATGTCCCTGCAAAGGACACGAACTCATCCTTTCTTATGGCTGCATAGTATTCCATGGTATATATGTGCCACATTTTCTTAATCCAGTCTATAATTGATGGACATTTGGGTTGCTTCCAAGTCTTTGCTATTGTGAATAGTGTTGCAATAAACATACATGTGCATGTGTCTTTATAGTAGCATGATTTATAATCCTTTGGGTATATACCCAGTAATGGGATTGCTGGCTCAAATGGTAATTCTAGTTCTAGATCCTTGAGGAATTGCCACACTGTCTTCCACAATGGTTGAACTAATGTACACTCCCACCAACAGTGTAAAAGCGTTCCTATTTTTCTACATCCTCTCCAGCATCTGTTGTTTCCTGACTTTTTAAGAATTGCCATTCTAACTGGTGTGAGATGATATCTCATTGTGGTTTTGATTTGCCTTTCTCTGATGACCAGTGATGATGAGCATGTTTTCATGTGTCTGTTGGCTGCATAGATGTCTTCTTTTGAGAAGTGTCTGTTCATATCCTTTGCCCACTTTTTTATGGAGTTGTTTTTTTCTTGTAAATTTGTTTGAGTTCTTTGTAGATTCTGGATATTAGTCCTTTGTCAGATGGGTAGATTGCAAAAATTTTCTCCCATTCTGTAGGCTGCCTGTTCACTCTGCTGGTGGTTTCTTTTGCCATGCAGAAGCTCTTTAATTAGATCCCATTTGTCTATTTTGGCTTTTGTTGCCATTGCTTTTGGTGTTTTGTCATGAAGTCCTTGCCCATGCTTATGTCCTAAATGGTATTGCCTAGGTTTTCTTCTAAGGTTTTTATGGTTTTAGGTCTAACATTTAAGTCTTTAATCCATCTTGAATTAATTTATAAGTATCTAGTTTCAGCTTTCTACATATGGCTAGCCAGTTTTCCCAGCACCATTTATTAAATAAGGAATCCTTTCCCCATTTATTGTTTTTGTCAGGTTTGTCAAAGATCAGATGGTTATAGATGTGTGGTCTTATTTCTGAGGCCTCTGTTCTGTTCCACTGGTCTATCTCTCTGTTTTGGTACCAGTACCATGCTGTTTTGGTTACTGTAGCCTTGTAGTGTAGCTTGAAGTCAGGTAGCGTGATGCCTCCAGCTTTGTTCTTTTTGCTTAGGATTGTCTTGGCAATGTGGGCTCTTTTTTGTTTCCATATGAATTTTAAAGTAGTTTTTTCCAATTCTGTGAAGACAATCACTGGTAGCTTGATGGGGATGGCACTGAATCTATAAATTACTTTGGGCAGTATGGCCATTTTCATGATGTTGATTCTTCCTATCCATGAGCATGGAATTTTCTTTGATTTGTTTGTGTCTTTTATTTTGTTGAGCAGTGGTTTGTAGTTCTTCTTGAAGAGGTCCTTCACATCCCTTGTAAGTCGTATTCCTAGGTATTTTATTCTCTTTGTAGCAATTGTGAATGGGAGTTCACTCATGATTTGGCTCCCTGTCTGTTAATGGTGTATAGGAATGCTTGTGATTTTTGCACATCGAATTTGTATCCTGAGACTTTGCTGAAGTTGCTTATCAGCTTAAGGAGATTTGGGGCTGAGATGATGGGGTTTTCTAAACATACAATCATGTCATCTGCAAACAGGGACAATTTGACTTCCTCATTTCCTAATTGAATACCCTTTATTTCTTTCTCTTGCCTGATTGCCCTGGCCAGACCTTCCAACACTATGTTGAATAGGAGTGGTGAGATAGCACATTCCTGTCTTGTGCCAGTTTTCAAAGGGAATGCTTCCAGTTCTTGCCCATTCAGTATGATAGTGGCTGTGGGTTTGTCAAAAATAGCTCTTATTATTTTGAAATACGTTCCATCAATACCTAGTTTATTGAGAGTTTTTAGCATGAAGGGCTGTTGAATTTTGTCAAAGGCCTTTTCTGCATCTATTGAGATAATCATGTGGTTTTTGTCATTGGTTCTGTTTATGTGATGGATTATGTTGATTGATTTGCATATGTTGAACCAGCCTTGCATCCCAGGGATGAAGCTGACTTGATCGTGGTGGATAAGCTTTTCGATGTGCTGCTGGATTTGGTTTGCCAGTATTTTATTAAGGATTTTCACATCGATGTTCATCAGGGATATTGGTCTAAAATTCTCTTTTGTTGTTGTGTCTCTGCCAGGCTTTGGTATCAGGATGATGTTGGCCCCATAAAATGAGTTAGGGAGGATTCCCTCTTTTTCTATTGATTGGAATAGTTTCAGAGAGAATGATACCAGCTCCTCTTTATACCTCTGGTAGAATTCGGCTGTGAATCCGTTTGGTCCTGGACTTTTTTGGTTGGTAGGCTATTAATTATTGCCTCAATTTCAGAGCCTGTTATTAGTCTATTCAGAGATTCAACTTCTTCCTGGTTTAGACTTGGGAGGGTGTATGTGTCCAGGAATTTATCCATTTCTTCTAGATTTCCTAGTTTATTTGCGTAGAGTATTTATAGTATTCTCTGATGGTAGTTTGTATTTCTGTGGGATCGGTGGTGATATCCCCTTTATCATTTTTTATGGTATCTATTTGATTCTTCTCTCTTCTCTTCTTTATTAGTCTTGCTAGCAGTCTATCAATTTTGTTGATCTTTTCAAAAAACCAGCTCCTAGATTCATTGATTTTTTGAAGGGTTTTTTGTGTCTCTATCTCTTTCAGTTCTGCTCTGATCTTAGTTATTTCTTGCCTTCTGCTAGTTTTTTATTTTGTTTACTCTTACTTCTCTAGTTCTTTTAATTGTGATGTTGGGGTGTCAATTTTAGATCTTTCCTGCTTTCTCTTGTGGGCATTTAGTGCTATAAATTTCCCTCTACATACTGATTTAAATGTGTCCCAGAGATTCTGGTACACTGTGTCTTTGTTCTCATTGGTTTCAAAGAATATCTTTATTTCTGCCTTAATTTTGTTATTTACCCAGTAGTCATTCAGGAGCAAGTTGTTCAGTTTCCGTGTAGTTGTGTGGTTTTCAGTGAGTTTCTTAATCCTGAGTTCTAATTTGATTGCACTGTGGTCCAAGAGACAGTTTGTTGTGATTTCTGTTTTTTACATTTGCTGAGGAGTGCTTTACTTCCAATTATGTGGTCAATTTTAGAATAAGTGCGATGTAATACTGAGAAGAATGTATATTCTGTTGATTTGGGGTGGAGAGTTCTGAAGATGTCCATTAGGTCTGCTTGTTGCAAAGCTGAGCTCAGGTCCTGGATATCCTTGGTAATCTCCTGTCTCATTGATCTAATATTGACAGTCAGGTGTTAAAGTCTCCCATTATTATTGCATGGAAACCTAAGTCTCTTTGTAGGTCTCTAAGGGCTTGCTTTTTGAATCTGGATACTCCTACTGTATTGGGTGCATATATATTTAGGATAGTTAGCTCTTCTTCTTGAATTGATCCTTTTACCATTATGTAATGGCCTTCTTTTGATCTTTGTTGGTTTAAAGTCTGTTTTATCAGAGACTAGGATTGCAACCCCTGCTTTTTTTTGCTTTCCATTTGTGTGGTGGATCTTCCTCCATCCGTTTATTTTGAGCCTGTGTGCATCTTTGCACATGAGATGTGTCTCCTGAATACAGCACACTGATGGGTCTTGACTCTTTATCCAATTTTCCAGTCTGTGTCTTTTAATTGGGGCATTTAGTCCATTTACATTTAAGGTTAATATTGTTATGTGTGAATTTGATCCTGTCATTATGATGTTAGCTGGCTATTTTGCTTGTTAGTTGATGCAGTTTCTTCCTAGCATCGATGGTCTTTACAATTCGGCCTGGTTTTGCAGTGGCTGGTACCAGTTGTTCTTTCCATGTTTAGTGCTTCCTTCAGGAGCTCTTGTAAGGCAGGCCTGGTGGTGACAAAATCTCTTAACATTTGCTTGTCTGCAAAGGATTTTATTTCTCCTTCACTTATGAAGCTTAGTTTGGTTGGATATGAAATTATGGGTTGAAAATTCTTTTCTTTAAGAATGTTGAATATTGGCCCCCACTCTCTTCTGGCTTGTAGGGTTTCTGCTGAGAGATCTGCTGTTAGTCTGATGGGCTTCCCTTTGTGGGTAACTCAACCTTTCTCTCTGGCTGCCCTTAACACTTTTTCCTTCATTTCAACCTTGGTGAATCCGATAGTTATGTGTCTTGGGGTTGCTCTTCTCGAGGAGTATCTTTGTGGTGTTCTCTGTGTTTCCTGAATTTGCATGTTGGCCTGTCTTGCTATGTTGGGGAAGTTCTCCTGGATAATATCCCAAAGATTGTTTTCCAACTTGGTTCCATTCTCCCCATCACTTTCAGGTACATCAATCAAATGTAGATTTGGTCTTTTCACATAGTCCCACATTTCTTGGAGGCTTTGTTCATTTCTTTTTACTCTTTTTACTTTAACCTTGTTTTCTTGCTTTATTTCATTAATTTGATCTTCAATCACTGATACCCTTTCTTCCACTTGATTGAATCAGCTACTGAAGCTTGTGCACGCATCATGAAGTTCTTGTGCTATAGTTTTCAGCTCCAACAGGTCATTTAAGGTCTTCTCTACATGGTTTATTCTAGTTAGCCATTCATCTCATCTTTTTTCAAGGTTTTCGACTTCCTTGCGATGGGTTCAAACATCCTCCTTTAGCTTGGAGAAGTTCATTATTACCGATCTTCTGAAGCCTACTTCTGTCAACTCATCAAAGTCATTCTTTGTCCAGCTTTATTCCATTGCTGGCGAGGAGCTGCAATCCTCTGGAGAAGAGGCACTCTGATTTTTAGAATTTTCAGCTTTTCTGCTCTGGTTTCTCCCTATCTTTGTGGTTTTATCTACCTTTGGTCTTTGGTGTTGGTGACCTACAGATGGGGTTTTGGTGTAGATGACCTTTATGTTGATGTTTATGCTATTCCTTTCTGTTTTTTAGTTTTCCTTCTAACAATCAGGTCCTTCAACTGCAGGTCTGTTGGAGTTTGCTGGAGTTCCACTCCAGACCCTGTTTGCCTGGGTATCACCAGTGGAGGCTGTAGAACAGCAAATATTGCAGAACAGCAAATATTGCTACCTGATCCTTCCTCTGGAAGCTTCGTCCCAGAGGGGCAGCCACCTATATGAGGTGTCTGTCGGCCCCTACTGGGAGGTGTCTCCCAGTTAGGCTACACGGGGGTCAGCAGTCTGTCCGTTCTCAGAGCTCAAACGCCATGCTGGGAGAACCACTGCTCTCTTCAGAGCTGTCAGACAGGGATGCTTAAGTTTGCAGAAGTTGTCTGCTGCCTTTTGTTCAGCTATGCCCTGCCCACAGAGGTGGAGTCTAGAGGCAGTAGGCCTTGTTGAGCTGCGGTGAGCTCCACCCAGTTCAAGCTTCCTGGCCCGCTTTGTTTACCTGCTCAAGCCACAGCAATGGTGGACGCCCCTCCCACAGCCAGGCTGCCATCTAGCAGATGGATCTCAGACTGCTGCGCTAGCAGTGAGCAAGGCCCCATGGGCGTGGGAGCCACTGAGCCAGGCACGGGAGAGAATCATCTTGTCTGCTGGTTGCTAAGACCTTGGAAAAAGTGCAGCATTTGGGTAGGAGTGTCCCATTTTTCCAGGTAGTCTGTCACGGCTTCCCTTGGCTAGGAAAGGGAAATCACCCAACTCCTTGCACTTCCTGGGTGAGGTGATGCCCTGCTCTGCTTCGGCTTGTCCTCCGTGGGCTACACCCACTGTCCAACCAGTCCCAATGAGATGAACCAGGTACCTCATTTGGAAATGTAGAAATCACTGTCTTCTGCATCGATCATGCTGGGAGCTGCAGCCCAGAACTATTCCTATTCAGCCATCTTGGAACGCCTTCTATGCCTTTGGTTTATGTCAGAATATACTTAAAACTGCTTACATTCATACCTTACAGAGAAAAAAAGGGGTTTTGTATGATCTAATGTGAAAACTGGACAAGAAGGAAACAAGAGTAAGAAAAAAATGTGAGAGAAAAGAACACAAAATCTATGCTGACAACTGCAATAAGTTTGCCACAGATTTGATTTTGAGCTTCCTCATGATCACAGCAAAAAGGAAAAAATATCAGTTATCTGACTCAGTCACTAGTTCCATAATGTGCAAAACAGGAGTGCATGAGAATCAGAACTCTTTCTGTTCCTGACATCAGAAATAAATTACTCCTATATGTCCTCAACAGAACACTAGTTACTATAGCAATCAACATCCTCAACAACTCTTGGAATTGTCTTAAAATGTCCTTTAATAGTGAGGAATGTAAGAACCAAGGTGTAAGTCTGTGGAAATAGTTCAATGAGAAGTTAAAATATTGCAGCTCTGGCATCACCCAAAAACTAATTCTGGCATAACAAGAACAGTTGTACATATCCTCCATAAAGTCTACTCCCATCAGTCAACCTTTAGCAAAACAAGCATCAGCAAGTCCCCTACCAAGTGGCCTGCCTGGAGCTTTGCCAAGGATGCTACCATCTGCTTTATTGTTCAGCCTGCTGAACTCATGCAGAAGTGGCTCATGGGAGTGCTCATGGACAGGCCAACAGGACAATTCTCAAGTGGCTTTGGATTCCTCCCCCCACAGAAGCAGCAGCAAGAAAAATCCCTAGGGTCTCAGGAACAGGTGCTGCACATGCCTAATGTCCTCCCACTAGTGACATCTCTCAGCAGCCCCGTGATTCTCATTTGTGGGAACACTTATCTACTAAACTGCAGGCCAACAGATGACACATGTAGGTGCTCGATGCTCCGTGGCGTTCTAGGCAGAGAGAACAGCATGTGCAAAAGCCCTGGGGTTGAAGACAATATGGTGGTATAAGGAATGGCAGTAGGGGAGGAAAGGAAGAAAATGTGTGTGTGCATGTGTATGTGTGTGTGCACACGTGTGTACAGTGTAAAGGAAGAGGAGTTGGAAGGTTGGCAGAGATATGGTGCAAAATGAACACAGGCACTAGTGCATACAGAGCCTAGTGTGCCAAGGACTGAGTTTTGTACAGCCATGGAAGGATTATAAACAGAGGCTACCTGATCGGATTTGCCTTTTCAAAGATCTTGTCATCTGCATAGTGGGGAATGAATTGGAAGAAGGCAAAGGGAAAGGAGGAGTTAGGAGACTGGGCAGTGGTGATGGCTCTGATCCAGCAGTGGAAAGTTGGATGGAGACAAGTGATTTGAGAGCTAATTAGGAAGTGCAAACTGGCAGAGAGTAGGGACGCAAGGTTCTCTGGGAGTTGCAGTCATTGAATAGATGAAAGAGATTGGGACAAACGAGTGGTACCAATGGGTGGTATTGATGGGTAGAGAGACTGGGGTCTGGGGTTACATCCTCTGCAAAAAGCAGGAACCCTGCTGATAAAGGACAATGGTACTGTTTCCTGTGGGTATAGATTCTCTGAAGACCTGAGGATTCAGAATCCAAGCCAGTGAGCTCTGTGAGAAATAAAAATGCTCCCCGAGCTGACAAGAGACTGGCTGTAGAACAAGATTCTCAGTAAATATTTGTTGAGTAAGCCAGGCGTGCTGGCTCACACCCATAGTCCCAACACTTTGGGAGGCTGAGGCCAGGAGTTCAAGACCAGCCTGGGAAACATAGTGAAACTCTGTCTTTGCAAGAAAAAAATTTTAAATTAGCCAGGCATAGTGGCTTGTACCTGTAATCCCAGCCTCCTGAGAGGTTGAAATGGGAGGATCACTTGAGCCCAGTGTTTGAGGCTGCAGTGAGCTATAATCACTCCACTGTACTCCAGCCTGGGCAACAGAGTAAGACTCTGCCTCTAAATAAATAAATAAATAAATAAATAAATAATAAATAAATAAATATTTGTTGAGTGATTAAATGAATGGCTGAGTCAGTTGCTGCCAGAGAGATGCAGTTTCAAAACTATTTTAGACTTTTATTTTACAATTTCATGATTCTTCTTTGTGATTATCATAAATCTAGGTCTTTTATTTCTCCACCAGAGAAATAATCTTGACTTTTATCTACATTTTTCATGCCTAATTATTTTTCTTCATCCATATTCCACTATGCTAAATATTATGATAATATAGCTAGATAATCTTTAGCCGGTTCCTTTTCAAGCATACCAAGAGTTCATTAACAACCAGAATCCAAATGAAACCCAGTGTTTGTCATGTACTGATCAATAGGAAGAATCAAGTGACTTCAGGGTACAGCAGGGATAATTATCATTATTTATCAAATGAAATAATACACAAAAAAGTACTTTTAAACCAAAAGCAGTATACAATATGCAAGCTGTTATTATTCATTAAACAAAATTGCAAAGTAATAAGTCTCCATAAAACATTTATTTTGAGCAGCAACAAGTTCCTGGTATACCCACAAAAATAAACTAGTTGCAAATATATTACTGGTACCAGGACAGAGTAATACAGTACAAAAGATCATTAACTAAAAGTCAGAAATATAGGAAGTCAGCTGCCAAAATTCTGACAATTTTTTTCATAGCTGTCCAGGAATTTTGGCTAGAATTATTCATAGGAGAGGCTAGCTGTCTATTAAGACCATTCTCAATTTATAGCAGTAAACTACATTATTCAACAACTTCATTAAACCAGTATTGAGTCCTGTTAGATGCCAGGCTGTAAGAGAGTGCTTATGGCTCTAGTCCTATGCCTTTTTTTTTTTTTTGAGACAGAGTCTCTCACTGTCACCTGGGTTGGAGTGCAGTGGCACAATCTTGGCTCACTGCAACCTCTGCATCCCAGGTTCAAGTGATTCTCCTGCCTCAGCCTCCAAGTAGCTGGGATTACAGGTGCCCGCCACCATGCCTGGCTAATTTTTTTGTGCGTTTTTAGGAGAGACAGGGTTTCACTATGTTGGCTAGGCTGGTCTCAAACTCCTCACCTCATGATCCGCCCGCCTCAGCCTCCCAAAGTGCTGGGATTACAGGCATGAGCCACCCCACCCTGCCACCTACTCCTTTTTCTAGCTTTTATTTCAGGTTCAGGGGTACACGTGCAGGTTTGTTATACAGGTAAATTGCGGGTCATGGGGGTTTGCTGTACAGATTACTTCGTCACTCAGGTAATAAGCGTAGTACCTGATAAGTTGTGTTTCGATCCTCTCTCTCCTCCCACCCTTCACCCTCAAGTAGACCCTGGTGTCTGGTGCTCCCTTCTTTGTGTCCACGGGTGCTCTACGTTTAGCTCCCAAGTATAAGTAAAAACACGCAGCATTTGGTTTTCTGTTCCTGCATTAATTCACTTAGGATAATGGCCTCCAGCTCCATCCATGTTGCTGCAAGGACATGATCCCATTCATTTTTATAGCCGTGTAGTATTTCATGGTGTACATATACCACATTTTCGGTATGCAGTCCACCACTGATGGGCACTGAGGTGGATTCCATGTCTTTGCTATTGTGAACAGTGCTGTAATGAACTGCTCTATTTTTAGTTGTAGGAGAGCTTTCATCCAATTATTCCAAGGGGGAATAAAGTCATTCAGGTACAACTGTTAAAAGGCTGGAACATACCCCTTTTTCATGGCTACTGGAAATAGTGATTCGGTTTACCAAAAGATATTTTTCATCAACTCCTGCCTTCATAATGTTACTTAAGTTACGATGTTCACTGTCCTCCAGTGATGTGGATTTCCTTTCAATTCTCTAAATATTGCCAACCTCTTTCTTGCTTCAAGTCCCTGGAAGTTCCACTTCTCTCTGCTGAGAACACTCTTCTTCTGGTTCTTCTCACATCTGACTCCTCCTCAATCTTCATGTCTCAGCTTGAATGTCTCCTTCTCAGCGGAGCCACCAGGAACAGGTGTGCAGGTTGTGCCTTGCCCAAAGCCTCCTGGGTCTGGGGAATATCAGTGTCCCAGAACTACTATAACAGAGAACCACAAACTGTGTGCCTTAAAACAACAGACATTTATTCTCTCACGGTTCTAGAGAAGTCTGAAATCAAGATGTTGACAGGACTGGTTCTTTGTAGAGGCCCTAGGAAAGATAAATCCCATGCCTCTCTTCCATCCCCTGATAGTTGCTGGAAATTCTTGGCTTGTGGCTGCGTAACTCTAATCTCTGTCTCTGTCCTCACCTGGTCTCCTTCCTGTGTGTCTCTCTGTGTCTTTTTGCAAGGACATCAGTTATTGGGTTTAGGGCTCATTTAATCCATTGTGACCTCACCCTAACTTATCACATCTGCAAAGACCTTATTTCTGATAATAAAATCACACTCTGGGGTTCCTCACGGACATAAGTTTTGGGAGGATGCTACTCAACCCAGTACAGGGAGACAAACTGGGGGGTGGAATTTCACCTGCACTGTGCTCCCCCAGACATGCTCCAGTGTGGGGTGATGCTGTCCAGGGAAGTATGTTTTTCTAACTGATGCTATATGGACAAGGCAGCCCTGCCTGACTCTGCTTCACATAATTTTGGAACTATCTGGATGATTTGTTTTCCCATTTCCTATCTGGCAATCACTCCATGAAGGCAGATGCTGTGTCTGTCTTACCCAGAGCCTAGCCCAGCCCCTGGCGTGTGGTGGGTGATCCATGACTATACATCGAATGAATGACAGTTCAGGTTCTATCCAAGAGTCAGCAACCAAGGTCCAGCCTTGACCAACTCTTAGCTTATCCCATAACAAATCCCTGTCCACAAAAGCCAAAAAGAAAGGTAGCTCTGATCAGGTAGGAAGAGGGAGGGAGCCTCATTTAGAGGAAAACTACACGCACTGAACTGGTTTGAAGTTGTTATTCATCTAATGGAGGAGAAAGACAAAATGTGCAAGACGGAGCTTCAAAAAACCATTGCATGCATCAGATCCTCTGTAGAATCTGAAAGCCCCCGAGTCTATCTGGCACTCCTCAAGTACCAAACTTTCACAACACCCATGAATTCAGTCAGTTGCCAGACCAAAATTCAAACAAAAAGAAAATTCACTCCAAGCAAAAAAGGGCTAGAGTGAGGTGCCCCCAGGATAAAGCCTGATGGGAGTCATCCTTTTCCCAGGTTCACACACACAAGCGAGGAAGAATTGCCCTCTTGGGTGGCATTCCCATGGCTAAGAGAACTGGCCACAGGGAAGCAATGTCATTAGGCAGGAATCAGGGCCGGATGCCATCAGACAAGCCCTGTTCAGCATTCAGAACTCCAGAGACGACTGGCCTGCCCTGAGAAATCTGAAATCAACCAGGATTACTTCCGAGTAGATGACATTTTTCTTGGCAGGGAGAATGTAAATGTTGAGAAAAATCATATTCATCTTCCTGGAAAACAGAGTTGGGGCCAGAAGGCAGACCCTCTGGCTACCCTGAAGATGGAGATGTGAGAGAAGTTATCCAGCCTAAGCCCACCCAGCAGAGGTTAGGGAGGCCCAAATGCAATGGCTCCAGACACCTGAGCCCTGGATTGTCAAGGAGGCAATGCCACATATAAGACCTGCCCAAGGTATTGTGGAGGCTGCTGTTCTAGCCAATCAAACATCCGCACACAGCAAATTGCAGGTTAACCCACGGCCAGTCTCCCAGCATGGAGGTTCTCTGGAAAAGTCAGAGTTTGCTGCTAAAATTCAGGGGCAGAAGGAAGCAAGCCTCTTGTCCCCTCATTCATGATAAGGACTTGCTCTTTCCTGTCTTCCCCACAGCCAGACTTTTTCTGCTCTTATAAACACCACTAAAAATAATGGACTACATACATAAAGGGGCAGAGGAAAGAAACACCATATATTTTAAATAACAAAGGGAGGGTAGGTGATTATGAAGTGATGAAAACTAAGAGCAAACTAAAAGAGATGAATAACCTAGAAGTTAAAAAATGAGTTAGAATTCCAATAAATAGAAGGCATTAACTGTTTTTCCTCTAACTAGTGAGACAAAAGAAAAGGAATTTAAAATAACAAAGATTGCCAGTCAATGAAGCCAAAATTTAAAAGGCAAAAGAGATGAAAGGTTAAGACAAATGGTTTAAACCCAAGAGATGATCAGTATAAAATGCCAAAATATGCGATGGGTTTAAGGATTAAGAAAAAAAGAACAGAAAATATAATTTTTTTCAATGAGATAAATATTTTTAATCAAGGTTTACATTTTGGAATACTTTCAGATTTACAGAAAAGTTGCAGAGATAGTACAAGAGAGCTCTCATATACCCTCCACCCCGTTTTCTGTAATATAACCTCTTACATAACCACAATACATCTGTCAAAACAAAGAAACCAACATTGGTATGTTACGTTGTTGTTGTTGTTGTTGTTGAGACAGAGTCTCGCTCTGTCGCCCAGTCTGGAGTGCAGTGGTGTGATCTCAGCTCACTGCAACCTCCACCTCCCAGGTTCAAGCGATTCTCCCATCTCGGCCTCCTGAGTAGCTGGGATTACAGGCGCACACCACCATGCCTGGCTAATTTTTGTATTTTTAGTAAAGACAGGGTTGCTCCATGTTGGCCAGGCTGGTCTTGAACTCCTGACCTCAGGTAATCCACCCGCCTTGGCTTCCCAAAGTGCTGGGATGACAGGTGTGAGCTACGGCGCCTGGCCAGTATGTTACTACTTTTAAACGCTAGACTTTATTTGGATTTTACTCATTTTCCACTAATGTCTTTGTCTATTGTAAGATCCATTCTAGGATACTACATTTCATTGAAGAGAGGAATATTCCACTGCTGGGTATATAACCAAAACAAAACAAAACAAAAAAGAAATATCACTATATCGATGAAATATCTGCACTCCCATGTTTGTTGGAAAAATAGTTAAAACATAAAAAAATTAAAATAAATCTTATGTACTCCAAATATATATACATTGGATATATATATATATATATATATAAATTTTATAAGAAAACATTTAAGATCATCCAGGTAGATATGAAAGGGGAAAACTGAAATAGAGAAACTAGTCACATCCAAGAGAATAGAATAGGGAGTACAGGAACAGTCCTGAGTGAAGGTAGACACCTGATCAATGACAGGTTGACATGACAGATGAGTAGAGGAAGGAAGGTTATTCAATAAATGCCCCCAGGCAACTGGTTATTCATCTGGAAAAAAAATAATGCCCTAACTTATACCATATTCTGAAATCAATTCCAGATTGATTAAGAACTTAAATGTGAAAGGCAAAACTTCACAACTTTTTAGAAGAATATATAGAACAATATGTTTATGACCTCAGGGAAGAAAGAATTTGTTAAATAACATTTTTTAAAAGTAGACACCATAAAGGAAAGAAATGATACATTTGACTGCATTAATGTTAAGAACCCCTATACATCAAAAGAGACAACAAAGAAAATAAGAAGGCACACCACAAACCAGCAGACATTTGCCACATATATACCAAAGCATTAGAATTCAGAATACTTTTTTAGTTTCTAAAAGTCAATAAGAAAAAGAGAGGCAATTTGATAGGAAAAAACGGCAACTCACAGAGATATTTCACAGGTAATGAAACCTAAGAAGCCAAGAAACTTGTGAAAAGACTTCCAACTTCTTCAGCAATTAGGGAAATGCAAACTGAAATTAAACTGAGGCACCATCTCCTTCTCGCCTCCTTGCCACAAAAGTTAAACAGCCTGGCCAAATGAAAGTTAGCAAGGATGTGGAGCAACCTAAACAAAGTTGGTGAGCATATAAATTGATGCAACAATTTTGTCAGCCAATTATACATCATTTGCTCCAGTAGTTCTCAACTGGGGGTGATTTTGACACCCACCCCCACCCCGGGGCACATTTGACAATGTCTGGGGCGATTTTGGTTTCATAAGTATGTGTGTAGGTGGTAGGGGAAGAGTGCTACCAGCCTGTCATGGTAGGTGCCAAGAATGCTGCTACACATCTTGCAAGGCTCAGGGTAGCCCCTACCACAAAGAATTATCCATCTCAGTTGTCAATAGCTCTGAAGTTGAGAAACTGATCACATCCAGTTGCAGATGTGCAGACTCTCAGACCAAGCAGATCTATTTCTAGGAGTATTTCCTAGATTGATATTTCCAACACTTTTCCTGATAAAAATTAAGAAAGGCACTTGTATCAATGACTAAATCTCAGTCATGTCCCTGGGAAGGCTGATTCAAGAGGCTAGAAATGGGACCCAGCAATCAGTTTTTGTTTTTGTTTTTGTTTTTTTTGAGACGGAGTCTCACTCTGTTGCCCAGGCTGGAGTGCAATGACAGGGTCTCAGCTCACTGCAACCTCTGCCTCCCAGGTTCAAGCAATTCTCCTGCCTCAGCGTCTGTATTTTTACATAAATGCCTAAGTAACTGGTAACACCAGAGAAGCTTGCAAAACTGTCCTAAATGCTCAAGTGTGCAAGAAGAATGTCCAAGAATGCCTCAAGGTAAAAAATACATACACACATACATAAACAGAAAAAACGGGAGAGAATCCAAATGTCTTTCAACAGAGGAATGCTTACATTAATGGTGGTCTATTCATAGAATGAAGTGTTACTATATTTCCTGTACTCAAATAGGACATTGATTGAAGTACATCACTAATTTACGAACCACTAAGATAAAAAGAGGCTGCCAATTAATCTAGGACACACTGCTTTCTCATACTTAACATTTTTGCCTAAGTGTCATCTTAAAATCTTGTTCATTTATTTAGATACATTTTATCATATATTATGCTGCTCTGTTCCCATGTCTTCCTGCATAGACAATATTATAGGTGATTTTTTGTTTTAATGCCAAGTTACAGCGTAATAGTTTTGAAGTCCTTTTAAATTCCAGTTAAACTCAAGTAAGATCAACAACGAATAACAGGACTGAAGTGATAACATGAAGAGCCATGTCCGTGGGCCCTAGATAGGCAGGCAGTGACAGCTACAGCCCACCATGCTGGGCAGACAGCCACTGTGGGGTGCCACACAGTGCAATTCACAGCCCTGTTTCAGAGATGCTGAACTGTTCATACAGCCCTGAACGAATCTCAAAAACAATATTCAGGAAAAACAAAAAAGCTGCAGAATATGTGAAATATGACCTCATTTCTATGAAGTTCAAAACCATCCAAAATTAAAAGACATACTATTTAGGGACACATACATGAGGTTTCCCACAGGGGAAAGTGAGACCTGGTCAAACAAACTCAGGGTGATGCTATCTCTGTGAGGAAAGGAAGGGGAAGGCAATCAGGAAATGCACATCAGGGCTTCCAGGAGCTTGTGATATTTGATTTCTCAAGTTCAAATTCAGGACTAAGCACTCAAGTGTTCATTTTATCAGGGCTGGGACTACTGTGAGGCAAGTGAGGTAAAACCTCCAGCACAAAATTTAAGGGGAAATCTAAAACATTCAGGTATGAGGATAAAAATATTTTAATGCAATAATTTTTAAAAAATCAAAATGAATGCCCCCCCCAAAACTCCATGATCAACAAAGTATGATCGATAAAGTCTTTTTTTTTTTTTTTTTTTTTTTGAGGCGGAGTCTCGCTCTGTCGCCCGGACTGGAGTGCAGTGGCCAGATCTCAGCTCACTGCAAGCTCCACCTCCCGGGTTTATGCCATTCTCCTGCCTCAGCCTCCCGAGTAGCTGGGACTACAGGCGCCTGCCACCTCGCCCGGGTAGTTTTTGTATTTTTAGTAGAGACGGGGTTTCACCGTGTTAACCAGGATGGTCTCGATCTCCTGACCTCGTGATCCGCCCGTCTCGGCCTCCCAAAGTGCTGGGATTACAGGCTTGAGCCACCGCGCCCGGCCGATAAAGTCTTTTACATAAAGACGGGATTTAGCCCTGCACCTACCTGACACTGCTTCACAGGCCACTCCCTAATCCCGGCCTTCATTCCAATAAAACTTTATTTTACAAAAACAGGCAGCTGATTCACGTACATTGCCCACTTAGTTTTTGAAAATGTTGTATTAAAATATTTTCATCTTGACATCTGAGCTTTGGGGCACCTCTTAAATTTTGCATCCAAGGCAAGCCTTTGTTCCCAGCCCCACCCTAGTCCTGGCCCTGCATTTTATCTCTAAAGTATACATATTAATAGATTATAAACATATACATATAAGCACAGACACACATATGGGTGTATGTAGACACACTATTATTATTATTATATTATTATTATTATTATTATTAGAGACAGAGTCTTGCTGTGTTGCACAGGCTGGAGTGCAGTGGTGTGATCTCAGCTCACTGCAACCTCTGTCTCCCAGGTTCAAGCAATTCTCATGCTTCAGCCTCCTGAGTAGCTGGGATTACAGGTGCGCAACACCGTGCCCGACTAATTTTTGTATTTTTAGTATAGACGGGGTTTCACTATGTTGGCGAGGTTGGTCTCAAACTCCTGACTTCAAGGGCTCCACCTACCTCGGCCTCCCAAAGTGCTGGGATTACAGGCATGAGCCACCGCACCCAGCCATATTATTATTATTATTTTAATATTTTACAGAAAGGGAAAGCCAGTGAGAAAACTCAAAACAATACTTGAGGTGGGAGATCCCTCCCATGACACCCTCCCTCATGGTGGGAGAAATGTCCTCCTCAGATGTATCCCGTCAATACCAGTAATATCAAGGGGCATTTCCCACCACAAACTCCAAACAGATGGGTCCGGGGTTTCACTCCAGCTTCTGCCAGCCTGGGGCAGCAACCTTCTCCACCACCTCCCCGACAGTAGAATAGCTTCAACTTAGAAGCCACTCTGTCACGCATCCCAGAGCTTAACCTTTGTCACCATGCTGCAGGGGAAGTGGAAAACTCCTCATTTTCCTGACGGGGAAACTGAGTCTCAGGGAGGTTGACTAACCCAGCCCACATTGCACAGCAAAGGGTGGCAGAGCCCGGCTCCTTGGTGGTATCGAATCTATTCAATATGCATTCCATCATGGCCAATTGACGGGTGGCCTTTCTGAATCAAGACATATTTCACCTAGTTTACGATGACATCAGAAACTGGGGTGACAAGAGGAAGCAAAGGGGGTTCCAATGAAGCTCTTTTTCTTTTTCTTTTTTTTGAGATGGAGCCCTACTCAGCCTTGAAGGCTCACTCTGTCACCCAGGCTAGAGTGCAGTGGCACGATCTCGGCTCACTGCAGCCTTCACCTCCCAGGTTCAAGTGACTCTCCTACCTCAGCCTCTTGAGTAGCTGGGATTACAGGCACGTGCCACCACACCCGGCTAAATTTTGTATTTTCAGTAGAGATGGGGTTTCACCATGTAGGCCAGGCTGGTCTCAAACTCCTGACCTCAGGTGATCCACTCGCCTCAGCCTCCCAAAAGTGCTGGGATTACAGGTGTGAGCCACCCTGCCCAGCCTTGATGAAGCTCTTTTAACTGGGAAAATAGTTTCATCCAAAGAGCGTGTTCCCACAGTGTGGCAGGCAGTATAGATTCCTGCACTTGAGGTTGGGCAGCAGCAGCTGCAACAGTCGTGTCTAATTGGCTCCCAACCCTTCCTCCTCCCTGGACTCCCGTGGACAGCACATCTAGATTTCCCTCCATGGCAAACAGCCGCCCACAGCAACGGGCCATTTTGGGAAAGAGAATGGAACTCTTTACGGACACTGGGGGGGCCATCTGCGAGGTGATCACTCGAACACATTGACTGATGAGCAATTTCACAGCTGAGAAGAGCTCATGTCACTTCCCCCCAGAAGCACCCAGTTTACTCCCAGACTGATTATACAGTCACTGGGAAACGGACTCATTAGCACGCCACTCGCTAAGTCAAGGCTGAAGACATGCCCATGATAGACACTGTGTTAAGTCTCCTAAGCTGCTGTAACAACCTACCACAAACTGGATATCTTCAATCCATGGAAATGCATTCTCTCACAGTTTTGAAGGCTATAAGGTTTTTTGTTGTTGTTGTTATTGTTGGGTTTTGTTTTTGTTTTTGTTTTGTTTTGAGATGGAATCTCACTCTGTCACCTAGGCTGGAGTGCAGTGGCACAATCTCGGCTCACTGTGACCTCTGCCTTCCAGGTTCAAGCGATTCTCCTGCCTCAGCCTCCCAAGTAGCTGGGAATACAGGCATGTGCCACCACGCCCAGCTAATTTTTGTGTTTTTAGTAGAGACGGGGTTTCACAATGTTGGTCAGGCTGGTCTCGAATTCCTGACCTCAAGTGACTCACCTGCCTCTGCCTCCCAAGGCTAGAAGTTTTTATTTTTCAAGGTGTCATCAGGGCCACACTCCCTGTAAGACCACTAGTAGAATCTTTCCCTGCATCTTACTAGTTTCTGGTGGCTGTCGTTGGCATTCCTTGACTGGCAGCTGTGTCATCCCAATCTCTGCCTTGTTGTCACATGACCTTCTCCCTGTGCACCTCTGCGTCTGAATTTCCTTCTTCTTATAAGGACACCAGCCATATTGAATTAAGGGCCCACCCTACTCCAGTATGACCTCATCTTAACTTGCCTAATTATACCTGCAAGGACCCTGTTTCCAAATAAGGTTATATTCCAAGGTATTGGGGGTTAGAACTTCAACATATCTTTTTTAATGGGGGGCACAATTTAACCTATAGCAGACACACCTGTCAGGTAGCAAAAGTTGCCCTTGAAGAGAAGAATAGAAACAGCACGGTTTAGTGAGCACCTGAGGCTAAGGCTTGCGAGCTTCCCTCAGGTCTTAGATGAAAGCCTGGATACTGAACTAAAATCTGGGTCTGGTTCCCACCCACCTCTGCAGTCCCACCTCTAACATTCCCTCTCCCTTGCTTCATCCACAGAACCTACTGCATTCCTGAAACCTGCCAAGTTCTTTCGGCATAGGCTATTCCTTCTGCCTTAAATGCACTTCCAACCCATTCCCATTCATCATCTGGCTGGCCCTACTCAGCCTTGAAGCCTTACAGTTTAATGGCACTCACTCTTGGAAGCCTCCCCTGATCCCCAGCTAGATTAGGCATCCCTGTCCCCTCACCATTGCTGCTGCCCTGTTGTAGATTTCTGTAGCATTCTGAACTTCCACTTTGCAGCTCTTAACACCGTCATAATCAGCCCTTTTGCATCTGTGTTCCCAGCAGCCTGGGCATTCTATGAGAACGGAGATCTTGGACATCGATGCATCCATTTCCTTGGTGCCCATCACAGGGGGTGAGCACTCAAAAAATATTTGTGATTGGAGGAACCGAAGGAGGAATGACTCTTGAAGAGACAGGCTTGGAAGTTGTCCTAGGGGAAAAGTCAGAGTTCCTGTATATTTTCAAGGCTTCCTTCAAGGTTCCAGAGCCAACTTTGTAGCATCACAAAAAGCAGAAAAGAGCTCTGGACCTCAAGGTAAACGTACCTGTCCCTGAATCTTTCCTCCCTCATTGTTGACCCTGAGAAAGCCGCTTAACTTAGCTGGACCATGTTGTCCTCACTTACAAAAGGAGAAAATCAGACTCCACCTTCCCCCAAGGTTGTTACAAAGAAGACCATGCCCCTTGATACCTTCCCAGGCTCTAAGCCATACTGGAGTTTGGGTGGATCTTTTTCATGTATCAATGATTTGCTGATCTTGTGATGACTGAACTCAAATAGGAATTAGAAGTTTAGGGCAAATACTTTCCTTCCTAGAGTCTTGAGTTTCCCATTTATAACATTCAAAGAAATTTCTAGGAGAAATAGGAGAGTAGTTTCCAAGTTGAGTTTTAAGGAGGTGTCTTAGGGGCCACTGTTGTTAGGGAATGGAAGGAAGGGTAGACCCATGCGATGGGACACCAAGCCCCCAGGCTCCATGTAACCCAGAATGATTCCACTTTTATCTGCTCATTCATATGCTGAGGTTTTAGACAGGATTTTTTTTTAGAAGAGAGGGTTTATTGCTAAATAAGAAGAAAGTTTTAACATGCCAATCTAGAGAAATGGTTTCTGACTTGGATTTTATGCATCCGTGAAATTAATAAATAGGGGACTACCTAGAGTTAGCAACTTTTCTTTCCCAATAAGGACACTAAATCAAAACAATCAGCAGGGCATGGTGACTCACACCTGTGGTACCAGCATTTTGGGAGGCCGAGGTGGGCGAATCACTTGAGGCCGGAAGCGTGAGACCAGCCTGGCCAACATGGTGAAACCCCATCTCTCCTAGAAATATTATTACAGAAATTAACTGGGCATGGTGGTGGGTGCCTATAGTTCCAGCTACTTGGGAGGGTGACACAGGAGAATCGCTTGAACCCGGGAGACAGAGGTTGCAGTGAGCTGAGATCATGCCACTGCACTCTAACCTGGGAAACAGAGCAAGACTCCATCTCAAAAACAAAATAAAACAACAACAACAACAACAACAAAATAGCCATTTATCATTATCATCATTTCATTTTTAAAGGGCATTTAACACCAAAAAAGAACACAGGATATCATCTTAAACTAAAAACTTGTTTATTAAGTGCACGAACATACTTTATGGAAACACTCACTACATTGCCATTATTTTCTCAGATGGTTGGCAGTTGGTGAAAATCATCACCAGGTCCTAACCCTGGTCTGCAGACTGGTCTCTGTATCCTAATTCCACGAGTGCTCGTTAAATAGCCCCCCAATTCTGGGCCCAGCCTGAGACCAGGATCAGCAGTTATAAGATGGGAAAGAGATTCAAAGGCAGTGGATCCATAGAACCAGCATTTAGGAAGCGCCAGAGCCTCCTCTCACTCTAAATCTTAGCTATGGGCTCAACAATTTTACTCTTAACACTACCGCACGATGCCTGACTTTGCAGATCCCCATAAACATCTGTTGAATGAATGAATGAATGATCCTTGGATGGCATGTGGCAGATGTTTTAGGCCCTCTGGACAGCTGTTGAAGCCTCCTCTTTGGCCTTGTCCCCACAGGCTGATCTGTCTATTGTCCACCCCAGGAGGCACAGTTGTGTCTGTAGTTCATGCCTGCCTGGCCACTCACTGTCTCCACCTCTGCACATGTGGATTCAAGAGGCTGAGCAGCTGCCTTGGTGCCAGTTCAGCTGAACATACAGCAAGCAGCCCAGATAATCTGACAGTAATCAGTGTGTTAGTAAGCAGGAACAGCACTGGTGAATTATGGCCCCAGCGAGGCCTCTGCACCTGTAAATTACATGGATCATATCACAGCCCCAAACCTGTCTTCTATTGATTTCTAGGGCTTGGATATGGTTTGAGATGAGAAGAAAAAGTTTGCAACATCTACACTGAAGTCATAGGTATTCAGAAAATCCTACTAGAGTTTAGCTCCACCTGTCTAGGATAGCTGCTGAATATGCAGGCCACTCCAGCAGGATCAGTGGTTCTTCATCTTGGCTGCATGTTGCAATCACCCAGGGAGGTTTAAAAAGTACTGACCCCCCGGACCCTGTCCTCCAGGGGCTCTGATGTCATTGGACCGGAGTGCAGCCTATGGATCAGAATTTTAAAATGCATCCCAGGTGATTTGAATGTGAAAACAAGTTTGGAAACCACTAGGCAAGAAGCACTTTCTTCTTGTTTCATGGTCAGCTAAAAGCCCATGGTGAAAGTGGGGAAAAGAGGGATTCCTGACGCTCTCCGAAAGTACAATCTTGAGTAATCCGAAAGAGAAATGCTCATCAAACAGGTTCATGCTCCTCTTTTGAATTAATAATCATTCATATTCCCCCCTGGCCACTCCATGGAGGAAGAAACAAATGAAAGCATGCATCACAGGCACCCAACCCATGAACCAGTTGGTATTTACAGGCAGCAGTTGTTCTCGCATGCTCAGCATCCCTATTCTGGTACTTACATCACCCTGGTCTTTGGAAATCCACTCCCCCTTGATTGCAACCCAGTTGGTTCAGTGGAGTTGATTCACTCCATGGCTTCAAGAGTGGACCAATAACTTGGGCCACAGTTGGTTAGAGTGATCAGTTCAGGATAAACATGTATGTGGTCCCATGTATCTAATCAGAGCTAATACTAGGACTCTTTTACTGATACACTTAGAACTGTGAAGATGGAAGTTTGGAGCAGTCAAGGGCTACTATGAAGAGGGAGCTTAACTGGGAATAAAACTCACAAGGAGGAAAACAAGGCTGTGAGATGAAGAGAAAGAACATGTGCTAATGACACTGAGCTCCTGGATCCAGCCATTCCTGATGCCTTTATTCGAGAAATGGATTTTTTTTTCCAGTGCATGAACCATCATGTTCACTTTTATTTGCTGAAACGAGTATGTGGTGGTTCTCTGTTACTTATATCAGAAAAAGTTCTGACAAATGCAATCTTGGAGGCCTCTATGCCAGGTGTCCCTCTGCTGATAACAATCCTCACTCCTCTGCCCAAGTTCTATGGGATTTCCCAAAGGGAAAGAAGTTGGCTAAGTAAGAAATCTTCTCCTCTCTATAGACCCTTGAATCCCATCCTCAACAACCCACCTGCTCTCAGAATTAAGTTTACGCCCATGTAGAGGTCATATATGTTCTTTGGGCAAACCTCAATTTCACAATCTGCCTCCCCACCCAATTTTCCTGGAAGCAAAATCTCTGACTGTTTGGAAGGGGTTGTGATGGAACAGTGTGGCCAATCTTAGATCAACGCCTTGGCTTCTCATGAGGGCTAAGCGTGAAATGTTCTCATCAAATACAGTGGGTGGAGAAGCCTCATCAAAAACCACTCTGCTTGAACTCTTCTTACAATTCCAAATATAGCACTGAAAACAATTATGTCTTCTGGAATGTGCGTGTGTGCATGCGTTGCGTGTGTGTGTGTGTACAGCTGTCCTTCGGTATCCATAGGGGGCTGGTTCCAGGACACCCCACATATACCAAACTCCAATATGTTCAAGTCCCTGATATAAAATGGCATAGTCTTCATATATTAATAACTTACACAAAGCCTCCTGTATACTTTAAATCACCTCTAGATTACTTATGATACCTAATACAATGTAAATGTTATGCACATAGTTGTTATACTGTATTGTTCAGGAAATAATGACAAGAAAAAAGTCAGTCCATGTTCATTACAGACATAATCGTCCATGTTTTTTCAAATATTTTAGTTCTGAAGTTGGTTAAATCCATGGATGTAAAATCCATGAATACAGAAGGCCAGGGCTATTGTCCTGCAAAGCTGAAAATACTTGCTATTTGGCCCTCTGCAGAAGCAGCAGCTGACCCCATCCAGCCATTTCCAGCCCATAACATGTAGTACTGGCTCACTGGGTCCTCGTGGCAGCTCTACAAGGCTGGGAACACTTACATCATTAGTCTCATTTTATAGATGGACAAACAGACAGGTGAGGTGGCAGCCTAAGGTGACCCTACTGCTTGGGACTGGGCTGAGGCAGAGCCCCTGTGCTTTCCACCGCATCCTGCAGACTCCTAACCTCCGAGGCTCCTGATATGCCCAGTTAGGGTGCCTGCCAGGGCTGGCAGCCTCCCAGAAAGAGCTGCTGCAGGACAAGGCAATGGTTCCTGGGGTTTCCAGAGAACGCTGTAGCCAAAGCCTGGAGGGTTTGGGGAACAGGAAGTAAATACTCCAGCTGGGGGCAGGCCAGGGTGTGCCAGTTAACCCCAGGGATCCAGGACCCCAGGCTTGTCATGATGGAGTCAGCATTGAGTTTCTCCTGAAGGGGTGCACCAGCACCCGCCCTACAGAGCTCCTCCTCTGCCATCTGTCCCCTCCTTCTCACTCCTCAGTATTTAGCATCAAAGCCCCAGCATTGCTCCCAAAGAGACAGATGCTCTGACTTCTGAGGGGGGTTAGTCCTCCCTCCCTCCCGCAGTCCCCCAGCCACCACCTCCAAGTCTTCTCTGTCAGCGGCCAGGGTTTTAAGGAATGCAGTGCAGAAGGGCTGCCAGCGTTCAAGAGGCTGTGAAGGGTGGATGGTTATCGCCAGGAGGGAGAGGAGAGGGAGAAAGAGCCAGGGAGAGGCAGAGACAGAGACAGAGATGAGAGATGTGGTGACCAGGAGAAAGAGAGACTGAGAGGGTGAAAGCCATACAGAGAAAAGAGAGAGGAAGAAAGTAACAGAAAAAGAGACTGGATGATCCAGACACACAGACCTGAAGACAGATGTGATGGAGGAAGAGAGCAAACAGAGTAACAGAGGAGGGCAGGTAGGAGGGAGAGAGGGGCACAGGAGCTAAGTGCCCACCTATGCCTGCCTGGTCATGCTCTGACTTTATCAGAGGGAAGAATGGCTTTAACAAAGGCCTTCGACAGAGCAGCATGGGGCACGGTAGAATACTTGCCACTTTTATCCCCGGCCAAGAAGAATTTGGCCTGAGATTAAAAGCAGGGTCTCAGATCCTGCCCAGAGACTGATGGGGCCAAGCCTCAGAGTGCGGGTGTGTGCCAGGAGCCAGCACGGGCCCAGGGTGCCATGGGTCGGGGGCTGTGGCACATCCACCTGAGGCCTAGGAAGGAGCCTGTTATTTTGAGAAGGAAGAGTTCCTCCACTCAAAACGAGTAACAAAGAGGTAAAGTCCCCAGGGTGAAAATCCGAGTTATCAAAGCTATATCCTAGGCGCATAATCACAGCCAGGAGGACAGGCTTTTGCGGCATGTTAATGATGCTGGGGATCAGGAGAGGGGCCAGGAGCACAGTCCTAAGGATGAGAAGGAAGGCTGACCCATCCGTTTTTGTTCTAATTTTTAGTGACAGAGTCACTCTGTCGCCCAGGCTGGAGTGCAGTGGCATGATCAGAGCTCACTGTAACCTCAATCCTGCTGCCTCAGCCTCCTGAGTAGCTGGGACCACAGGTACACACCACCACGTCTGGCTATTTTTTTTTTTACTTTTTTTTTTGTAGATATAGGGGTCTCAGTACATTGCCCAGGCTGTTCTCAAACTCCTGAGCACAAGCAATCCTCCTGCTTTGGCCTCCAAAAGTGCTGAGATTACAGGTGTAAACCACCACACCCAGCCTAACCCCGTCTTTTTAAAGAGAAAAGTTCCAGTTACAAGAATCGGCAAGGGACATAGCATTTACGGCAGGTCCAATGGTTACAAACTGGTGGCCCCTTTATATATGTTGCTTATCCTGTGATGGTTTTATAAAAAAATGTTTTTTTAATCCATTGGCAATATTTTTAAGATGATGAGATTATCTACGAAAATCTAGATGTCTGGCTTCCCTGAGAAAATTTAGATAATATGATGACAATTGTTCCCTTTCCCATACAGCAATGATTGATGGGGACTGAGCATGGAGTGCCTTCTTTAGAAGTGAAGGAGGAGGTGATCTTCAGTTTACCACAATTTCCACCCCTCCCTATTGTCTGACACCAACTACATCCTTCATCTCTGATGACCCCTAATATCCTCAATCTGGATTTACTGAGTAACCATTGTGCCCCTAGCATCAGGCATTGGGGCTTCATTTATGCATTCAAAACATACTTGCTCAGGGCCTATGATGTAGCAGGCTATAGATATGAGGGCATGGCAGTCAACAGAAAAGATAAGATACTGCCTTTACAGAGCACAGTCTTGTGGTTGGGACAGACCGTAATCCTTAGCATTTCATCTCCTACAATCTTCACCATAACCTTGCCAGGAAGGTATTGCTATCACTTTATACATCAGGAAACTGAGGCTTGAATATTTTCTTATGCTTAGTGAGGTAGGTAGTTGTGTCTAGCGGTGTTACTGAAAATATTTAACCACCCTTATGGGGTGGCATGGGCCAAATAGAAACATATCCAACCAATCATGCCAAGCCAATGACGAAATATGCTCAAACAGAAAATATGCCCAGCCAATCAGAAAATACACCTAGTCAAGCAAAACATACACTCAACCAATCAGAACACACACCAAAAACATGCCCAACCACTCAGATTGTACAGTGCTATAGATGCGCAACATCTGAATATCTGCCCTGCCTGTCTGTTTGCTGTCTTACTAGGCAGAGATAATGATACTTTGTCCATCTGAACAATTTCTAGTTTCCAAATGGTGATCACACACCTCCCAACAATCAACAGTTTTGTGAGGTAGGCAGATGGCATCAATATGCACATTTGCCAGATGAAGAAACCAAGGCTCTGAAATGTTGAGTGATTTAACAAGAGCCATACAAGCCAGAGGTAACAGCCCTGGGAGGAAAACCAAGATGTCCCAACTCCTGGCCCAGAGTTTTGCCTGCATCCTAGAGGGTTTCTAACCAACTCGACTGCAAGTGCACTGAGGTCAGGGACTGTAACATACATTTATTTGACTCCTCCCTGATACTCAGTATCTTATTTTACATTTCAGATGTTCAATCAATACTGATCGCTGCACTCAGATATGCTGTAGGGTGGGGCAATATCCAGCAGAAACCAATGAGGATTAAAGCTGACCTAAATCCACATCGTACAACAGTATCAACAACCACAACACTTAGGTACTGCTTCCTATGCAGCAGGCATACTACTTAGGATCCTTTCATTTCATCTCAATAATCAATCCATGAGAAAGGGATATGATGCCCATTTTAAAGATGGAGAACCTGAGGCTTGGAGCTGGTAAGTAATACATGGCAGAGATAAGATCTGAACCCCGATTTGTCCAACTCTTAACTGCCTGTGTGGCCAAAATCAGGATGCCATGGCTTTGCCCTGGGAGTGGGGCTGAGTTTCTACTTGGTACCATGATTAACTTTCCCTAGAAGGCTGTGTGCTTCCTAGAGGAGTGTCAGGGGATGGGAGAAAAAAGAAACTCCTTTCCAGGGATCACCGGGGAATACAGCCCAATAGAAACAGAGAACTGAAATGGTTTTCTGTACAATGATGGAGACACAGCCTGCTAATTCAGGTCATGAACTGATCTGGCCTGGGGTTGGAGGAGTGCTCCTTAAAGTCTTTGAAGACAGGGACCCCACATTATTCATGTTTGCTCTAGTGAACAATGGTTGTCAGCCTCCCCAGCATTCATTCTCTCTTTTAAGCAAATGTCATGGTTAATACTCAGTGTCAACTTGATTGGATTGAGGGATACAAATTATTAATCCTGGATGTGTCTGTGTGGGTGTTGCCAAAAGGATTAACATTTGAGTCAGTGGGTTGGGGAAGGCAGATCCACTCTTAAACTGGTGGGCACAATCTAAGCAGCTTCCAGGGAATATAAAGCAGGCAGAAAAATGTGAAAAGGAGAGATGGGCCTAGCCTCCCAGCCTACATCTTTCTCCCGTGCTGGACGCTTCCTGCCCTCAAACATATGACTCCAAGTTCTTCAGTTTTGGGAATAACACTGGCTCTCCTTGCTCCTCAGCTTGCAGACAGCCTATTGTGGGACCTTGCGATTGCATAAGTTAATATTTAATAAACTCATCTATATATATACACATATATCCCAAAAATGCTAAGGACTCTACTTCTAATAGTATAGAGAACACTGTAGAAGAGCCGTAATTGCTCTTCTCTGTATGTCAGATCTAACGGTGGGAATCACAGTCACTCAACTACAAAATTTAAATACAAGGGGAATAATTGGATCCCAAGGTGGCAGGGGCCAATGGCAGCACTCAACTGTCAAAGGTAAGGTGAGCGTAGATGCTGCAATGGACAACAGAGGCACAGTGGCAATCAGAATACACTGACTCTAAGTGAAGTAACTCAGGAATGGAAAACCAAACATCATATGTTCTCACTGATATGTGGGAGCTAAGCTATGAGGACGCAGAGGCATAAGAATGATACAGTGGACTTTGGAGACTCAGGGGCAGTGTGTGGAGGGGGGCCAGGGATTAAAAGACTACAGATATGGTGCAGTGTATACTGCTCCGGTGATATGTGCATCAAAATCTCACAAATCACCACTAAGGAACTTACTCATGTAACCAAATACCACCTGTACCCCAATAACTTATGGAAAAGATAAAAAATAATAATTAAAAAATAATATTCTGACTCATGTAGATCTCTGGCATTGGCTAATTAATCACGGTGTTCCTAGAAGTGAAATTGATAGGAAGCCTACTGCATTCTTACTTAAATTATACAAACGGAAAATTTCTGGGTAGAATGGACAAAAGACTAATTTGAATTACTCAAAAAGAGAATCACAGCCCCTCAGTCAATTTCCAGACTTGAGCCAGTTTGCAGACCCAGAACCCTTTGAATGAAGGGGAGGCTGGGTCTGTTGAGGAAGGACCCCATTATATTACAGACAATTTATGCAGTGAATCTTTCTCCCATCCTTCCCCAAGGAGACCTCCAGCCTTTTAACAGGGTAACTGTGCACTGGGGAAAGGGAAATGATCAGACATTTCAGGGACTACTGGACACTGGCTCTGAGCTGACGCATTCCAAGGGACCCAAAAAAGTCACTGTGGTCCTCCAGTTACGGTAGGAGCTTATGGAGGTCAGGTAATTCATGGAGTTTTAGCTCAGGTCTGATGAACAGTAGGTCCAGTGGGTCTCCAGACTCATCTGTGGTCATTTCCCCAGCGCCAGAATGTATGATTGGTATAGACATACTTAGCTGCTGGCAGAACCCCCACATTAGCTCCCTGACTGGTAGGATGAGGACTATTATAGTGGGAAAGGCCAAATGGAAGCCATTAGAGCTGCCTCTACCTAGAAAAATAGTAAATCAAAAATAACATTGCATCCCTGGAGGGACTGTGGAGATTAGTGCCACCATCAGGGACATGAAAGGCACAGGGGAGGTGATTCCTACCACATCCCCATTCAACTCTTCCATTTGGCCTGTGCAGAAGACAGATGGATTTTGGAGAATGACAGTGGATTATTGTAAGCTTCACCAAGTGGTAACTCCAACTGCAGCTGTTGTACCTGTATCACATGTGGTTTCATTGCTGGAGTAAATTAACACATCTCCTGGTACCTGGTATGTAGCCATTGACTTGGCAAATGCCTTTTTCTCCATTCCTGTTCATAAGGCCCACCAGAAGCAATTTACCTTCAGCTGGCAAGGCCAGCAATATACCTTCACTGTCCTACCTCAGGGGTATAGAAACTCTCTGGCTTTGTGTCATAATCTTATTCGGAAAGACCTTGATTGCTTTTCGCTTCTGCAAGATATCACACTGGTCCATTACATTGATAGCATTATGTTGACTGGATCCAGTGAGCAAGAAGTAGCAAACACACTGGACTTACTGGTGAGACATTTGCATGCCAGAGAATGGGAAATAAATCCAACCAAAATCAGGGATCTTCTACCTCAGTAAAATTTCTAGGGGTCCAGCGCTGTGGAACCTGTTGAGATATTCCTTTTAAGGTAAAGGATAAGTTGCTGCATTTGGCCCCTCCTACAGCCAAAAAGAGGCACAACGCCTAGTGGGCCTATTTGGATTTTGGAGGCAACACATTCCTCATTTGGGTGTGTTACTCTAGTGCATTTATCAAGTGACCCGAAAGGCTGCCAGTTTTGAGTGGGGTCCAGAACAGGAGAAGGCTCTACAACAGGTCCAGGCTGCTGTGCAAAGTGCTCTGCCACTTGGCCATATGACCCAGCAGATCCAATGATGCTTAAGCTGTCAGTGGCAGACAGGGATGCTGTCTGGAGCCTTTGGCAGGCTCCCATAGGTGGATCACAGCAGAGGCTTCCAGGATTTTGGAGCAAAGCCCTGCGATCTTCTGCAGATAACTACTCTCCTTTTGAGAGACAGCTCTTGGCCTGTTACTAAGCTTTGGTGGAAACTGAACATTTGGCTATGCGTCATCAATGTGACCTGAACTGCCTGTCATGAACTGGGTGCCTTCTGACCCAGCTAGCCATAAAGTGGGTCATACACAGCAGCATTTCATCATCAAATGGAAGCAGCAATACGTGACTGGGCTCGAGCAGGTCCTGAAGGCACAAGTAAGTTACACGAGGAAGTGGCTCAAATGCCCACAGTCTCCACTCCTGCCACCCTGCCTTCTCTTCCCCAGGCTGCACTGATGGCCTCATGGGTAGTCTCCTGTGATCAGTTGACAGAGGAAGAGAAGACTAGGGCCTGGTTCACAGATGGTTCTGCACAACACGCAGGCACCACCCCTAAGTGGACAGCTGCAGCACTACAGCTCCTTTCTAGGATGTCCCTGAAGGACAGCGGTGAAAGGAAATCTTCCCAGTGGGCAGAACTTTGAGCAGTGCACCTGGTTGTGCACTTTGCATGGAAGTCAGAAATGGCCAGATGTGTGATTATATACTGATTCGTGGGCTGTAGCCAGTGGTTTGGCTGGATGGTCAGGGGCTTGGAAGAAGCATTATTGGAAAATTGGTGACAAAGAAATTTGGGGAAGAAGTATGTGAATGGAACCCTCTGAGTGGTCAAAAACTGTGAAGGTGTTTGTATCCCATGTGAGTGCTCACCAACGGGTGACCTCAGTGGAAGAGGAGTTTAATAATCAAGTGGATAGAATGACCCATTCTGTCAACACTACTCAGCCTCTTTCCCCAGCTACCTCTGTCATCGCCCAATGGGCCCATGAACAAAGTGGCCATGTGGCAGGAATGGAGGTTAGGCATTGGCTCAGCAACATGGACTTCCCCTCACCAAGGCTGACCTGGCTACAGCCACTGCTGAGTGCCCCATGTGCCAGCAGCAGAGACCAACACTGAGCCCTCAATATGTCACCATTCCTCAGGGTGATCAGCCAGCTACCTGGTGGCAGGTTGATGATATTGGACCTCTTCCATCATGGAAAAGGCAGAGGTTTGTCCTCACTGGAATAGACACTTACCCCAGATATGGGTTTGCCTCTCCTGCATACAATGCTTCTGCCAAAACTACTGTGGACTCACGGAATGCCTTATCCACCATCATGGTATTCCACATAGCATTGCCTCTGATCAAGGCACTCACTTTACAGCTAAAGAAGTGTGGCATGGGCTCATGCTCATGGAATTCACTGGTCTTACCATGTTTCCCATCATCCTGAAGCAGCTGGATTGATAGAACGGTGGAATGGCCTTTTGAAGTCACAATTACAACACCAACTAGGTGGCAATACCCCATCGTCCTGAAGCAGCTGGATGAAAAGAACAGTGGAATGGCCTTTTGAAGTCACAATTACAACATGAACTAGGTGACAATACTTTGCAGGGCTGGGGCAAAGTTCTCTGGAAGGCCATGTACGCTCTGAATCAGCGTCCGATAGATGGTACTGTTTCTCCCATAGCCAGGATTCACAGGTCCAGGAATCAAGTGGGGGAAGTGGCACCACCCCCCATCAGCCTTAGTGATCCACTAGCAAAATTTTTGCTTCTTGATCCCAGGACATTACGTCCTGCTGGCCTAGAGATCTTAGTTCCAGAGAGAGGAATGCTGCCACCAGGAGACACGATGATTCCACTAAACTGGAAGTTAAAATTGCCACCGGGACACTTTGAGCTCCTCCTACCTTTAAGTCAACAGGCTAAGCCAACAGTGTTAGCTGGAGTGAATGACCCAGACTATCAAGATGAAACCAGTCTGCTACTCCACAATGGAGGTAAGGAAGAGTATGCATGGAATGCAGGGGATCCATTAGGGCATCTCTGAGTATTACCATGTCCTGTGATTAAGATCAATGGGAAACTATAACAGCCCAATTCAGGCAGGACTACAAATGACCCAGACACTTCGAGAATGAAGGTTTGTGCCACTCCACCAGGAAAAAAACCATGACTTGCTGAGGTGCCTGCTGAAGGCAAAGGGAATACAGAATGGGTAGTAGAAGGTAGTCATCAATACCGGCTATGACCACGTGACCAGCTACAGCATTGAGGACTGTAAGTGTCATGAGCATTTCCTCCTTTTGTTAAAAACATGTTTGTGCATGTATACATTTGTACTAAGAAAATATCTTCATTTAATTTCCTTTTCCTTTATCATGTGACATAAGATTTATTGTCTGCATATCAGCATTTAAGTATTGTTATCTTTATGTAATAGTATTTGGATTACAGATTGGTATGTTTCTGGTTATATGGAGGATAGTTGTGGCCGGGCATGGTGGCTCACGCCTGTAATCTCAGCACCGTGGGAGGTCAAGGTGGGTGGATCACCTGAGGTTGGGAGTTTGAGACCAGCCTGACCAACATGGAGAAACCCCACCTCTACTAAAAATACAAAATTAGCTGGGCGTGGTGGCACATGCCTGTAATCCCACCTACTTAAGAGGCTAAGGCAGGAGAGTCGCTTGAACCCAGGAGGTGGAGGTTTGGGTGAGCTGAGATCGCACCATTGCACTCCAGCCTGGGCAACAAGAGTGAAACTCCATCTCAAAAAAAAAAAAAAAATTTAACTTTTCCTTGCTCCTCAGCTTGCAGACAGCCTATTGTAGGACCTTGTGATCATGCAAGTTAATATTTACTAAACTCCCCTTTGTGTGTGTATATATATATAATAGGATATATATATATATATATATCCTATTAGTTCTATCCCTCTAAGAGAGTCCTGACTAATACAGCAAAATTCTCCATTTCTAAGCCCATAGGTTAGATCATGGCCCAAATAAAGCCAGTAAGTATCCACCCCATTTCTCTGGCTCTGCTGATTTGTTCAGAGATGAGAATACAGTGAAGCCTGTGGATTCAGAGTGAATCTCAGATCTAAACAATCTTACTCTGCTGCTATAGACTAGAATAGGGGAGACTGCTGGGGCCATATTGTCTCCACATAGAACACAAAAGTGAAGCCATCCTAAAGAAGAGCAGGGCTGAGAGGTAAGAAACTAAATCACAATATGCACAGAGCCCCTAGATCCAGCCATACCTGAAGCACCTGAAGCCTACACAGCCTATGGACCTTTTAGTTATATGTGTCAATAAATTACCTTTATATTAAAAAAAAAAAACAAACTTAGGTTGGGTTACCTGTCACTTGTAACCAACCATGAATCCCAGTCACCGTCACCACCATGCAGTGATGAAGAGCTGCTTATTTTTCAATCAACAAAATGATTTTGGGGGCAGTTTTTCTTGGACACTTGCCTCCCTAGTCAGTTAAGCAGTAGAACCATCCATAAATCCAAAGACTGCGTCCAAATCCAGAGACTTCAGTTCCTGCCTGGGTGATGCCAAGCCCAGCCAGTCCTGCAGCTCTGGAGGGCAACAAGTAGAATTCTTTGTCCTTTGCCATCTAGATCCTGAGTAGCTGAAGGTTCACAGTGTTGGACACAAAGTGAGTGCTCAAAAATGTTCATTGCTATCTATTCAAAACTATTGTGTGTGTGCTAGCTCCATGCCAGGCACAGGGATGAGCAAGACTGACGTAGTCACTGCCTTCATGGAACTGATATTAGAGGAATGAGGCAAGAAACAAATTCTCATATAAGTACACATATACCTGCACATTGTGCTAAGTGCTTCTAAAGAAAAGTATAGAGATGAGAAAAGGTGTAACTGATCTAACTTAGAATATTAGGCAATGCTTTCCCAAGGAAACAATAATTCAGATGGAAGTGATAATAATGAGTGGGTGTCTATTAGCCTAAGAGTTCATGTCAAGAGAGAGCATAGTTCACTGAAGGAATTCATGTGACAGGGCAGAGGGAGAAAAATGAAACTAGAGAGAGCACAGGAGCCAGCCAGGGTCTGGTGTGACACATTAAGGATCTGGGCTGTAGACTATGAACCGTGGGAGATGGTGGTAGAATCTTATCTTAATTGGGGTGGAGAGCCAGATTTTCACTTTGGGAAGATTACATCAATGGATTGGATTTAGGTCAAAGTGCATACAGGACGATCCATTTGGAAACTGTTGCATAGTGTGGACCAGGGCGGTGATGATGGAGGAAGAGATGAAAAAAAGTGGAAGGACAGAGGTCACAGTCTACATCCCATGAACCAAATCTGGCCCTCCGCCTGTTATTGTAAGTCAAGTTCTATGGAAACACAGCCACATCCATTTGTTTTGGTATTGCCTCTGGATGCTTTGTGTGTTACAATGGCAGAGTTGAGTAGTTGTCACAGAAATCATACAGCCTGCAAGACTGGAAATATTTACTATCTGGCCTTTTACAGAAAAATGTTGCTGACCCCTGATTTAGAAGCTTCACTCAACACGACATGAAAGATGGGGCATCATGGAAGAGAAGGGTCAAAGTTCACACCTAAATATAGGCTTACCCAGCTGGATAGATGGGCAAGACGGGGCTGCCAGAAGAGGATCAGGCTTGTTGGGGAGGAGGGTAAATCTGATGGAAACAAATCCAACCCCCACTGCAACCCTACCACTTCATAGAAATGAGGTCAGGCCAAGTTATGCGCAGAAAGAGCGTGCAACCTGGTGTCTGAAGGCGTTGTGGTTTTTAGTCTTGCCTCTGATGCACTATGTAACTGCTGGCCAGGAATTTTCCTCTCTTGGAACGTCAGCTTTCTCTTCCACAGAATGGGGATGCAGAGGCATGGATAAGGAATACGAATGCCTTGTATACACTGTACAGTTCTATCGCATAGAGAAATCAGCTGATGTTTTGAAATCAGCTGATGCTCAAGGGAGGGGTTACTGAGACAAAGGCAGTAACACTCAGACACAGGTCCCGATGCGGGGAAATGGCATTGCCTACTCTGACAGCACATACCTGACCGAGGATCAGGACTTAACTCCAGCAGACACAAATGGCTCCCTTGGTTTCTAACGCCAACCACTTACCTACAAATTTTGTTTGCCACAACTCCTGGTGAGAGCAATCATAACAAAAGGTCTGAGGTTGTCTGTTGCATGGTGAACCCAAACTGTTTTTGCTAGGGCAAGAAGTACAAAATGTGTAGGCAGGGACAAGAGAAGACTGATGATAAGAACCCAGAAGTCACCTCTCATGGAACATACACACCCACACATGCACACATACATACAGCTCATGCCCACATGCTTCAGCAGCCCTCCATACACACACAAAGTGTCACCATTTAAACAAAGACATACTAACTTCCTTGGAACTTCCACCACCTTGTTGCTGAGCACTTGGAGTGGCAGCAGAGACTGCTGTCAACCCTCTTGATAAAATGGAGAGAGCCATTGGTTGGGCATCAGGAGACTCAGGTTCAAGTCCCAGCTCTATAGCCCTGGGCAAGTCCTTTCTACTCTCTAGCCTCAGTTTCCCCATCTATAAAACAAGGGGCTGGACTCAGTGATTTCTGAGGCCCTTTCAGCTCTGACATCTATCTTAGAACAGAGATTAAAAATTGGGAGCCCTCAAACAAAATATAACCCACAAACCCATGGAGTTATCCAATGTGGGTTTACACAGTGTCGAAGGATGTATAATTGGTTGCTAACATTTTTTTAAATGGGAGAGTGCTTGTAAAAGTCAGGATCTCCAACTTCTAAACAAATCAAACAATCTGGCAGCACAGCGCTTGGCCCACATCTCCTCGGGGCCACACCTGCTGGGGCTGGAGAGCAACTGCCCCGCCTCACCTCTTTCTTCTCTCCCCCACATCAGGCTGCTACACTCTTTTCAGGTACTTCTTGGAACCCAGTAGGTATCTCAGAGAAAAAGCCCTGTTCCAGCTGGCATTTAAGGTGAAACTGAGACTTGGAACAGGTATTGACTTGCCATGATTATACAGGTTGGCCCTGGTGCCGCCTTTCCTTATTCTTGTTTGGAAAATGAGGAGGAGGTCTGCGTTGGTTTCCTAGGGCTGCTATAAGAAAATACCAAAAACTGGTGACTTAAAACAAAACGGGTTTGTTCTCTCACTGTTCTAGAGGCCAGAAGTCCAAGATCAAGGGGGCTTTTGATTTTCAAAGCAGGGTTGGTTCTTTCTGGAGGCTCTGAGGACAGCATGTCCTCATGTTTCTCTCCCAGCTTCTGGGGGCTCCGGCAATCCTTGGCGTTCCTTGGCTTGTAGACACATTGCTCCAATATCTGTCCCTATCTTTACCTGGTGCCATCCTGGCATCTCTGTCCAAATTTCCCTCTTCTTATGAGGACACCAGTCATACTGGACTAGAGCCCATCCTAATGACCTCATTTTAACTTGATCAACCTGCCAACACCCTATTTCCAAATAAGGGCACATTCACAGGTCTGTGGGGTAGGATTTGGGCACATCTTTTTGAGGCCACAATTCAACCCTTGACCAGGTCAAATCTACCTCATTAAACGGGTGGAAATGAACACACAAGAGGTTGAAAACTCCTTTGAAACATAAAGATATTCAATAGATACATCTGCAACGGAATCATGACAATTTGACACACGTGCAGTCCCTTAAGGCCAATTGCTTCCATCCAGGCTTTATCTTCTGTGTCAGTTTCTTGCATATTGAGAGAAACTTACATCTGGAATAACTCCCATCCCATCACAGAGAAGCACAAGGAAGGCTGAGGGCTGGGCTCCTGGCTTCCTGGAAATCCACGGGGCAAGTGTGCAGGGCACAGAAGGACCTTAAGTCTCTTGATCCCACACAGTGGAGTTTTCTATAAAGACATGATATACCAAGAAAGATTCGCATCCTGCCAAGGACATCTAGCCTGAGTCCAGCCAGAAGGAAATATCGGGCAGACCCGAATTGAGAGATGTTCTATAAAGTAACTGACCCCTCCTCTTCAAAGAGGCCAAAGTCATACACAACAACAAAGAAGGCTGAGAAACTGTTCTAGCTTGCATAACTGCTAAACACAGTATGTGACCCCAGATTCGATCCTGTACCAGAAAAAAAAATTGCTCTAAAGGATACTATTGGGGCGATAGATGAAATTGGAATCTGGGGAGATGAAAGTACTGATTCAATGTCAAGTTTCCTGAAATTGGTAACCTACGTGGTTATGTAAGAGAGTATGCAGCCTAGTCCCAAATGGTTCACAAAAATTAGAGAAAGAGAAAGAAAGGAGAGAAAAAAGCAAATGTAGGAAAATGTTAAAAACCAATGAATCTAAGTAAAGAGGGGCCTCGAAGTTCCCTGTGTTGGTGTTGTTCTTGCAACTTTCCTGTAAATTTGAAATTACTTCAAAATGAAAGCTTTAAAAACAACTGTCACATAACCCGGGGATTCTGAAATGCCAGCCTGCTGAACTCCCTGGAGAGCTTGTGAAAACTCAGATTACTGGACCTCTCTCCAGAACTTCTGATTGAATAGGACTGGAGGGGAAGAGCAAGAATTTGCATTTCTAATAAGCTTTGGGATGCTGCTGCTGCTGGTGATGGTGGTCTGAAACACATTTTGAGAACCCCTGGTAGAACCTGGCTAACCAGGCAGAAAGAGTTAAGCTGGCTGCTTCTGGGAAGCAGGATTGAGGAGGGATAGTGCAAGAGATCAGTGGTTTTCATTAGGAACTGTTCTGTAGCGTTTTGTTTATTTCCAGGTTTATATATTGTAATGCCTGCAAATCATCTACATCTGCCTGGCATGTAGCAGGTGGTCAGTACCCATTAAAAAACTGCTGGGACCTGAGTTTCTAAAAGATGCCAGGCAACGTGGTACCTCCTGTGTCTGCTGAGTCCCCAGGAAAGAGGAGATACCAGCACCTACCCCAGCTCATTTTGGGGGAGCAAAGCCCTTTGGGGAACTCCAATAGGATATCTACTTTCCCCTTGCAATTGGCACCACTGAGTCTGGTCAAACCCCAGCTGCTCAAAATATCTTCCAATTCTGAGACAAGACTGTGGTTCAGTCAGCAAACTTCTGTCAAGACATGAGCCTCTCCTCCCTCTCTTCTGGGGGTAATGAACCTTGGCCTTAAGCCTCATTAAACCCCATTATATAATCACCCCCATCCTGAGTCTCTTTATAACCCTTCCAGTGGCTTTCTTGGGAGCAGGCAGTTCTGCTCCATCAGTCTTTATTGCTACCTGCTGCCTTCCTCGACAAACCAGGCTTCTGACTCAGCCTCAAGGTACACACAAGGCCAGGCTATCAAATGAGGGTCAACTCTCTCTTAGCTTGTCCCCAGGACAAAGAGCAGGAGTTGCTTAGAGCAGGGATGAGCTGAGGGGCTGCCGTCTTTCAAGACACCTCATGAAGGACAGTATTTCATAAGACCCAGGGCTAGTGGGTACTCCAGCTGGTGTCATTAAGACCAAGACGGGGAAGTTCTGGAACCCATCAGTCACTTGCTCCCCTTGGTAGCTGCTGCTCTGAAGCTGCTGCAGCCGGTAGCTGTGTTCTCCCAACCCCAAGCCCCACCCAGAGTTTCCAAAACCAGCCTTCTAAGTGAGTCATGGGCAGCTAATAAAGAAACACCCAGAAAACTGCAGGTGGCAAAATTACTATGTCATTCTTCATCTTCTACCAGAGATGTCCAGGATGGATGAGTTGCAGGAGTTTCCTGCAGCTTGTAATTTTGGCTACTTTCTGCAACTGCCTGGCCCCTACGGGGATGGCTACAACCTGGGACAACAGATCCCTAGAATAATAACAACAGAGTCTAGGTGGAGCAGCAAAAGGTCAGTCAATGCGGGTGCTGCTTCCTAAGTGAGCACAGCACACTGACAAAGAGGCATCCTTTGAGCAAGGCTGTCACCCACAACACGCTCCCCCAGTAATGCAAGGGCATCGGAGAGAAAACTTGAGCATGCTCAGTTCTCTACCTGATGAGCAAGCAAGTTTTAATGAAGATGACATTGCAGTTTCACAACCTAGCATTGCAGAGTGGAAGATTCAAAAGGATGGCAAACCTCACCTCTTTCCTAACCTTGTGACCTTGGGCCAAGTGCTTAAACTCTCTCAGCCCCAGTTTCTTCATCTGTAAAATGGGGATAATAGTAGTACCTACCTTATAGAGGATGGTGGAGCTTAAATGAAATAATAAAAGTAAACTGCTTTGTGCAATCCCTGGAACACTGTCAACACAATACATGCCGATTGCTATGGTGACCATGGTTTTCATCATTGTTGCAAGCCACTTCATCATGTAACATATAGCAATAGCTCCCAAAGCCACCCTTTATCAAGACTCAGTGCTGTAAGTACCAATCTCCATGCTAGGGAATTTACATGCATTTCTCAGTGTATCCTCACTGCATCGTTGCTGGGTAGAAAATAGACTCAAGAGGTTGATTTGTCCAGTGACTTACCAGCATCCAGTTAGTTGCTTTAAACCCAAAGTCACTTCTACTAGCCGGTAATGAATGATGACAATTATTTCTTCCATCTAGGTGGCACTCTTTCATTCTGAAGTAGGCTTTCTTTAGGGGATTTAAGACAGCCTGACCTCCATCAGCTGGGATCAGAGATAGAAAATAAGGAGCTCACAAGCTTGCAGACTGGTGGAGTAAAGATGGTCCATTGGTGAAGAGCACCTAACCAAACCAGGAGAGCATGGTGGCCCACCCAAACGCAACACAGACTAAATACAGCAAGGGTGGAGAGATAAGTCCACTGCTCTCTATTTCTCTGGGAAGCAGGTTCATTTGAGTCAAGTGGTGAACAGAAGCATCTGATGTCTTTCATACTAGCCCTACCTGAGTGAGGCTATGAAACCCAAGGGCTGGTGAACCTCAGAGACAGATTCCTCCATCAGCGAAGGATCCTGCCATTCCCCTCCCTCCCTTTCCCCAGTTGCCACTCCCAGGCCAGAGGACTAGGGTAAGCCCCAAGAAGATGATGTCCTTCTCATGCCCCACGCGAGGTGGCTGGGCACCCTGAGGTTGTGAGGCTTGGCCACACTACAGCCAGATCTGCCTAACGCTGTCCCCAGGCATTACCATCATGGGGGAACAAGATGGCGTGTCACCACCCTTCACAGTGCAGACCACAGCCAGAGCCAACAGTGACAAACAGGCAGACAGACTGAGCCGGGCATGGATGCAGCCCCAGGGGCCCCCTTGGCTGGGTCAGCAGGAGGAAGGCTGCCACCAGGGCCCAAAAGCAGGGAGTTCTCTTCTGAAATTCACAGTGGCGGGGGAATGGGAACGATTACAAACAAGGAGGAGCCGGCACCCAGTAGCTGTGTTCTCCCAACCCCAAGCCCCACCCAGCGTCCCCAGAACCAGCATTCTAAGTGCATCAAAAGATGTGCCTAGGAAAACTCAGTGGGTAGACCTCAGAGTCACTGAAATGGACCCTCAGGGAGTGCATACGCCTGGGGAAACTGAGACCCAGATAGAGAAAGGAACTTGCTGCATTGAAGTGATACAATGCAGGCTAGATTGCGTGTGGATTCAGAAGGGACCCCAGGACAAGTTCATGCACCATTCTGAGCCTCAGTTTCTTGATCTGTAACATGGGAATTCTACCACCTGCCTCACGGACTGGGGCGAGTCTTAACTGAAATAGTGCAGCTGACACACTAGGCAGAGACAGAGGCCACACAGGCAACCGGCAGCAACACTGAAATTCCAACAGAGAGCATCTCATTTCCCAAACTGGAACTTGGCTGCCTCTGTTTCTGTTACTTGTTACAATCAACAGATAGGGAACTGGTCCCTGGGGTTTCAGCTAATATTTGGGTTACACACTCATTCTTCCACTGAGACTCAAATGCTATCTTTCTTCTTTCTGGGAGATCAGAGAGCAACTTCTTTGCATGCAAGAACCAAGACTGTCCAAGGGGCAGTTGTGCTCCTGGTGCCTCTTACTGCTGGGAGCTGCCTTTTAATTAAGGACTTTGCTCCTGTCCACAGGCAAGCAGAAAAGCTTTTCCTCTTAGGTGGAGACCAGGGCGGGAACAAAAAGTTAGAAGCCACAATGAATCCTCAAAAACTCTTTGGTAGGGACAGGGGCTCAAATGTTCAAATCCATGGTGGGTTTTTTTTTGTTTTGTTTTTTGTTTTCTTTTTTCAAAGCAGGAGGGAGATGTTTTTACTCTGGCCAAAACTAAAATGCAGAGCAGTGGTCAAACCCCTGGAGGGGCCCTGCTGACATTTACTCATAGGATGGCGATGACCAAGGACAGATGGCTGCTAGAGGCAGCCACCCAGAGTCATGCCAAGGCAAATGCCAAGCACCCTTAGGGCCATGGGTAAGTGGGGAGGGGGAGTAAACTGCAAGGCATTTAGCCACAGAAGCCCCAAATTAACCATCAGACCACAGGCTGTAAGTGCTTCAAGAATAAAACATCATCATAAAAGCCACCATTTATTATGAATCTACTGTGTGCCAGGAACTGTGCAGAAGGCTTGGCATGCATGAGCTTATCTAATCCTCACAACTATCTACAAGGTGAACCTCTTATTGTCCCCATTTTACAGATGAGGAAACAGGTTCAGAGGCTTTGAACTCACTTGAGGTCATGCACAATTGCTTAAAAGTAGAATAACTGGGGTTCAAACCCAGGCATCTGTTCCTGGTCACGACATCTGCCTCACCTGGCTGTTGCTACACACTGGACATGTCACTATCATGCTTTTCTTCATCCACGCTCATGCAGCCACTCTCTTTGACTAGCTCGCAGGCCCACCCTCATGAAGGGTGCTCTCTCTGGCAGTGATTTCTCTGGACAAATTAATAAATTGGCTTTCTGATGTGGACCTGTGAGTCGTGGGTGCTATTTTAGTTTGCTCAATTTAGAGCCTGCCTAACCTGGGCACTGAGACAAGGCAGTTTCTGGATTGACTCCTATATGATGTCCACACGGTTTCTCAGTCTACACCCTCAACTGATTCCTACCATGGATGCGCCATATATACCCGTGGACTATAAACCAAGCTCACCATCCAGGCCCGAGCCTAACCATCTAGCTGGATGTTGGATATTACATGTGCCTTTTTTTCCAGGCAAGAATTAATAGATCTTGTCAAATTCTCAACATGTAGGAACCCTTACGTGAAAGTAATGAAGAAAACCCCACATTTAGAGAAAGGCATTCTGCTGGCTATTTGAGCCGTCATGGTTATCAAATGATGCGTGATGTGTTAGAATAACCGAATTCAAATCCCAGCTCAAATACTCAACACCTGTGTGACTTTGAGCAAGTTCTTTGACGTCCCTGGGCCTCAGTTTCCCCTTCTGTACAATGGGAATAATCCATCTGCACAAGGGATTGTTGCAAGAACTAAACAGGGCCCTGCCTGTGAGTGATTAGCATGTATCAGTGCTTAGTGAACATGTCCATCACTTCTCAGAGCAGCAACACAACGTGCACAGCCTGTGGCTGAATTAAGGGCCAGGGATTATGTCTTCTACATTCTCAGAGCCCTTCCTTTTCTTGAGCAATCAATCAATAAAAGTTGCTGTCTTGGCTGGAGGACTGGCTGGGCTTTATTCAGGGGGGTGCCGCTCTGACCATGTCTGTGCCTGTTCAGCAAATCGGGCCTCTGGCTAGAGAAGATTAAACACCTTCTGAAACCTCAGTCCTTCATCACCAAAAAGTTCCATTTCTGCTCCAAGTAATAACCACCCTGTCTCCAGCAGAAATTCGTAAGAGCAGAAAGTAAACCACCCCAGGCCATGCTCAACCCCATTTGAACCCAAATACATCTTTGAGATGGAAAGGTTATATATGTTGACCTGAGTGGGGAAAAAAATATAAAACTGAATCATAGATGCCTTAGCCACAGCGGCCAAGAAAAGTCCTGTAATCAGGCAGCTGAGAGACAGCGGGGAGGAGGGAGAGAGAGGGCGGGTGCCTCCCTGAATGCTTGCTTGCCTTCCTCTATCTTTCCTTCACACCTGCAGGGGAAAGAACGGGAACCAGGCACCAATGACAACACCCAGTCAACCTCCCCAGCGTCAACGATGCCCCCCTCCAAAACCATCCAAATGGATGTGACTGGCATAGGCAGATGTTGGGGGGGGAGCCATGGGCAGAGCATGGGTGAAGCTCTATCAGTGAGCATTTTACAAGCCCTTGAGATAAAGAAAAGAGAGTGTGCACCTGGCGCAGAGGACAGCAGGTGCTGGGGAGAAGGAGGTGGCGCGGCCGGCGTCCCCAGTGCAGCCCGGCGGGTGACTTACTTGCAGAGAAGTTGGCCTCGGTGTGAACAGGAGGGGTGGAAGGCAGGAAAGGTGCGTGTCCCACAAAGAAGGAGCGGAGGGAGCGCTCGGACAGCAGCGGAGAGCGCTGCTGAGAGGGGATGTTCTCGCAGCTGCCGACGCTGCTGTGGATCTTGAGGTTCAATGGTTTGCTCTTCTTCTTGGCTCTGAAAGGGAGACAGAAAAAGAGGAAAAGGAAATATATCCATAGGTGCACAAAGTTACAGCAGGGAGGCCCAGACTTGTGTTTCCCATGGGGATCCAAAACCCACAGGGAGAAATTAGAAGAGCCCACAGGCTTTTAGGTAGAGACACAGGGCTGGGCAACAAGGGTTTGCCCTCTCACCCCTAGGTCCCTCTGAGAAGCTCATTCTGCCATGGAGCACAAGCAAACACTTCAGCTGTTCTTTTTTGCCCAGCTCCCTAGAGAAGCTCTAGAGAGCCAGGGTCAAGTTCAGCTTCCAACTCCAATCCCACAACTTTTGCCTAAACATCTTGAGTCCCCAGAGCTCCAAGCCCCCAACCTGTGGCCAAGCTGCCCTTTGGCCATTTGACAAAAACAGCAAATCCCAGGCTGTCCTCAAGTGATTCCAGATCTGTGTCAAGGTGGCATTCACCATCTACATGTTTCCTCTCCAAATCCACTGCCCTTCCTCCAGGGAACAATAATCAGTGCGTTTCTGTAGGTGTTAAGCCTGACGACTTTCAAGAGATCTAAGTAGACTAAGCCTTCGGTAGGATCCCAGTGCCTCTTCTGGAAACGCTTCCTCTTGCTCAGAACTTCTAGTGCTGGGCTCCTTCTTCTCAGCCCACTCACAGCTCTGTCTGGCTCTTGGTCCAGTGCCTGCCAGGAGTCTCAGACGGTGCCCACCTTAGGAGATCAGGAGAGAGGGTGCTCCCCCAGATCATAGGCTGGATCTGATGGGGTACCTCACAGGCAGCTGCCAGATTCAGAAGAATGATATAGAAAAGGGACCCTGGGTGCCCCCACCCTTCATCGCTGTGCCCACCATAGCAGCATTGCTGGAGGAGAGCAGGTGCAGCTTATAGGAATTACACCATTCTAGGGCCAGACTCCCCAGATTCAAATAACTAGTCTCACCAACCCAGGGTAAGTCCATTAAACTTCTCAAGCCTCAGTTCTCTTGCCTACAAAAGAGTCTTTCTTCGGAGAATTGTGGAGTGAATTTAAAAATGCCCATAAGTGACTCAATACAAAGTAGAAACGTGAATTATTATTAGTATATTATGGAGATCTATCTGATAGTTCCTTCAGAAGAAAGAATCTGCAGCTAAAACCAAGCAGAAGCTTCTGGAAAGTGTGGATCTTCTCTTGGGGACTCTTCAAGACCCAAGAGATTGAATGGTATTCTTTGTACACTCTGTGCTCAGCAAAGCGAGTCACATAGAGAAGGAACTTAAATATTTTTTGAATGATCTCTAAATGGTAAAAGGAAGGAACGTAAAGAGGAGCTCTTCCAGGGACCCCTTAGCTCACAGCCTTTGATCCATGGTCAGTTATAGATTCATTCAAGAGAAGAGACAGGGGTGATGTCTGATCTCAATCCCACACATGGGCATTGGTCTCACCCCACCAGTGGGTGAGCATCTGCCTTCTGCCTACAACATGGTGCGTTCATGGCAACAATTGCGCAATAAAGCCAGGGGCTCTCCCTTACACAGAATCATAAAGGTAATGCATAGGTAACTCACTGAAACAGGTAATGGTGTGATATTTAAGCAGTTAATAGAAATGTGTTATGAGTGCTAGTATCCATCAGAGTTAAGCTTATGACACAAACTGATACTATCAAAAATAAGTGCAATGTATACTGAAGGCTGGGGATAACTATGCCCTCAGGAATGGATCTGTCACATGCTGGCCATTTCTTAGTATAGAGCTACCCTGTCCAATAACAGAGCTACTCGTCCATGTTAGCACTTGAATTTGTGGCAAGGCTTGACTGAAATAGGCTTAGAATGAAAAATAATAATAATAATGGACAATACCTAACAATACTTTTGTATGCATCAAATGTTGGGGTAAATAAAATACATTGCTAAAATTTAAAAAAAAAAAAAGCGGGGGGGGCTGAGTACAATGTCTCATCTCTGTAATCCCAGCACTTTTGGGAGGCCAAGGTAGGAGAATAACTTGAGGCCAGGAGTTTGAGACCAGCCTGGGCAACATAGCAAGACCCTGTCTCTATAAAAAATTTAAAAATTAGCTAGGTATGGAGGCATGTGCCTGCAGTCCCAGCTACTCAGGAGGCTGAGGTGGGAGGATCACTTGAGGCCAGGAGTTTGAGGCTGTAGTGAGCTATGATTGTACCACTGTACTCCAGCCTGGGTGACATAGTGAGACCCTGTCTCTAAAATAATAATAATGATAACAATAAAATTTAAAAATGATAAAGAAAGTGAGGGGCTTAGCAATTATTCACAGTCTGCTGCTGAAATAAAAAAAAAAAAGCAGGGTATTTAAGATTCTTTTAGAATTGTTTCTTTTTTTCTAGGCATCTTCCTTGCCAGCAGATTATTAGGAGGTGAAATTACTCCATTTCCAAAAGGACCTCTCATACTGAGAGAGAGATGGAAAGGAGACACTAAAAACAAGGATTCCAGCCAGGTGCTGATTAAGCTTTCATCTGAAACGGAGAGAATACAGCTCTGAAATTATAGGCATAAAACATGGACATTTAAAATTTTTCAACTTTATCAAACAGGAGGTTTCATCACAATAATAACAATAGCAACAACAGCCAGTGTTACTGCTGCTTTGATTTGAGTGCCGACTGTGTCCTAGGGACTATATCAAGTGCTTTGCTTTTCGTGTATGACCTCACTTAAGTGCCATAGTAACCCTAGGTAGGAGATGCTGTTATTATCCTCTCCCCAATGATGAGGACTCCAAAGCAAAGAGAAGATCAGGGATGCGGTGAAGGTGGTCCCAGCCCTGAAACCAGGCAGTATATGGCACCAGGGTGCATCTCTCAACTGCACCCACACCAGACCCTGCGTGTCAGTCCCAACCCCACATCATCACCCACCCCAAGCCCAGCTATACTGCAGAGTTTGATTTGGGACATGCTCAGGTCAGAGGCACAGGGGTGGCCAAGAACTGAGCCCCAAATCTTTACTTTCGCTTCATCCACCTCTTTTCTTGGAACCCTTTCACCAGAACCACCCAGAAACCCCATACAGATATTTCCCTTTGCCCCCCTGTCTCTAGCACTGAGCCCTTTTGCTCTGGAGTGATTAAAGAGAAAAATGCTGTAATAGATGAAGGAGATGGGGCGGGGACCCTGGAGAGTCCCTGTTTAGTGGCCCCCATGGAACGGCAAAGCTGCTCCTTCCAGAGTGTTTCTACCATTTCTCTCCCTCCTCCACCTGGTGAACCCCTACACATACTCCATGGTCCAGTTCAGATATTACCATGTGTATAATGCCCTCTCCAACCCACAGAGTCGGGTAACTTATCATTCCCTCACCTCACTCTCTCAGTAACTGCTTTCCCATCACATGCTGGAAAAGACCCAATTTCCTTAACATGGTACCCAATATCTACCCACACACACACCTTGGTCTGGCTCTGGGACCTTCTCACTCTTTGTATATGCTCTCTCCACCACCTGGAGTACCCTCTATTGCTTTGCCTGGTTAAATCCTATTTGTCTTTTATGACTTGGCTCTGATGTCCTCTCCTCCAGGAAGTCTTCCTTGATATCCTAATTCATTTCAGCATGAGTCAGGTGTTCTTCCTCCAGGAAGTCTTCCCTAATACTCCCTCTTCCCTCCTAGACTTGGTTGGGTGTTCCTTCGCAGTTCTCTCTCTCTCTCGATTGACTGATTGATCATTAGATAGATAGATAGATAGATATACAGACAGACAAACAGATTGATGGCTACAGTTTCCCATTTTTTCACATTTGCTGTCTTCCAAGTAGACTGTGGTCTTTGAGGGCAATGACTCTGTGCGGTTCATTTTCCTATTCTTGGCAACCAGCACAGAGCCTGGCACATAGTAGGCGCTCATTAAATGCTTACTAAATGACTGTTATGGATTAAGACTCTGGCACACATCACATTCCCTCCTAATTATTTGCCTTCCACACGTGACTGTAGGCTCCTTGAGATCAGGAACCATGTGGTTTTCCCTGTTGGATCCTTCATCCCTTAGCTTGGTACTAGTTGAATGAAATGAAACTTTTCAGTGGGCTTGAAAACATTTCTTCCCTTCCCAAGGAGTGTGCTTAAGAGCGCTTGGTTCAAAGCTGCATCCAAAAGGAATCTCTCAGCTGCTCCTACCACCTCCCCCAAACTCCCGTCCTGCCTGCCCGGGAGTGGAGCGCCCTCTTGTGGCTAGAGCACAGCATCCTTGCAGATTTTCAGAATCCCTGGATGGAGAGTTCAGAAAAGTCTGTTGGTTTAAGCCTGGGGGCATCCCACACACGCAGCTGAAAAGTCCCACTGTGCAGGAGGCCTGCTGCTCGCTGGCTTGAGGGAGTCTGAGCATGCCTGCAAAGTTTCCTTAGTGCCTGGAATGCCAACTCTGCTTATCTCCCCCAGGGCTCACCGCGAGGACCAGAAAGGAGCTTCCAGCTACAGCAGCAGCACATACTGGCGGACTCTTTCTTGCCCATGGTCAGAGAAGAAAGGAAAGTAAGGCGGGGCTGGGGGGAGTGGTTCCATTTCATCATTTCATCCCAATCAAATGCTCAGTGTTGAAGATTCAAAGAAACATCCATACACGGACACAAATGACTGTTCCTAATGACTGTGACTGCGTACTTAAGATTTAGTGAATATTTTGCAGCATATCCCACAGATGCAGTGTAATTTAGTGGTTAAACTCATAGGCCTTGGGGTCAGAGAGATTGGGACTTAAGTCCTGATTGTGACCTTGAGAAAGTGATCTCAGTTTCCTCATCCGGGCAATGGGGACAATACTAACACAATCTCAGAAGGCTATTGTGAGAATTCTATGAGATAACAGGCTTGGCACGGGACCCAGCACAGAGTGAGGGTTCAGGTGATGTCACCTGCTATTAAAGTCACGATGGCCAGGTCAAATTAGATGTCTGAATAGCTATAGAAATAGACTGGAAGAAGCCAAAATTGAAGCCAAGTTGCAATTTTCACCCGAAATATCCAACAAACTTTTTTTTTTTTTTTTTTTTTTTTTTTTTTTGAGACAGAGTGTCACTCTGTCACCCAGGCTGGAGTGCAGTGGTACGATCTCGGCTCACCACAACCTCCGCTTCCAGGGTTCAAGGGATTCTCCTGCCTCAGCCTCCCAAGTAGCTGGGACTACGGGCATGTGCTACCACACCCGGCTAATTTTTGTGTTTTTAATAGAGAGGGTGTTTCAGTATGTTGGCCAGGCTGGTCTCGAACTCCTGACCTTGTGATCTGCCCGCCTCGGCCTCAGCCTCCCAAAGTGCTGGGATTACAGGTGTGAGCCACTGTGCCCAGCAATATCCAAAACACTTTCAATCTACCACAGCCCTTAGTGAGTGAAGAGGACACAGCAAAACCCTCTGGTGATAGATAACCACTATCATCTCCGAAATCCTGACAGGAGCCTTGAGGCACTGAGCCAAGTGATAAGACCAGATCCTCTGGCAAGAAGAACCAAGTCTGACCCAGCACAAGTTTAGCAGGAGCTCAATGACCTCAGAGTCAATCTGTTTTACCAACAGATGGCCACAGATGGAGGGGAGAAGGGGTATATCTAAATAAGGGTTAGTTGGACAGAAGGATGGATGAAAAGATGCATGGATGGAAGAATGTAAAGAAGGAAGGAAGGGTGAAAAAGTGGAAGGATGGAATTGATGAAGGATAGAGAGGATGGGAGGATGGGAACACAGATAAAAGGAAGGGAGGATGGGGAGGAAGATGAAAGAATGGAAGCATAAATGAAATAAAAGTGAGAATAAGAAGACAGAAGAATGGATAAAGGAATGGAGAAGAATGGGAGAATGGAAGGACGGACAGATGGAAGGAGGATGGAAGGACAGACAAATGGAAACAGGAAGGAAGGATGGAGAAGGGAAGAACTGTAGGATGAAAAGATGGAGAGAAAGAAGGGCAGAAGAGAGAATGGGAGTAAAAGAAAACGAGAGAATACATGGCTATTTGATTAGAGTAGGGTGGAAAGAAATCCCATATTGCTTCCTACCCATCAAGGAAGCCTTCACGGACAAGACGTGGGATTCACCTTTTCCATCCACCCTCATTACCAAGGCATGGTCAGAGGGGAAAAAACAGACACAAATGACTGTTCCTAATGACTGCGACTGTGTACTTAAGATTTAGTGAATCCCACGTTTGCAGTGTATCCCACAGATGCAGTTAAAAAGGACATTCTTTCCCGTGATCTTTGTAGGATATTAGATATCTGTCACACAGATGTCTCATCTGGAAATAAGGCCAATTCAGAGAAAATCAACAAAAGGAGGTGGCACAAAACTTTGGAAAGGGAAGCCCCGTCCTCTGGGGCTATATCAGCCCTGGGTGTACCATGGTGCTTTCTGGATGGGCCACAAGTCAGGGCTCCCTGATAAGGTAAGCTGTGCAGAGGGGCTGGGCTAAGCCGAGGCTGCACATCTATGTTAGGGAAAGACACTCAGCTCCAGGCCATCACCTATGCTTAGGAAAATGCATGTGTTTCCCAAGTACAGCAAAGGACTCTTCCAGTGTTGGAATCTGGGAAAACTTCTCTCACTTTTCTGATGCCCAATTTACATAGAGTATCAAAACTAAAAGGATCCCGAGAAATCTTACACTGTCTTTGAATGAGTTCATTACTCTCCATCTCTAGCCCCACTGTTCTGGTCCAAGCCACCAACTTCCTCTCACCTGGGCTGCTGCTGCCTCCTCACTGGAATCCCAGACTCACTTTTATTTGGTTCCGTTTTTGCTTTTTTGTTATATTAAGGTGAAATTCACATAACGTAAAATTCACCATTTCAAATGGAATAACTCAGTAGCGTTAAGTTCATTCATCATATTGGAAGATCACAACCTCTATCTAGTTTCAAATGCTCACAACTTCAAAAGGAAATCCCTTACGCATTAGTCACTCCCATTTCCCCTTTCCTACAGCCCCTGCAACCACCCTTCTCTCTCTATGGATTTGCCTATTCTGGATATTGCATATAAATGGAATCCTACAAGATGTGGCCTTTTGTGTCTAGCTTCTTCACTCAGTACAATGTTTTTGAGGCTCATCCATATTCTAGCATGGATCAGCACTACATGCCTTTTCATGGTTGAGTAATTGGATCCCACTTTGGATGCTTTACAATGTATTCTCTACTCAGCAGTCAAAGGCAGGCTTTAAAAAGTATACATTGTATCATGTCACTCTTCTGCTTAAAACCCCACAAATGTTTCCTGTTGTTCTCTCTTCTTATGGTGTGTAAAAGCTTCCTAGGACCCTCCACACCTACCCTCCAACTTCTTGTGTCATCTGGGACTATAGCTGTTCTGGTCATCTTTCTGGTCCTTGACCACACTAAATGCTCCACCTCAGGGTCTCTGCACATGCTGTTCCTGCTGCCTGGGACATTATTTCCCATTCTGCTTGTTAGTGGTATCCTACTCATCGTTAAGGTACCACTTCCTTAGAGATGCCATCCTTAACTCCCAAACCGGCCAGATCTCCTGGTTACACCTGCTCCCAGCACCACCTGCTTTCCTTCTTAGAATGCATCCCAGCTGGAATTCTGCATTTACTTATGTGGTTACCAGAGGACTATCTGTCTCCCCTAGGGCCTGTGCCCATGACACAAAAAGGGCCTGTATCCTCACCATCTAGCATAAGGCAGGGATCCAGAAGCTGGGTCTACAGATGCTCACCCTAACCCATGTATCCCACCTCAAGCAAGGACGATGTGACACCTTCTATTTGGGGGGAATTCTAAAGGAATGTGACCCAGTCTCCATCTGCAAGTCAGGAGGGCTGGTTTAGCAGCATCTTCCCAGTTAATTCTCAAGTAAGGGCTCTTCAAGGACAGAAACACAATTTCTTTTTCTGACAATTTCTTCTGTCTGCCCCTGGCCACCCTTGGCCTAGGTCTGGCAGGTGGTTGCACATTCAGAAAACTGAATCGATACCCTTTTGCCAGCCCACCTCTCCCAGCCTTCATCATAGAGATTGTCAAGGGAAGCCCCAGACTGATGTTTCGTCTTTGCACCATTTCCTCTTCCCAAAGTGTGCTGGGGTCTGAGTGAAACAGAGCTGCCGGCTCATATGGCCTCAGCTTCCTTGATCCTGTGGTTGTGTCCCCTTGAACTCAAAAGCCTTCACCCGGCCAAATCCCTCAGCATCTCATTAACTGTGTCTGCAGCATCTGGCCCAGCCAATTGGGAGGAAATGGCAGGGCTGGGAACAGGCAAGCTCCTCACAAGCCTGCTTTGAGGACAGGCAAGAGCACACATTCTCACTCTGTGCAGCAAAATGCTAATCCAGTAACCATTTCCCCAAACAGGAAAAATGCCTACTGGTCTTACACAGGGCTACGAGCTGTCCCTGTCAAGTGGCCCTTTTAAACCCTTTGCTCTTGGGCTGATCCAATGACCCAAGAGGAGGCCTCCAGGAAAGACTCTTCAAAATCAAAGAATGCACAATGTTCCGGGGCAGCAGAGCTTATGAGCCCTTGGCTCAGCTGCTCAGAGCCCACGAAAGGGAGCAGTTTGGAAAAGCAAAGCCCCATTACGTGTAACACTACAGGGATGTTTATTGAGAATCTGCTCTGCTCTTGGCCACAGGCGATAGCCCTCATTTCTGGCTGGAGCACTCCCCAAGCATGGCATTAATCAACCAGGGCCCTGGTAAAAAAAAAAAAAAAAGGGGGGGAGGAGCATGGATGAGCCAGTGAAATAGCACAAGCTGCATTTCCCCAAGTGTGGAGGAACATGCTGTCCTTTTAAAGAAGACATGTATGCATCTTTTTGCATTTTAACAAAATTCAAGAAATAGACTTTGCACGTCAAATCTATAATTTCATAGTAATTATTTTCTATATGCAAAAGATACTAAGAAGGAGAAAAAGAAGAAGGGGAGGGGGAAGAGAAAGAAGGATGAGAAAAAGGAAGACAAAGGAGAAAAAGGAAGAGAAAAAGAAGAACAAGCCGACAAAGAAAGAAAAGAAGATGTTGGCTAAAAAAATGTTAAGTAAACTATAGTATAGATCCCACCCGAATAGCTAAAAATAGATTGACAGTTACAAATGTTGGCAAAGATATAAGGCAACCAGAATTCTTCTAAAATCCTGGTGGGAGTGTAAATTGGTACAACCGTTTTTGAAAAATGACTTGGCAGTATCTACTAAAAAAGCTCTGACCCAACGATTTTACTCCCAGGCATGTACATAACCAAAATGAGTGCCCATGTCTGAAAAAAAAAAAAGACCTTTGTAAGAATGTTCATGGCAGCATTATTCATAAGGGCCACACAAACACTGGGAGCATCTCAATGACCATCAATAGTAGAAGGGCTAAATAAGTCATAGTGTACAAATGCTATGACTTGAATTCTCAAACACACAAAGTCTGAGAATGACAGTGAACAAGTGGAGGAGGGTGTCCATCATTGGGATAAGGTGATGATGCCAGGCCTGGGAAGCAAGAAGCTCTCCTTGAAGAAGAGAGCATACAATAGCATCATCAAAGGCATCCAGAGAAAAGATGTGCAAGGAATACTTGGCCGAAGTGCCTCTTCTCCCCACACTGAGTTTTTTGGTCTTAAGACATTCTCTCGGTTCTCACCATCAATGCATGTTATGGGCTGAATTTTATCGCCCCCTCAAGTTCCTATGTTGAAGTCCTAACCCCTAGGACTTCAGAATGTGGCTGTATTTAGAGATGGAGACTTTAAAGAGGTGACTAAGCGTAAATGACATCATAAGGGAGAGTCCTAATCCAATATCATTGGTGTCTTTATAAGAAGAGGACAAGACACTAGACACCAGCTTACATAGGAGCCGCCATGTAAGGACACAGCAAGAGGATGGCCATCTGCAAGACAGAGAGAGAGGCCTCAGGAGAAACCAACCCTGCCAACACCTCGATCTTGGACTTCCAGCCTCCAGAACTGTGAGAAAATACATTTCCATTCTTTAAGCTCCTCGGCCTGTGGTATTTTGTTATAGTAACCCTAGCAGACAGTACCCTCATCTCAAGGGATTCTTTGGCATCATAACTAGAATAAGAAAAATACCTACTGCTTTTTGTGGGATAGTTACTGGGGACCACACATAGGACTGGCCACTCTATGAAATTCTTATTCTAGCAGTGCCTGAATTTCTTTGTTTGCTATCTCTGCCAACTAAAATATGAGCTCTATCTCAATCTTGCTTACTAATGTTGTCTCCAAGGCCTAGAAAAATGTCTGACACACAGCGTGTCCTCCAAAACTATACTGTGGATGAATGTACAAGTGAATATTAACATCAAGCCTTGCAGGCAGTTCCATCTTACAGATGAAGAAACTGAGTCCAGAAAGTTCTGAGCTGCTTTTTTTTTTTTTTTTTTGAGACAGAGTCTTACTCTGTTGACCAGGCTGGAGTGCAGTGGTGTGATCTTGGCTCACTGCAACCTCTGCTTCCTGGGTTCAAGCCATTCTTCTGCCTCAGCCTCCCAAATAGCTGGGATTACAGGCATGTGTCACCAAAGCCCAGCTAATTTTTTTTTTTTTTTTTTTTTTTTTGTATTTTTAGTAGAGATGGTGTTTCACCATATCGGCCAGGCTGGTCTTGAACTCCAGTCCTCAAATGATCAACCCAACTCACCCTCCCAAAGTGCTGGGATTACAGGAGTGAGCCACCACGCCCGGCCAGTGCCCGGCTTCTAACCCAATTTGTCCAGATCCAGAGCCCAGGCTCTCACAGCTACATGAGGCTCCATCCCACTCTGGCGCCAGAAAGAGGATACTATCCCCCGCCCCCATCAACCCCTGCCAAGCTTCAGATTGCAGACAACTTCACGTACTAGGAGTTAGGATTCCCACGCTCTCTAGGTGAGACCTACATGACTTCCTCCTCACTATGACCCAAGACCTTGACCACAAGGAGATTTGGACTGAAGAACAGATTTCTTGCAAGAAGCAAAGGAGTTCTCCTCCAGGTACAAAACAGAACTGCTGAGGTACCTAAGAGGTGTTACCTGCATCTGTCCTCTCAAACCAAGCTCCCATGACACAGGATCTGGCCTGGGAGGAATATGGTTCCCCTATGGTCATGGGATCTGCTTGGGGGTAATGCAGCTCTCAGAGAATGATCCAAGTAACCCTGAAGGGACCTCTATAGTGCAAAGGCAGGTTTTCTGTGGGTGAGGACAATGGACAACATGATGTGGGCAGCAGGGACTGAATGCCAAATGGCCCTCGATGATGGTCCTGCTCCCCTTGTACCAGCTGTGTGGTCTTGGACAAGTCACTTCTCCTTTCTGAACCTGCCTCCTCATTTCTTTTTTTTTTTTTTTTTTTTTTTTTTTTTTTTTTTTTTTTTTTTTTTGAGACGGAGTCTCGCTCTGTCACCCGGGCTGGAGTGCAGTGGCCGGATCTCAGCTCACTGCAAACTCCGCCTCCGGGGTTTACGCCATTCTCCTGCCTCAGCCTCCCAAATAGCTGGGACTACAGGCGCCCGCTACCTCGCCCGGCTAGTTTTTTTTTTTTGTATTTTTTAGTAGAGACGGGGTTTCACCGTGTTAGCCAGGATGGTCTCGATCTCCTGACCTCGTGATCCGCCCGTCTCGGCCTCCCAAAGTGCTGGGATTACAGGCTTGAGCCACCGCGCCCGGCCGCCTCCTCATTTCTTAAAGAGGGATATCATCCAAGGGTGGTGATGGTACATGAGACAAGGTCTGCTGAGGGGTCTGCAAGGGATGGGACATGGCATCAGTGGGAGAGACTGGCATCACCCTCTTGGCATGAATCCCTATTATTTCTAGTAAATTTCCTACTTCATGAAGGCGCATGGCCCAAACTCTGTTTCCCCTGTCTGCTTTCACCTTGAACCTGCTCTGGCTCAGCTTCTCTGTGCCTTCACTCTCCTAAGACTCAATACTGTCTTCTCTCCACATATCCTTAAAGACTGAACTCAAGTCTGAGCTCCTTTGAATCTTCCAGAACCATCCATTTCAGGTTGCTATCACCAGCACTCCATGTGCGCCAGCACCATGCCTGAGCATTTCCTATGGTCCAGGTACCAGCTCTCCATGTGCATTAACTCATGCAGTCCTTACAACAACCCAATAAGGAAGGTACTCAAGTTATACCCATTTCATAGATGAGGAAACTGAAGTTCAGAGAGGTTATACGGCACTTGGCGAAAAATTCAGCACACACCAACCAAACACACTCTCTAAGTATGATGCACTGTGTTCTTACACTTCAGGGTGTAAAGGGAAATAGAAGACACAGCTTCCATTGTCAGCAACCCTGACTTGTGTATCACATCTGCACCAGCACAGACCTGGCCATGAGGCAGAAGTCTTTGATACCTGCAATAAGGGTATGGATGTCTCAAGACACAGCAGAAATCTCAAATCAGATGTGGTGATCCAGTAACTGGTTCCCTGAGAGTAGGTCATCCATGCTGTCTTTTAGGCCATCTGGGTGTGTAAAACTCAAAAATTCCTGGGTTATGGCTAGGGCATGGTTCTCCCTTTGTTCTCAGGAAGATTGCCTGGTGGTCTGAACTGGGCAGCTCTAGCCAGGTTCTTCCAGAACAGGGATTCTAGAAGAACTATGGGCCAACCAATGGCCAAATCTGGCCCTCACCTTGTTTTGGTAAATAAAGTTTCCTTGGAACACACTCATGCCTGTTCATTTATATACATATTGTCTGTGGCTTCTTTTGCCTGACAATAGCAGGGTTAGTTGTGACACAGTTGGCATAACCCCAAGCTAAAATATTTATTATTTGACTCTTTATGGAACAAATTTGCTGATCCCTGTTCTAGACTACCTGTCCACAGATGTCAAGAGCAAACTTGTAAGAGAGCCTGCTTTAAGGTCTGTCTGCCTGGGATTTATTTTCCCTCAAGATACAGCTTCTCTCTTGACCTTCTGTGTTTAAATAATGAACATTCTCTATTCCTGTTCACTCCTCTCCCCATATCTCTGAATTGTGTGCCACTGTGACTGGGTTATGGGGAGGGAAGTGAACAGGAACATTCTTTAATGATCAGTATAAATCCCTTTGTCTAAATCTATGCTGTTCTTTACAGATATTAACATTTTAATTAAAACAAGACAAAATTTAAAATTCTTCTTATCAGCCATTATATCCACGATTTAAATGCTCAAAAGCTACATGTGGCCAGTGGCTACTGCACCGGACAAAGCAGGTAGAAAACATTTCCATCATTTCTAACATTTCTTTTGGACATGGCTGCTCTAAACAATCCCTGCCCCCAGCATTGAAGGATGAGATGATGCACTGTTCTGCGATTAGATCATTTGCTCCATCTCATGTCTCTCTCCTCTCCAAGTCTGGTTTTCACACCCCTCCCAACAATAGTGAAATTAACTGTGCTTAGCAAAAGACTGGAGGCAGCTGAAATATGCATTATAGTGGACTGGTCGATTAAATTATGGTAATTCCATTTGATGGAAACTATGTAGGTGTTAAAAAAGAATCAGGAGAGACAGAACACCAACATTTATTATAAAGTGAAAGTGAGAGGAGAAAAAAAAACAATGGATATGATACAGCCTCACTGTGTCTTTGAAATATACATATTAATTCAAAAAAAATGACCTGATAAATATCACTAGGACAGTAAAGTAATTGGATTCCAGCAATGAAGGAGGCAGACAAGAGCTATACTTTCCCTGGGCTTATATCCTGATGGGGGAATACAGACAAACAGATAGCAATGAAGAAATGCTACTTAAGAATAAGAGCTACCATCAGGTGTGGTGGCTCACGCCCGTAATCCCAGCACTCTGGGAGGCCAATGCAAGTGGATCCCTCGAGCTCAGGAGTTTGAGACCAGCCTGGGTAAGATGATGAAACCCTAACTCTACAAAAAAATACAAAAATTAGCCAGGCACGATGGTGCACACCTGTAGTCCCTGCTACTAGGGAGGCTGAAGTGGGAGGATCGTCTGAGCCCAGGAGGTGGAGATTGCAGTGAGCCAAGATCGTGCACTGCACTCCAGCCTAGGTGACAAGGCCAGACCCTGTCTCAAAAATAAATAAATAAATAAATAACAATAATAAGAGCTTCTACATAGATAATTAAAATCCAGTGATATGGTAGTGAGTAACTGGGTGAGAAGGCAGACCTGGCATGTTGGCTGAGACCTGAATGTCAAGGAGAAGCCAGATTTGAAAGATTTGAAGGAAGAAGGATCAGGCAGCCTGAGGCAGGGGGAATGTCGCAGAGCCCACAGAACCGGCGCAAGGCCAGGACAGGGAAATTCAGAGTGAGTGCCAAGGAGAGGGGCAGAGGTGAGGTCGGGAGGCAGCAGGGCCAGATCACGGCAGGTCCTTGTTAGGAGATAGAGTTTTATTCTGAGAACCTTGGGAAGCTGTTGGAGGACTTTCAGAAGGAAGATAATGGAATTGGATTCTGCTTTTAAAAGATCACTTTAAAGTCTTTAATCCACCTTGAGTTGATTTTTGTATAAGGTGTAATGAAGGGGTCCAGTTTCAGTTTTCTGCATACGGCTAGCCACTTCTCCCAGCACTATTTGATAAACAGGGGCGAAATAGAAACACTTTTACACTATTGGCAGGAATGCAAATTAATTAAACCATTGTGGAAGATGGTGTGGCAATTCCTCAAAGATCTAGAACTAGAAGTACCATTTGACCTAGCAATCTCATGACTGGGTATATACCCAAAGGAATAGAAATCATTCTATTATAAAGATATATGCACACGTATGTTCACTACAGCACTCTTCACAATAGCAAAGACATAGAATCAACCCAAATGCCCATCAATGATAGACTGGATAAAGAAAATGTGGTACATATACACCATGGAATACTATGCAGCCATAAAAAGGAATGAGATCATGTCCTTTGCTGGGTCATGGACTGAGTTGGAAGTCACCATCCTCTGCAAACTAATGCAAGAACAGAGGACCAAACACCACATGTTGTCACTTACAAGTGGGAGCTGAACCATGAGAACATGTAGACACAGGGAAGGGAACAGCACACACTGAGGCCTATTGCAGGGGCCGGGGGAGAGAGAACATTAGGAAAAACAGCTAATGCATGCTGGGCTTAATACCTAGGTGATGGGTGGATAGGTGCAGCAAGCCACCATGGCACACGTTTACCTATGTAACAAACCTGCGTGTCCTGCACATGCACTTCAGAACTTGTTTTGTTTTGTTTTTGAGACGGAGTTTTGTTCTCATTGCCCAGGCTGGAGTGCAATGGCGCAATCTTGGCTTACTGAAACCTCCACCTCCCGGGTTCAAGCTATTCTTCTGCCTCAGCCTCCTGAGTAACTGGGATTACAAGTGCGTACCACCACACCAGGGCTAATTTTTCATATTTTTAGTAGAGATGGGGTTTCTCCACGTTGGTCAGGCTGGTCTCGAACTCCCAACCTCAGCTGACCTGCTGCCTCGGCCTCCCAAAGTGCTGGGACCACAGGCATGAGCCGTCGCGCCTGGCTGTACCTCAGAACTTAACATTCAAACTAAAAAGATCACTTTGCCAGATGTATAGAGAGTTGACCAATAAGAATGGAACAAGAATGGCAACAAGAATGGAATTGGGGGATCTGGAAAGGAGGGTGTCGGAGTCACCCAGGCAAGAGAGGATGGTGGCTTGGAGCAGGGTAGAGGTCATGAGAGTGGATGGAGGGGACTTGACTGGGACACAGCTCTCCCAGGACTTGCCAGCAGTTTCAGTGTGTTGGGGGTGAGAGGCAGAGGAGTCAGATGCCTCCTAAGTTGAAGCTTCAAATAGATGCACTGAGTCTTAGATGCACGCACGTATGTATCAACATTTTCTGGAAAGACAGGCAAGAGGCAGTTGGCAGGTGAGGGGGCTGTGGATTTGGGGAGCAGACACTTTGTTACTTTTAGACTTGTCTCTGCCATTTGAATTTAGTAACAGAAGCATTCTTTTATAAAAATAAAACATAATTTTTAGTTATATAGTAGTCATATATAAATAGTATATGACATATACTTTTTTTTTTGCCTAGAATGTTTTCTTTTTATTTTTGTCAAAGGAAAAAAATTCTAGAAAACAGAAAAACAGACATTAAATAACAAAACAACAGGGTCAACTTTTAATGTTTTGATATTTCATTTTTTTTCAAGAAGTTACATATGAAGATCAAATTCGAGTTGGATTTTTGTTTCCTAAGTAGCTGCTATAAGTCAGCTGGTAACTGGTATCTTGGATTTAGTTGGCAAATACGAAAATGTAGTTGTGTATAAATTCCTAGAAATTAAACACATATCCTATACCTAGGTAAATATATATGTTATATGTATATTGGAACATTTACACCTGAAAAATATGCAAGATGTTTTAAGAACAGCTAGATAGTGCTTATTTAGAGATTAAACTTCGCTCAGTGACAAATCATCTCTTGATACCTAACAGACCTCCTACGAAGGCTAGATTTGAAGAATGAACGAAATGTTCCTTAAATATATATTCCCGTCTTGTCCACTAAGATGCTGCTTCTGATGTAGGGCAAGAGAGGGATGAAGATAAGGGAGAGGAAAGGAGACATGTCCTGAGGCAGAGGTTGCCAAATCTTTTCTGCAAAGGGCCAGACAGGAAATACCTTCGGCTTTGCAAGTCACTTGCTCTCTGTTACAACTCTCCATCTCTGACTTTGTAGCAGAAACTCAGTTGCAGGCAATGTGTAAGTGAACAGGTATGACTATGTTCCGATAAAACTATTTACAAACATAGGCAACGGGCTGAACTAGGCACCTGGGCTAGATAGTAGGTTGGGTAGTTTCCCAACCACTGTTTTAATAGGATCTAGACTTACCTTAAAGTAGGGAAGTGAAAACAAAACACTAAGAGTAGTCCCTGAACCCCACTTCCCATCAACTGGTTCCCCGAGAGCCCTCATCTCTGCCACTAGGACTTTATCTAGTGTCTCTCCTTTCCTCATCCTGACCCACCCCTCCTGGGATGGCTTAGGTCTCCTCCACAGCTCTGACCACAGTTCTGAGGTACACATTGATTTTTCTGATGACTTGATGAGTATGGGCCTGTCCCACTGGTTTGGGAGTGCTGGGAAGGCAGGGGTTGTGTTTAACTTCTTTCTGGCTCCCAGAACCCAGCTTAAAGCCTGGCATATAGTAACAGCTCCATAAAAACAGTTTAAGTAAACAAATGCATGGAAGTCCAAGTATTTCCACTGTATTATTACATGAACGCTCACGGGCTTTCCACGGAAATGAGCGGGGAGGGGGCGGCACACCAGTGGATCCAATTTTTCTCGATGCCATGAGAGAGGCAAGGCCAACACCCACCCTCCATACATATTTCCAACAGGAGGCATTTACTGCGTAGAGTGGCTATGTGGGGTTTAGCTGGCAGGAGGGGTGCCTGTACCAGCCCACCTCGGGGAGGGAATTCCAATTCTCACACAAATGCCTATGTCAGCACCAAGATCTCTCTGTTATCACATGTCAGGGGCCAGGCGCTGTGCTCAGGACACATTACCTCATTTGGAATCGGAGCAATTATGACTTCTATTTTGCAATTAAGGTAACCGGCGTTCCCAATAATTAATGTATGCAGATCACAATTCAACACAGGCTGGAGTGTGATGGCAGTTCTGGCTGATTTCAAAGCCAGTTCCTAATCACTCTATTAATTCTACCGTAAGAGTTGATCACATATATTCCCATTTTACAGAGGTACCTGTGCAAACAGGTTGTCAGTTTCAGGGTTAGCCAAGGAGACTCAATCTTAGACTTGCAATCTTGGAGGGGAGGGGTAGGGGCTGGTCTCAGCCAGTTCTTTAACTGGACACTGACAATGCTGCCTCCACACCATGGAATAATCCAGAAGCCCATGGCTCCCTCTTCCAGTGAAGAACCACTGCACAGCACAACCCAGCCTCCTCCACCATCCCCTGGGCTCATCCAGACAGCGACCCGGACTTTGCCTCTTAAGCCTGATCTGTGTTGGCGTCCAGGCCCGTTGATTTTCCTGCATCCCTGTGATTAGTGACTAATCTTATTTTTTTGTTCCCAAACCCATAAATCAGTTACAGACCAAATATTTACACAGGCCATCATTTCCGACTGAACCAGAGCTCGTGACAGCCTTCATTATTAAAAAGGATGACTGATTTTGGGCAGAGATTTCACGGCCATGTGGCTGGATGGTTTCTTTTAGGTTTCCTTCCTCCTCCCCTTGCCTGAAGAACAGACAATTTCCAAGATAAATTGGCGCAGAGGTCTGCTCTCACTGTCTCCCCGGGGCCGATGGAACGTGGGCAGGCTTCTGTCAGCCCAATAAATGATGGCCCCCCGGAGAAATGGCCAGTGCTAGCTTCTGCCCGCATCTCCTGGCCTCCCTCTGGGGCCAAAGAGTGGAACAGGGAGTCATTTGATTCGCAATCATTCCCTGAAATCAGAGGCTGTAAAGAAGACAGCAGAGGGGAGGAGCCCAGAAGAGGAAATAGCTGCATTGCCACCTCCAGCCCACATGACCCATGGGGCAGGGAGTGGTTTGGTCTGTCCAGGTGCCCCACCCCCAACCCACCACCACGAGAGGCCACATGTTCAGTGGATAAGCTCACTGGATGGAGAAGCAGGAGGATGAATTCCTGACCCAGCTCTGTCATTACCTAAGTTATCTTGGACGTTAATGCTGATTCCCCTCCTGTAAAAAGCAAAGATTTGCTGAAGGTCGCTTTCTATTCATTTTTGCTTCAGGTGCCTTGGTCCTAATTATGACAGCTGCCGTTAATTACACCCTTACTACATGCCTGGCTTTGTGCTAAGCATTTTAGAGGCATCGGCTCATTTTATTCTTTTTTTTTTTTCTTTTTTTGAGACAGGGTCTTGTTCTGTCACCCAGGCTGGAGTGCAATGGTGCGACCACAGCTCAATGTAGCCTCAAATCTCTTGGGTTCAAGCCATCCCCCTGTCTCAGTCTCCTCAGTAGCTGGGACCACAGGCACACACCACCACACCCAGCTAATTTTTTTTCTCTTTATTTTTAGCAGAGATGAGGTCTTGCTATGTTGCCTAGGCTGGTCTTGAACTCCTTGGTTCAAGTGATCCTCCTGCCTTGGTCTTCCAAAGGGCTGGGATTACAGGCATGAGCCACCATGCCTGGCCTTATTTTATTCTTTATGATGGGATCTGTCATCTACAGATGAAGAAACAGAGGGTCAGAGAGTCTAGGTGACTTGTCTAAGGTCACACAGTATATAAGGGGCAGAGCCAGGATTTGAACCTGGTTCTGTCTGACCCCAAAGGTCTTAATCCTAAAATATGTCACAGACTCCCTAAGACCTGGATTTGCTTGTAACACCTGGAAAAAAAAAGCTTATTGTCATCTGGATTTTCAACACTCCGGCATCTCCATAGGAAAGCACCCAGAGTCAGTGTCCTAAGCAAATGCAGCATTCATCACTGTCTACTCAGGTGGTAAGCCAGTAAAAAGACTCCTCTGTGCCAGCAGGAGGTCAGCTGGAAATATTTCACTCAAGGAAAGTGATAGTTTTGCCA